>NW_008825110.1:216382-224481 GCF_000699105.1 Pygoscelis adeliae
GAGAAAATGTTGGGGAGTGGTGCAAAAAAAAAAAAAGGGGGGGGGGGGCTTCTATAAGTACATAGGAGACAAAAGTAAGACTACGAAAAATGTGTCCCTCAAAGAGATGAGGGACTTGGTTACACAGGACATGGAAAAGGCAGAAGTACTGAATGTCTTCTTTGCCTCAGTCTTTACCAGCAAGACCAGCCTTCAGGAATCCCAGGTCCCAGAGATCAGAGAGAAAGGTTGGAGCAAGGAAGATGTACACTTGGTGGAAGAGGATCAATCAGGTCAGGGAATACTTAAGTAAACTGGACATATATAAGTCCATGGGCCCTGATGGGATGCACCCAGGAGTGCTGAGAGAGCTGGCAGATGTCACAGTGAGGCCACTCTTGATAATCTTAGATCAATCATAGTGACTGGGAAAAGTGCCAGAAGACTGGAGGAAAGCAAATGTCACCCCGATCTTCAAGAAGGGCAAGAAAGAGGACCCAGGGAACCACAGGCTAGTCAGCCTAACCTTGATCCCTGGGAAGGTAATGCAGCACCTAATCCTGGAAACCATTTCCAGACACATTAAGGATGAGAAAATCATCAGGAGTAGTCAGCATGAATTTACCAAGGGGAAGTCATGCTTGACCAACTTGATAAACTTCTATGATGAAGTGACTGGCCTGACAGATGAGGGGAGAGCGGTGGATATTGTCTACCTGGACTTCAGTAAGGCCTCCAACAGGATCCTTATAGAGAAGCTGTTGATGTACAGGCTGGATGAGCATTCAGTGAGGTGGATTGAAAAGTGGCTGAATGGCCGGGCTTAGAGGGTGGTGATCAGTGGTGCAAAGTCTAGTTAGAGGCCAGTGACTAGCATGTACCCCATGGATCAATACTGGGTCCAGTCCATTTTAACATCTTCATTAATGACCTGGATGATGGGGCAGAGTGCATCTTCAGCAAGTTTGCAGATGACACCAAACTGGGAGGAGTAGCTGATACACCAGAGGGTTGTGCAGCCATCCAGAGGGACCTTGACAGTCTGGACAAATGGGCTGGCAGGAACCTTATGAAGTTCAACAAGGGGAAGTGCAAAGTCCTGCACCTGGGGAGGAACAACCCTGTGCTCCCTGTGCTGGGAGCCACCCAGCTGGAAAGCAGCTTGGCAGAAAAGGACCTGGGTATCCGGGTGGAACCCACCAGGTTGAACACGACCCAGCAGTGTGCCCTTGCTGCAAAGAAGGCTAATGGTATCCTTGGCTGCATTAGAGAGTATTGGCAGCAGGTTGAGGAAAGTGATCCTTCCCCTTTATTCAGCACTGGGGAGGCCACACCTGGAGTGCTGTGTCCAATTCTGGGCTCCTCAGTACGCAAGAGACATGGACATACTGCAGAGAGTCCAACAAAGGGCCACAAAGATGATGAAGGGACGGGGGCATCTCTCATGTGAGGAAAGGCTGAGAGGGCTGGGAATGTTTAACCTAGAGAAGAGAAAGCTCAGGGATACAATCAATATATATAAATACATGAAGGGAGAGTGCAAAGAGGACAGAGCCAGGCTTTCTTCAGTGGTGCCTAGTGACAGGACAAGAGGCAATGGGCACAAACTGAAACACAGGAGGTTCCATCTGAACATCAGGAAATACTTTTTTACTGTGAGGATGACTGAGCACTGGCACAGGTTGCCCAGGGAGGTTGTGGAGTCTCCCTCCTTGCAGATATTCAACAGCCATCTGGATGTAGCCCTGGGCAACTGGCTCTAGGTGGCCCTGCTTCAACAGGGGGCTTGGACCAGATGACCTCCAGAGGTCCCTTCCAACCTCAGCTGTTCTGTGATTCTGTGATTCAGATATTCCTGGCTATTCACACCACATCACAGTCATGAGAGACTTTCATGAAAGTCATGAGACTTTCTCAATAATTTTTCACTAGCCAACAACACATGATGTTGCCTTGTATTTGCTCTAGTAAATGTTGAGAATACTATAGAAGAATTGATTATAAGAAATAACCATGGATTGACAAATGAGTTGATTCTGTTTAAATTAAACATGAGGCTAAGCAAGAATAGATATTACTGAAGTCAACTGATCTGAAGGGTTAACAAACAGGTGAAGCTTGAAACTATCTTAGAATTGGAGATAAAAAGGGGGTGTGTGTGTGCATATATATGGACAGGAGAGCCAAAAATACTGAGATCTGCAAAGAATACTAAAACAAACAGCTACAGGCTTTTTAGCTACATCCATAAAAAGAAAGGAAGAAAGAAGTGCAATAGTTGTACAGTGAGGATGCAGAAGTGAAACTGCCACATAAATAATCAATGCACTTGTGCTCAGTTGGGGAAGACCAGATACATTCCAACAAATTCTAAATGTGCCAGCTATTTCATTTGAACATCTGCAAGTCAGAATTTTTAAGGAATCCAGGCAAAAAGGGTATTGTGATTTTCTGCGAGGATCTTTGGTTATATTCTAAATTCTAGTACAGAAGTTACCACAGACCCAAGGAAACAGACATACTGCTGTGGTTTTATGGTTTTATCAACTCTATCTTGCATTTTTTCTCATAGCGCCCAGCAGAGCATGTTAACAGAGACAACAGAATATGTTGCAGAGAGGTTACAGTAGATTTCAGATTTGCCACCATTTAGAAATATGAATGGGATTCTCCCATACTAATAGGTGCAGTACAAGTTTTATCCAGACACTACTGCTTTCTCCATTCTCTAGTTTTCTAAAGCAGCCTTTATGTAGTACAGCTTCTGCTTCTACTAGGAAGGCCAACATCATCGCCTAGCCAACTGTATGACTACCTAGCCTGGATCCCTAGAAAATACCTGTCAACCCCGTGTAGCAGGTTAAAACGTAGCATGCTTTACACTGTCTATCCTTATGTTTTATGTGAATCCTATACATAAGTGCTGTTGAAGGCAGTGCCTTGTCTGTGGCAGTCTGTGTAGCCTGCTGTGTCCATGCCCTTTGTGTGTCTGAGTGTGCACATGTGTGGGTGTCTCTGGAATACACGTTTAACTTCACTACCAGTTGAACCTGCAAACAGGGAAGCAGCTGCCACATCCATCTGGGTCTCTGGACTGGGCTCCAGCAGCTGGGCAGGAGGAATCCCCAGGCTCTGGAGCTGCTGGAGATGGCAGCACTTACAACCTCCCTTAACAGAAAAATTTGGTTTTGCAGGGACTACTTATGAAAATAATCTTCATTTAACTGAGAAATATGTATAATTTACTTATGAAAAGTAAAGAAGTAATACATTATTTAATTTTTAAATAATGGCAATTTGAAGATTAAAACATACTCTTTATTAAGATACTTGATCTAGCTCTAAAATGGGAGAGGTGGGAGAGAATTAAAATTTCAAATGATTGATGATTTGCAAACAAAAATAAAGGTCCTATTTGCTGTGCCTATACATAGGATTTAAATGGAGATTTAATGTTACAATTCACACATAGAAGAGATTCAGTTTTCTAGAGAAAATGCTTAAACCTGATGCTTATAGTCAGCAGAGCTAAAATTTAAGTACAAAATTGATTCTGCGTAAACAACCAAACACAGCCTCACTAACTAACTTTGTCATCTTATCTGGAACCTCACAGCTGGGGAGAAAACAACCCTTTCACAAACACAGAGAACTTGACAGTAAGAGTGCTGTTGCAAAGCAGGCAGTTACAAAGAACCTATCAGTTCCCATCACGCAGTAATAATAATTGCCTCATCCTATTTTGTTTTGAAATAAAGTAACATCACTTTATCATCTCACAAGAGAAGGCTTTGGGGAGACCTTCTTGCAGCCTATCAGTACTTAAAGGGGGCTTATAAAAAAGATGGCGGCAAACTTTTTAGCAGGGCCTGTTGCAACAGGACAAGGGGAAATGGCTTTAAACTAAAGGGGGGTAGATTTAGACTAGATATAAGGAGGAATTTTTTTATGCTGAGGGTGGTGAAACACTGGAACAGGTTGCCCAGAGAGGTGGTGGATGCCCCATCCCTGGAAACATTCCAGGTCAGGTTGGACGGGGCTCTGAGCAACCTGATCTAGTTGAAGATGTCCCTGCCCACGGCAGGGGGGTTGGACTAGATGACCTTTAGAGGTCCCTTCCAACCCAAACCGTTCTATGATTCTATGATTCACTTGAATTAATTTGTTGTAGAAAGCATTCTCACAGTTGTAAGGACAGTGGTATTAACATATTTTCAACATTGTCTTACATTAATCTTGGAGATAATTTTAATTATTTCTTAGGTCTTATGACCTGATATGAAATAAAACAAGATTTTTTTTCCCCTAAGAGAAATTTTCCAAAATTTGTTCATAGATCTACACCATGGCCTAAAACAGGTGTAATTCAGATGGTTACATCATATGTCTCATATTGTGCTACGGCTTGCCATCTTACACAGGAGAGAGAGACCCTGGAGCCCTTTGTCTATTTATAGACAGAATTCAACCACTTCTTCATCTGTTACATGTATCTACTGTAACTAGGAAATAGTCTGGCTCCCTGTGTGCATCGTTAAGTGTACTGTTAAGATAAAATGCTTCTTTATTGATGTGGAGAGTATAGAATATGAATAAAGCTCTATACAGGAGACATGCTTTCCAAACTCACTGAATCCTGTGGTGAACTCCTTTGGGGTAAGTGAGCCATTGCCATCAGCATCCAATGTAACAAAAACTTTTTCAAGCTCTTCCAGGCTAAGAGGTAATTCAGGATGCAGTCTCTGGAATGACAAAACATGCAGCAACTTTATCCAGTACTACAGGATGAGAGGAAGACTAGATTCTACAGAACATTCATAATACAAAAGGATAGGTCCTTTTGTTTCCCAGAGTGAAAATTCAAATACATCACAGAGTAAAACAACATCAACTGAGGGAGATTTGCTTTTATGACTTCATTATTTACCATTATGAATCCTTTCTGACAAAGCAGTGAGAACAATACCCTGTGACACAGATTCCAATCACACAGGGAAGAGGTAGAATTTGAGGTGGAGTCTCAGCATCCTGGTGAAATGCCTTGATTATCATGCAGCTGGACAAACCTGCCAGCAGAACTGTATGCCTAGTTCCTTCCACATCATGAACTCAAGCAAGAGACTCTCGAAACAAGAACATTATAGAGGGTATACTGTCCTAATTAAAGCTGCTTTAAAATGTGTAAATAAATAAATAAATAAATAAAACAAAGCTAAGAAAGCTGCGTGGTCCAAGGAGCTAACCTGCTGCTCCTGTAACAAGTTAAATATAGTTCATGACTGTCTACTTCCGAAATGCAGCATGCTCACACCAAAAAAGACAAAACTTCATTAACCCAGCTCCACCAAATCACTTTTTTTTTCCTGAGAATCTAAAGACAGGCATAAAAGAAAAAAAAATTCTTTAAATCTGGCCTTAATGGTTTTACTGTAATTCTTTTAACAGTATATATAGACAGATTCCCAGAAATAGGAGGAAACTGGAGTGGCAAACAACTACAGTAGCAAGGATTTCCACTGGGAGACAGCACAAGAAAGAGTAAAACCTTTCCTCAGCTTGGGAAGCAATATAAATATACACTGGTGAAGTCCTCTGCGTTAATAGTTAATATTTTAATCCATTTTCTGAACTCCTATTGTATATACAACATATTAAAACTGCAAGCTAACAGGTTGATAAAGTTCATCAGAACAGAAGTGCTAATCTGTTCCACTGTGGGGAAGGGATTTATGGCCAAAGAAAGTCTCTCCTGCAATCCAAGAACAATAGAAACCACTATTCAATATACCAGGCCATACAGCCAAGGTAAGAATTGCTTGAGTGCATTAACCAGGACTTCCCTGGCTGCAACGAAGGTTTTAGGGTATACATTATAAACCTGTATGAGTTGAAGGGAAGAGCAGTAAAAGGAATTCCAAGGTGACCTTGAGAAGGGAAAGCAACTTCTAAAGCACAGAACTATCTGGAATAGTCCCAAAGGAATTTCTGAGCAGTATTAATTGTGCATTGCTGCCTGCTTTCAAAAAACTAAGAAAACTTGATGTACATTCAGTCTAAATACATTACTTCATCAGCGATACACCTGACATTATCAGTTTCTCACTTAAACACACCCATCTTCCCAAAGCTTTAGATTTTAATCTCCTAGATCTAAAGGGAAACTTTTTAAAATTAGCTTCCCTTGTAAAATTCTTACAGCCTACACAGCACTGATGAGGGAGGAGGTGCTTCAGACAAATTACTCTTTTTACTCTTAGAAAAACAGAAACTGTAGTCCTACTGCCAGATCTTTGGGAGCTGCTGAAGGAGTGCTTCTTGAGAGCTGGCTGTCCTCTTCTGACCATGTCATAAACACAGAATGACCTGCTATTCCGATACAACTGCTTGTGGGTCTTGCTGCAAACCTGACTGATAAATATATGCTTCTCCAACTACAGCTGGAGTGCCTTATTGCAGGGTTCAAATTCTGAACCGAATTATAGTAATTTTGCAGTAGAAAACGCCACAATTACTTGCATGTTCTTGAAAAAAGATGAAAATAGGAGGTTTTGAAGAATGTACCAACACTTTGCTCCATTAAATTCCCTGAGGATAATTTAGTGACTTTGATGAACTGGGGTCACACTTACCATTTTTACTAAGATTAAGTCAATGTTTTCTCAACCTCTTGTTTTTATTCTTCAAAAAAAAATTTTAAGCAGGTTTTTTTTTTAGGAAAACAAAATGTTATTGTTGGTCTCACAGGTGTGTTTTTGTTTATTTGCTCATTTTGGGCTTACTGTAAAAATACATAGATCCTTTCAATATGAGGCTTTTAAAAATTAAAAAAAAAAACCAAACAAAACCCAAAACATATCCAAAGATACCACTGGAGCATAAAGAGAAATTATCTGCATTGCCACCCAATGTGCTCTGTGCTTTCATGACATCTGTGCTTACTCATCTGAAAATACCAAGCTTTTACTCTGCTAAATAAAAAGACAGAGGTCAAATAACTAAGAGCAAGATCTGAACCCAATTCTGCTATACACATTAAAACAAAACATTTTGCAACACTAATTCTCATTATTCATGATAACCTCAAGGCCCAAAGTGCAAAGCTGGTTTCAAGTTTCAGGTAGAATTTGCTTTCTTGCAATTTCAGAAAACCTCTTGTTTGTTTGAAAGTTGAGCACTTCTGATATTTTGAAATGGAATGAAAAATTCTTAACAACCAGTAATAACATAATCTCAAAATAAACAGCATGATATAATCAGGGAGCAGTAAATCTTTAATATAATTACTATATTATAGACACATCAGAAAACTTTGTTTGCAAGATCTGTTCCACTGAAGTTAATTGGATTTTTAAATACTCGGCACTTTTTAGATACTCAGCACTCTCTCTTGAAAATCATGCCTCATATCACATGACTAAAGATTAAAAAGCTTAATGTTAGCATCTTGTATTTGAAGCAGTGCTTCATTAATGGTAAGTAGTACTGAACTAACAAACAGCAGGATGCAAAAGTGATCAACACTTGGTACCTTTTAAGGAAAAAACTGATTTACTTTATTGATTTATGTCTCTGCTATAGAGAGTGAACATCATGAAAAGTGCAATCAAAATCAACTATACGGATTTCAAACTCAAGTTTGCGATACAGGGATTCTAGTTAACTAGTCATTCTAATCAAACATAATGAACAACTGTAACAGTATATGTCTAATGTACAGTTGTTCAGTATAAAACATCATTATTTTGTATATTAATAAAATAATGAGTACCAAACCCATTAGAAAACATTGTAGATTACTGTTACTGGTGTCCAAATAAATCTCTATTAATCCATTACTGAATTACAAGGAAGATAGGACAATGAGAAAGCTATCACTGGCTTCAAAGAATCCGGGTTTCTGAATTGCTGGAATTAATGTAAAAGACTTTCATTTATAATTTTTATTCACTGCCACTAAATTACTCTAAAGTCAAATGGAAGTCTCACCCATTTTTTTGTCAATGGAACTGCATTGATTTCAGCTGAATTACTCTTGATTTACTAAAATATTGAGTGGAATAAGGATAATCCAGTATCTTCAAAAGGTTTGTATTTGTAATATTATCTTTAATTGGATCAGC
>NW_008825110.1:224496-235345 GCF_000699105.1 Pygoscelis adeliae
AAAGCAAATATAAAGAAACATCTTCCTAAGTGTTCTGAGCATCCTTGTTTCTGTATTTAAATGAACGTGCTGGTTTTGGCTGGGATAAAGTTAATTTTCTTCATAGTAGCTAGTATGGGGCTATGTTTTGGATTTGTGCTGGAAACAGTGTTGATAACACAGGGATGTTTTCGTTACTGCTGAGCAGTGCTGACACAGAGTCAAGGCCTTTTCTGCTTCTCACCCCACCCCACCAGCGAGTAGGCTGGGGGTGCACAAGAAGCTGGGAGGGGACACAGCCGGGACAGCTGACCCCAGCTGACCAAAGGGATATTCCACACCATGTGACGTCATGCTCAGCATATAAAGCTGGGGGAAGAAGCAGAAAGGGGGGGACGTTCAGAGTGATGGCATTTGTCTTTCCAAGTAACCATTACATGTGATGGAGCCCTGCTTTCCTGGAGATGGCTGAACACCTGCCTGCCCATGGGAAGTTGTGAATGAATTCCTTGTTTTGCTTTGCTTGCGTGCGCTGCTTTTGCTTTACCTATTAAACGGTCTTTATCTCAACCCACAAGTTTTCTCACTTTTACCCTTCCAATTCTCTCCCCCATCCCACCACGGGGGGAGTGAGTGAGCGGCTGTGTGGGGCTTAGTTGCCACCTGGGGTTAAACCACAACAATGAACCACTTACATACCTACTGAAGTCGTAGGTATAGTAAACAAATACTCATGGTGAAATAGAAGACGTGCTTTATCTGTTCTTCACAACTCTTTGTAACCCTTTTTATACTGCATCTTTTGCAAAATCTGCTTTAGAACCTGAAGTATAAATTTATCAGCACTCTAAGCATAAAACTTAGAATCAAACAAAACCAAATGTTTTTGCATTCCTTGCAAAAACAGATATTAAACCTTTTTATATACACATAAATACATATACATATATGGGTCTTCCACTAGGTGAAAATATATGCCATTCAGTTTTTGGAAAGGCAATAAAATTATAATCCATTAAATTCTCTATGGGTCTGGATTTACCATGCAACTTGCATGCATATTTGTTTGTTTGCATTCAGTTACTTCAGTGAGAGAATGTATATTGGTAAAGCCTACAGCACATATCTTTTTTCAACTTTGCAGAATTAGCACAGGTCATCACAAAACTCAGCAACACACAACTGCACAGAAAGCTCTTGAGAGCTAGTAATCTGAGTAATTTACTATGAGGTTTTTGCTTTTCCAACATAGGTAAAGTGTTTCGCTTGCATTTTCCTATATGCAAACACGTATTTGTTTCTGAGGATACGGAAGGTTTCTAAAAATTATATTCGATGCTTCTGTTGGTAGCAGTTTGCACTGAATTTATTTGCTACTGCTCCCCAATTCTATTTCATCCATAAGTACTGAGGTAGAAATGGATTAATACAATGAAATTATGCTTTGCATGTCAAGCATGAGTACATTCTTGTTTTCTGCCATATACTGGTTCAAATCATCTTATCATTTCTGCAATATGCACCCAATCCCATTTTCAAAAGATTTTGTTATATAGTTGCTTTTTTTCATCAACATTTTCAGCAAATCTGACTTCGGCCCCTCAAACAATTTAAGAACGATTTGGTAAGATTAGTGCAAACACTGAATAATGCTAAAATACTGTTCCTCTATACTTCCTACATATACATGTGATCCAGCTGAGAGTTCACCATTGTCTGGCAGGTGAAATCAAAGTGAAAGACTTTTATTTACATAATTGTGCTGAAAAAAACAGAAGGATAAAATCGGTGGACTGAATACATTCATGATGCTGTGGCAAATCGCACAGTAATAAATTTACTGGAGTTTCAACTTTCTCAATGAGAATGGAATTAAATTCCTGGGGCATTTTTTTAAACTTCACTTACTTTGATTTTCCACTTTTTTGTGCTTTGTCTGTGGAAACAAATGCAAGCGTTATGTAAGACTTCAAAGAGATTATTTTAAATGCTTCATATCTCTTTAAAGTTATCAGGAGGGTGTTACAATTTTTAACTCTAAATTAATCAGTCTCAACTCATTAAGGGCATTAGGAACTTCTCTCATTGTGCATGTCACATAGCCAATTTTGTTTTACCTGCATGTCTTGACGAGTGATGAAGCCTTTGCCTTCCAGATCACAGATCCGAAAGAACTCATGTGCTTTTCCCAACACAGTTAGTCCTGGGTCTTGTTCTCCAGTCCTGCTCCTCTCTGCATCTCCTGGTGGCACAGGACTGGCATAGTGTCCTTGTATTCTGTCCATTGTCACAATCTCAGCACAGGAATATTTTGGGATGCTGCTATCCCATTTACTCACAATTTCTGATCTGTAACCTGTGCATGGAAGGTAAGGAAAAGAGCAAATCAGACCCTCTTAATGATGCTTTCTACAATCTCTTAGCAATCGTCTCTTTAATTAGGCACTAAAACTTAGAAGAAGAAAAAGCTTTTTGAAAATGCCTACCCTTGATGGGCTGTACTAAAGACACTGCAAATGGGACAATGAATGAGGAGGGGGGAGTCTGAGGGAAGGAGGAGAAAAAACTAGCTCTGAAAAGGAATCTCAAAGCAAAAGCAGCCAGTTTAACAAGAAATATAGACAATCAATTAACGTGAACAAGAAAACACAAGAAATACGGGTAAATGAAAAAATAATTTACAGTCACTACAAGTATTCAACTCATATCTTTTTGACTCTGATCATCTTAACACCACATATCACAATTTGCATCCAGTGCTTTGGAATACAGTTCATATGATAGGTATAGAATGGAAGGTGATTGATGACTGATGGAACCTGGTGGATCATGGTGTTCAAATCAATTAAGTAAAATTAAAAGAAAGATAACGGATTATAGAATTCTGAAACATTCCCTTAGATTCATCCTTATTACTTAAGGCTTTGACTTTCATCTGTGAAGGAGAACTAATTGCTCATTAACTTTGTGGGAAGACTTCGTAAGTTAATCATATTCTAAAGAGCCTCTGAAAATTTGTATTATACCCCCTGCATGAAAATATTTCTATATATTGTTCGGTTATAATTTTATCTTAAATTCATTCTAGGAGGTCAGATGTAAATAGTTTTCCCTCTCCAGACTTGTACAATTGTACAACGCACAGTATCAGTACAAAAGGAGCAGGTTTCCCAAAAGCCTATGGGCTCAAAGGCACTATCGACTTGTCATGCCTCACCTGATGTTTGTACGACTTGCTGTATGATCTTAACTTATTATCATGTGGGTAAACCAAGTAGAGAAACAGTCTATTTCACTGAGGTACTGTGTATTTGTGACAGGCTAAGAACATGTATACAGTTACCAGGGCTCAGATGACATGCAACGACTTGACTTCGTATCTGCATCTTTAATTTGTATTTCTGTTTTTCTAAATAGGTCTACCTAAAGTAGCCACAAATTTGTCAGATAATTTTTAACAGAGAGAAGTATTTTGAGAAGCATTTGACTGTTACAAAGGAACATGGCCTGATTCTGATCCAGCATGACTGGCACAATCTGGAACAACTCCAACAGAGGCCAGTGAGAATTATTTGGATCTGAAATGTATGTTCTCTTCAGAGTACAGGCCTTGGGACTGCATGGATGTGAAGGAAGAATCCTACAAAAAAATAACTTTAGGTTGTCTACTCAGCTTCTTAAGCAGAAAAGGCTCTGATCACATAGACAGAGTAACTCAGCCAGAGACTGCTTTGTTCTATGCTTAAGTTCAAACCTGGCAGTGCTTTATACCTCTTAAAACACAGCATTTTCCAATAACTTTTTAGATGTACAGTTTGTCACACTTACAACTTGCAGTGGCTTTCCATGACAAAGTGATTTCTCCAATAGCTATGGGCCAGGCTGTTGGACTCCCCATGTTGCACAAAAGCACTGTAAACAGGCCGTTGACTTCAAATCAAACTAGGACTTCGATGAGCAAATCACCCACCCCCTCTGAAACCATGTAGCAAAAATCTCAAACATAGCTAACTTTTCCCCTCTCTCCCTCCCTCTCTTTTGCAACTCCGATCATCCCAGGACTGCTGTTCAAATACTCTCCAAAGCTGAAATAATTTTGGCCTAATGACCAGAGAACTTAGCTGCCAAAATCCTTCCTAAAGCAGAGTTGCAAGCAGCAGAAGAAAAAACATTCTGAGAGAAGGCAAAGGATGGCTACACCCAATACCATCCCCATTTCCTAAAGGAAACTCCTTCTCAGAATGGGTCTTACTTCAATTTTAACGTACGGCAGTCAGGGGTGCTTTATAAACCCGGAGACCAGCTTATTGGAACCGAGCTGTTGCCCCTCCGCCTGCACACAGCATGCAGGCACCGGGCACTGCTCATTGCCGCGGCAAGCCCTCTGCTGGGGCTCACCGCGCTCCGCACCCCAAAAGGCACCGAAGCCTGCCTGAGCACCCGTGCCGGCAGCCGAGTGGGCCCTGGAAAAATAACAAGGCCAGGAAACGCTGCCAGAGGGAACATAGGCCAGACAGAACAAGGGGCATTTGGCTGTTACAGCTGCCTGTACAGTGCTCTTTGTCTTATGAAGAAAATTTCTAGCTCAGAAAGTCTGACCAACCATCAGTAGCTGGGAAGATACACGAAGGAAAAGATCACTCCATAACTGCCCTGTTTCTTAAGCCCTTTCCTGACATTTCCAGTATTAGACAGTCTCAAAAACAGTATATGAGCTAGATGAATCTTTGCTCTGACACTGTAGAGCCACCCACAAGTGGATCAGACGGAAATGCCACTGCAAGCCGCATTCAGACTACAGTGGTGTAACAGTCTGGATGAGATTCTCCTTTCATACTGCTTTTACACACCTAAACTTCACTTACTTCAATACAGCTCATTCTTGACTGACACCAGTGTATCAGGTAATCAAAAGTCAGGCCATCCGTTTCAACTTTGCAGTGACACTAACTTAAAAACAGGTTTAAAAATACCAAAACTCAGTGGGACAAGTGCAGCCTAAAGATGGTCTTGACAAGATCTGACACAGACTCCATGTGTTTTGGATGTAATACATTTTTTTTTCTTTTTCACATCTTAACAATTTCTCAAAAGGCCACAACTGCAGGAACAGGCCAAGCTAATCATGCTGGTAAGTGCTGCTAGTGCCTGTGGTGACTGCACAGTTCATTAGACTTCCTTAAGAAAAAGAAAAAAGAAAAACTGTGCAAATAAGAGATAGTCAATTGCATGTGAAAGAATAGAAATATGAAAACAGATTAAAAATGGTGGAACAAAAAGGCACTATATACAGTTTGAGAAAGTTGTTTACATTTAGCAAACAGTACAGATACGATTCACCATGCTTTCTAAATACTTCCATACCACAAAAAATGCATTATGTGCATCACAGGAGCCTCACCTTCTTACAAGTTGCCCCACCTTTCATACACATCATAAAAACTTGCTACACAGCAAGCGTCTTGAATACAGCAGAAAATTAAATTAGAGCATACACTTAAATTCTTAATCCTTATGGCAGCTTCCAAAGCTGGTATAGTTCATCGTAATTCCTAGAGTGTCCTGATACTTTGCAAAATCTGGTAATAACATGAAAGATTAAAACTGCAATTTGCCCCACGTTACTGGATCAGCAATGTAATTACTCCAAGGCAAATTTTAAATAACATTAGTAGTTCCATTCACTCATCCACCTCCTTTAGAAATCAAATGGCTTACAAATTCAAAACAATATTCTATTCTCTTAAGACCTTTGATTTCCACTCTTACAGCTACAAACACTTCACTATGCAAAATAGGTTGTATCATGAGCTGATGCAAAGAAGCATAGCTCCAAATAATACTGAACAAGGATGTGGGCTTTATGAGGTTTTTACAGATGATTAATCATGAGGTATTTTTGGACTGGTCTGCAGAAGGCAGGTCACTGTTAGTATTTCAAATGACATTTTCACCATGATTTTCCAGTCAGGTGTACTGTAAATCACCAAACTCTAGACGTACAGAGTACTGCTGATCCACAGATCAGCCCCATTCGCCCTAATTGTGATAGTTAAAAACTTACAGAGCTGTTTTACCTGCATTCATGTCTCTGAGTTTCTACGTGTAAGTAAAATATTTTTTTTAGCATCTGTCTATAGGTACAAACTTTCTGCAGCACACTTCCAAACGCGACTCATCAGCAAAAAAATGTAGTAAGCTTTCTTAATACTGAGGTCACTATGGATTTGTACAAAATACTTTTATGAGAGAGAACATTTAGGTTTTACAAACACTGGAAAATAAATATTAGATTGCATACTTTTGCTACAAGAAATACATTTTCCTACAACCAAATTATCATTGTTAAAATAACCTGCAGCTATTCTGTAGTATGCCTGACACATGAACAGGGACCTCTTCAGAACTTAGTGTCATAGTTAGTTATCTTTTAGCATTATGCTGAAAAGCTTCTAAAGCTGCTAACATGTACCACTACAATTATTTTAAGTTGGCACAAGCCTGCTGAAAGAAGTCATTCTGTTCCCTATACCGTGCCCTGCCCTTGGACAAGTGTTCATCCAGTTAGACAGTGAAACCTCTTGTAGAATCCTTTCAATTTAATTTGGAAAGCTATCGTTTATTTAGCTCAATTAAGGACAAGTGGCCCATCAAGGACACACATCAAAGAAAAATCAAGAATAAAAAAAAGCAGGACCTACAGAGAATGACAGAGGAATGGGACTGCTGAGACCAAAGAGAGCACAATAACCATCCTCAAGTACATAGAAGTTTGCTAGATACAGGACTGGAGAAAAATACTCCCTGTGCACATAATGCAATACACAAGAAGTAACACTCTTGTGCTGTAACACAGCAGACAACCTAGACATGAAAAAACAGAAAAGATGCTTAGTGACAGCATTAACCATTCTAAAACAGGCTACGGAAGACTTTGGAGAGAGACCACTCACTCCCCACTTGGTATCTGTCCCTAGATGAATCCACAAATCCAAATGTTGGAAAAAACCCAAACTATGTCACTTCTCTGCACAATGATGCAGGATCGCAACTCTCTGACTGGTGATCATGTCCTCATTAACCTTTTTTATTTTTAACATTTCCATCCAAGCAATTAGTTTTCACTGGGTTTGTAAGAAAATTTGCCTCTCCCAAAGGCTAGCTTCCCACAGAGATGAAGAAGAAAGTCGCCTGCCTGGCTTCTTGCTGGCCTCTGTGGAAGCAGTAAACAAAACTATTCATGTATTGAAATTTAGATGTCCAAAGGTAACAAAGGAAAGCAAAGGAAGCGGGCAGATTCATTTATTCCCCATCCTGCTCCTTCAATATGGCAACACTAATGAAAAACCACTAATGTGCAAGTAACAATAACCACAGAACCCCTCACTTTCCTTCCAGCACTATCTTCTCTGATATTTATTGCCTAAACATTAGCAGTTCTTAGGGATCCATATTGAAAAGGCAGGGTGAAATTAAATGGACCTGCTTCGTGCTGCTAGGTTCCTTGAGAAGTAAAGGTACTTTAAGTAGTTAGGATTTTAGTGGAAATGCATCTTTTCCTCTTGCTTCATTGCTCTGGATGCTTCCTTTTTAATGTATTTCAGAAATGAAAAGCTAAGAACTGACTGGAAATGCAAACTTCTTATAAAAGGACACTGAATTTAGGGGCAACAATCATCATGGAAATCAGTTGCAGAATAATCACAGGATCATCAGAGCTGTGAGAGCACCCTGCCTGTCATCTGCATGCTTCAAGGACCCACGCTCTCCTTCTCTCCCTCCACCCGCTCTTCATGCCTTATTCAAGGACACCACCTCCAAGAAGACCTGTCCTCCCTCCCTCTTGTTCCTTGCCTGCCTGCTGGTTGCAAGAACTTTGAGTCTTCAAGAAACTGTTGACCTACCTAACACCTGAGCAGGATGGTGGTATAAGTGTGTATGTGTATCTGAGTGTGTGCTTTCACCAAAAATTCTGCCTCTATCACTCTAACTTATCAATAAATCCTTACTGCATCCAAATACAATTTGGCCAGTTATGTATTTTGGGCAACAACTCTGGCTAACATTTGTGGCTACAGCATTAGTTTTTATAAATGTGTGCATGTAAACAGTAGTGACATTAGCAGTTATAGAACTTGTATCAAAACTGTTATAGAACTATATAGAGCTATTTTACCATTATTTTGACTTCTTTCCAAAACATAAAATGTTAGTTCAGAGAAGTAAAACCTATTGCTAAGAAGGAGTGCCTTACAACACATGCAACACATTGCAAGCATGGTAAAGTCAAAACCAAGCTGACTCCATCTGACTGCATGATTTATTGTGCTGCATTGTCCCAAGCACTGAAATTAAAAGGAAATAACTATATTAATAACAGCATTATATTAGTAAATGGTGTAACCTGTAACATGATGTTCTGGCGGGAGGTATTGCCAATTCATATGAGCTGTTTCATTTGTTGACAAATTATTTGCATTGGAAACACACACCCCCTCCAAAGTAAAGGCCTGGAAAAAGTTTAAGTGAAGCAGTGTATGTTCCTTTTAATTGTCTTATCTTTCAGGTTTTCCTAATGACTCACTGCTAAATGGAGCTACTTTCAGCTGGTGAAATCTGGTTGACAAGAATATCTTTAAAGTACATCATTTTCACAAAAAAAATCTTGAAATATTCTGCCTCCTCCAAAAGTCCTTGCTAAAAATGTAACTTCTGAAAAAAAAAAATCAAAACCTTTTATCTGCCTGAAAACCAACAAAAATTTGGCTTGAAATCTAAAATACACTCTCTATTTCTAGTTTGTCAAGGAATGTTGCATCTTTAACCTAAATTAAGGATTTTGAGATGCAACTGAAATATTCACTTCAAATAAAAATTCATTTTTAATGGAAAAAATGTTAGTGGAAAATTTCAGTCTACTCTGCCACTGACCTTAGTGAACCCAAGCTAATGCAGATTGCACTAGAAGACCCAAGAGGCATGTTCCAAGCAGCTCCTTAGTTATTTGGCACTTGGTTTGCAGTTGGGTTTGCAAGAATTCTCATTTTCAAAATTTTCAGAATTTCTAAAACAATAAACTTGCTCTTTGAAACCACCTTCACCTGAGTCAGTGGGACAGTTTGTATGGGACAAGACCATGTGAATGAGGCACAGGAATATTTAATTTGCTAGTCCACTGTTTTTCCATTGCAAGAAGTAATGGTAAAAGAACAAGAAGTGTCATATTTTCCTATATGCAGTACAAGATAACTTTCATGCTATCTCTTCTGCATGGCTCACTTCCAAGTTCTGGGAAACACATATAAACAAATCCACTTATCTATATTTGATTAGTAGGCTTGGTGTACCTCATCCTGTTTAGTTCTACAAAAAACGCTAGCAACACAAACAATTAAAAATGCATCATTACAGATTCTTAATTGGATTCTAATTCACCACTGCTTTCAAGTGGAAGTACAACTTCTACACTCTCTGTGAGTCAACTAGTCAAAAAGTTATTCTTGCAATTGCGCAGGATCCCTGCCTCCATTTATGCTGCTCTCTAATGAATAGAAGTTCCCCAGCAAGACCCTTCACCTTTCTTGACACCCCCTCTGTGAGACTAAGGGATAAGATGAGTCATGTGAGCAAAAAGGGGCTATTGCATGGTACTGTGGACAGGGAGAATATCTTCTGGTGTGGCTCTCTGGAGGTCACAGGCTCTTCAAAGGGGCACATATCCTGGCCACGGCTGAGCAATGTGGTGACTTCCCACCGTGTAACAAGTATGGCTACTTCATCATTTCTGTCTGGCAAAAATAAGGTGTCAGAGCAAGGGGTAGTCTGGGACACAACAGAACAAACACATGATACAGAGGCACAGCAGAAGGAGAGCATGAGAAGGAAGTCAAATTAGACTGAGACATGACACAATAAATCTGATAGTGACTAATGAGGCAGATTGGGCAAGACTCCCAGTAAGATATCCTATACCTTGCTTATCTGACCCTGGTGTGATTCAACTTACTGAATGTGGGGAAGAACTACCCCAGAAAAGGGCACTGGTGCCTAGAAATGCAGGCAAATATTTATCACCAATTTTTTGTTTTCTCTTAGGATAATATATAAACCAGATTTAGGCTGAAAACTCGAGGCCTGACCTGGTTAGACCTTTGTCTGGAGAGAGCTCCAAAGTCTTTAACTAGCGTTTCGGTCAGTTTCTTGGCACAGGCATCCTGGTGCTTCTGCATGGATAAGTCATGGACAGTGGAATCAAGTATGTGTTATATCAATTATTTGGAGACCATCTAAAGAACCTGAAGGTGCACAAGTCCATGGGACCTGATGACATCCATCCGCGGGTCCTGAAGGAACTGGCGGATGAAGTTGCTAAGCCACTGTCCATCGTATTTGAGAAGTCGTAGCAGTCCGGTGAAGGTCCCACTGACTGGAAAAGGGGAAACATAACCCCCATTTTTAAAAAGGGAAAAAAGGAAGACCCGGGGAACTACAGGCCAGTCAGTCTCACCTCTGTGCCTGGGAAGATCATGGAACAGATCCTCCGGGAAGCTATGCTAAGGCACACAAAGGACAGGGAGGTGATTCGAGACAGCCAGCATGGCTTCACCAAGGGCAAGTCCTGCCTGACCAACCTAGTGGCCTTCTATGATGGAGTGACTACATCAGTGGACATGGGAAGGGCTACAGATGTCATCTACCTGGACCTCTGTAAGGCCTTTGACACGGTCCCCCACAACAACCTTCTCTCTAAACTGGAGAGGTATGGATTTGATGGGTGGACTGTACAGTGGGTGAGGAATTGGTTAGATGGTCGCATCCAGAGGGTAGTGGTCAACGGCTCAAAATCCAGATGGAGGTTGGTGACGAGTGG
>NW_008825110.1:235784-237858 GCF_000699105.1 Pygoscelis adeliae
CTATGAGGAAAGGCTGAGAGAGTTGGGGTTGTTCAGCCTAGAGAAGAGAAGGCTTCAGGGAGACCTTCTTGCAGCCTATCAGTACTTAAAGGGGGCTTATAAGAAAGATGGGGACAAACTTTTTAGCAGGGCCTGTTGTGATAGGACAAGGCGTAATGGTTTTAAACTAAAAGAGGGTAGATATAGACTAGATATAAGGACGAAATTTTTTACGCTGAGGGTGGTGGAACACTGGAACAGGTTTTCCAGAGAGGTGGTGGATGCCCCATCCCTGGAAACATTCAAGGTCAGGCTGGATGGGGCTCTGAGCAACCTGATCTAGATGAAGATGTCCCTGCTCATTGCAGGGGGGTTGGACTAGGTGATCTTTAAAGGTCCCTTCCAACCCAAACTATTTAATGATTCTATGATTCTATGTTTTTACATCAGGTTTAACTTAAACTGATTAAATCTGCATTTTTAACAAGAGAAATAAAACCCTAAAGATGTATTACTCCCTCCTTATATGTAGAACTGTATATTCATATATACTTATACTGCAAATTAGCAAACGATGGAGAGGGAATCTCCATCTATATTCTTTACGCCTCCATATGGCCACCACTTACCCAACTACAAAATCGTGACAGTATGTCATTTGTCAGTGAACAGAAACAGGAGAAAAAGAGAGATATCTGTTAGATATCTCACAGCACGTGCATCCTGTGGGCCGTAGAAACCACAAGAAAAGCTTGCAGAGTAATGTTCTTCAGTGCATTAATTTCTGCTACTTTCTTTACAGTTCTAGTCCATCACAAGATAGGACAAAAAGGGGGGGGGGGGGGGGGGGGGACACAGAACCAAATATACCTCCTTCATTTCAGCAGCAGTAAACTTAAGTCTCCAAGAGCTGGCAGACCAGGAGACTGTAAACTATTACTGCCCTAAATCTCGTTTGCTACTTAATCCATTCACAGAAATACATCTGCTCTTTGTACTTGAAACACTGACTTTTGATTTCTTTTCTTGATCTCAAGAAAGATGAGAATTTAGTGTAGAGAAGATTGACATTTAATTTTCACTCTTTTGGGTGTAACGGTTACCTTTTGAGTTGTACAATACTGAAGTCCCTAATGATAAATTTGGGCACCAGATATCTGAGTCCTTAGGACATCCCACAGACAACCAATCAGCTTTTACCAGTGCATCAGAATAATTCATATATGCCATCTAAAAAGAAAAGTGAAACTAACCTGGAAACTATTGTTGAAAACCACAAAGTTGCAACTAAGAAAACAGAAAAGTATGTTAAATTAGTCAAAGTGTTCCAGAGGGATTTCACCATTCTCCCAATTGTGACACTATCCAAGTTTCATTACATGCAGTCATAATCTGTTCTGTTGGTATATATTAAGAAATCTATTATCCTGGTAGCAGTAAGTTTCTTTTATAACTGGCATTTACAGTCATCATAAGCATTTAGTGTCAAGAAAGACAAAAAACTAAATCAGATACCACACTAGTGCTACAGCAGTGCAAGACTGACACCAAACTGTTGTAGGGGAACACAAGAATCATTGTTACAAGCATCAGTAGTGGCACTGCCTTCATCTTCACTAAGTACTTGGTGGGCCTGTTCCCACCCTGAAGGCAGTCACCAGCCACAAACTCCATTATCTTTTGGATCTGCAGGGAAGCGTACACTGAAAACCAACTGGGCAGCTCCTGAAGTAACCAGGACATAAAGTGATTTCTCTATGACACTGTCTATCGGCCTTAGCATGAAGGTACATGTGGAATGCAGAAGCGCAAACGCAAAGACTATCAGTCAACAGCACCTTTGGGCACCACCGTTATGAAATATCCTCTGCGTAGGAGGAGCCACGACACCTCACGCTCCGGCACGCTCAGCCGTCGTTCCGAACGCAAGCGTCTCACCCCGTGTTGCTCCAGTGCTGGTACCAGTGCCGTCCAAAGAACGGAAAGAAGGCAGAGTGGGCTTAAGCAACTTGCGTTCACGCCGGCAGGCAGGCGATGCGGAGGCAGGAGCAGCCTGTTTGGCAGCCCCTGCGGGTCTTATCCTGCCGCCTTCCCG
>NW_008825110.1:238655-243931 GCF_000699105.1 Pygoscelis adeliae
CGCGGCGCGGGGGCCCGATCGCACCTCACCTTTGGCAGGACCCACTCGCCCCCTGCGGCGAGTCGGGTCGGAGAGCCAGGGGAAGTCGACCAGACACTGCCGGCCTTCGTCCCTCTTGCAGCCAGGACTACGTGCGCGATGGCTTTCTGTAGGGTAAGGGCGTGGACTTGTAATCTCTGTAACCTGAACGGCACAGGGCAGACGGGTTCGGAAGGGTGCGGGGAAAACTCGTCCAACAGCAAGATCTTAAGGTGGCGACCAATCAAAATGGACCAACTAGGATCTTCCATGCCTTGTGATCTCAAGGTGTCCCAAGTCTAGTTACGCATGTACGGAAGATGGCAACAGGAGACAGAATTGATTTCACATTCATTTGATTCAGAGATTTCACTTAGCCCAAAGTGTATTTTGAAAAATGTGTAAATATCTGCATCTGGGATCAGGTTCTCTGAGTAGTCCACCAGGAAGAGAAAAAACCTCAACATAGTTCTCCCAGCTGGAGAAGAGCTCTTAGGGCATGGTGCCTGAAGAAGGCTTCGTGTGCCTCTTCTTGACCAGGTGATCTGGTAGCAGACATCTACTATGACATCATCTGCACTGGTCTGTTCTCTGGTCCTTACCCACACTCTCCATGGGTTCATCAGCTGTCCCAAGGTAAACCTCCGTGCACCCAAGACACTACTTTTCACAGTGCACAAGCCCTCCTACTTGCCTTCCCACCCCATCTTTCCTGAACAGCCTGTAACCCTTCAGGCTTATCTCCTGCTCACATCCATACTCAGTAATAAAGTAAATATTTGAAACTTGCTTACCACAGCAGCTGCCTTATATGTACTGTGGGCAAAATAGGCACACAGGTAGTTACCATGAAATCTTCAGCATGCTGAATAGCTATAATACTCTGCACATGCTGACTTGACTCAGGCTAACTTTTCTATTTAACTTTTTGCTGTGTTAGTAAAATAGTGGGTAAAAGATGGAATTACATTTCTTTTAAAGGTGTGGACAATGTTTCTTACAAGGTTCTTTCAGAGAAATGAAGGCATGCTGCTAGCCACAAGGTACTAGACATAATTCAGAAGCTTGTGGAGAAACTGAAGACAGCATATAGAAAGTTAACTTCTTACCATGTTGAAAACTATTCTAAAGGGCTCCACAGCATTCCATACTAAAACAATTCAGGGAAGACGGGGTGAGAAACAACATAGAAATATTTCCAAGAAACATCCTGAATTCAGGATTAGCTAAGACTGAGGAAAATTCTAGAACAGCAAAGAGAATTTGTCACATGCATGGGGAAAAAAGCTTGCTGAAGTAGCATTTGCAGACTTAGCGGTAACATTAACGTATTAAGGCCCCAGAGAGTGTGTCTTAAAAGTAGGGACTGCTTAGGCGCCTTATTGCAACAAATCATTCCATTTCTTCCTTATCATTTAGTATGATGCAGTTTAGACTTTCCAGTTTCTGTAAGAAAGTTTTGGGGCCTACTAAGGAATAATAGAAGAGCTGGTCACTGAGGTTGTCTAGGTCTTGTCTAGTCAACTAATTTCTTTACTTTACTTACTTTTTTAGTATCTGTGAATACTTTGGTGTAGAGCCTTACAGAGCCAGCTAGAAATGGACTATTGCTCTCTGTTTTCATTCTCATAGCAAAAAGTTATGGATTCTAGCTCTTCATTAGGAAGAACAAACAGTGGAGTAAGAAGCAAGACATACAATACTCAACCAGTGTAGGACCACTACTATATTGCAGTACCCACGCAGATACATGTCAACTAGAAGATAGGGCTTAGCAGTAACTATTATAATTCACAATTTAAATTATTTAGCCTGGTATTGTTTGAAAATTTGGGTCAAATCTGCAGTTTGAATTGAACTGTCTTGTGTAGGTCTCCCAAACAAAGAAAGAAATCTTCGCTTTTACTTCTTGTGAGTAGTAGTCGTGGGAACTGCTGGATTTAATCACATGAGCCAAAAGAAGAAACTGAGTATTTATTATTTCCAACTAACTGAGTGTCCTGACTAAGTGAGTGTCACCTGACAGGTGAAACCTGCACTGTGAGAGCTATCCATTTTATGTCCTCTGCTTTAAAATGATTTTTTTTCTTTTCTTTTTAGCAAAATTGGGAAGAATATTGGACTTTGATCAAAGCATTCACAGACTGGAGGAGTAGCAAGAATGAGGAGCAACTACCTATGTCTTTCAGAGGACTATCAACCACTCACTGTAATCATCAAACCCATGACCCACACAAGGAATGGACTACTTTGACATACAGCTAAAGGGTAAATTTATCACATTGAAATTTGGTGGGATTGGAACATCAGATTCCTATATACTATCACGGAAATTCAGCCTCCGAGGTCTTTTCAGAATAGAAACCTGTTTCAGAATAGAATTATGTTTTCAAAATTTGTACTGCCGTGATTTCTTTCAGCAGTTTCTGATCATATACCTTCATATGCACTCCGTTCCCTAGCTGATGAGGGCAGAGACAAAGACCCTGACAGGTTTCAGCAGCCACAAGTTTGTTCTTTGTGAAAAGCCAGAATCAAATCCATTTCCATATCTCCTTCCTGGAGTAAGTGGAGTGAAAAGTAGTAAACTCACATACTGTGATGTCAGAGACTGTGACGCGAACTGCAAAGAGAAAAAACAGCCTGAGAATAACGGTGCATATGCATGAATCTACTTCTTAGCACAGGCATAAATTACAGCAGTAAACGGAATACTTCAAAGAATTCCACCCTTTTATATGGGTCCAAAATTGTTCTCTATGAAGTCTAGGTACAAACTCATTGATTTTCTTCACGGACTAAACCCAAGAGATTTTGAAAAACAACAGGGTGCAAAATATATTGTCCGGAGCTAGGAACCTTCTGACTGCTATGTTTAATGTAAAATGCATTAGAAACTGGATGACAATCTCTACCACTGGGTTATACAAATGCCAGAACTACAAACAGAAACAGAAACAGGTGGTAGGCAGAAGACAGCTTGCAGCTCTTAAGTCAGGAAATGCCAAGTGCAATATAAAAATAACCCCCCACCCTTTAAATAAAACAGGCTGTATTTCACAGTTTATTTATGATGATGTGTGTTTATTTCAGTCTTGGAGAGCCATCATACTGTTGGGATGCAAGAGGTCATTTTCTTCTACGTTTAGGCTGTTAGTAACAGGCCTATTTTGGCTTTCCACACTAATGCAACTTTTAATTGCCTATGAAATTGCATCACCCTGAGGGAACTTCATAGTAACATTCAAAATCATGTTTTCCTTTTTTATGCTCAGGGATCAGAGGAAAAGTTACAGAAACTGGAGTCATAAACATAGTACAAGAAATTTACAGATTGGCTATAAAACGGAAATTGTATTAACTGACATCTAGGAAACTGGAGGTCTTCTAGCTTGACCTGCTCTAGAGTCATCTCACTTGCCAGAGTAAAGGAAATACATGTTGACTTCATGCTCATGTCACCTGCAGCAGTGTAAGTTTGATCGTGCTACACTGCAAAAAAAAATGCTTTCTAAAAATCAAGCTTTAATCATGGAATTAATCTGGCTGTCATCTATTCCAACACCTTGCTCTGCCCCTAGCAGAGTCAGCTGGAGCAGGTTGCCCAGGGCTTTGTCCAATTGGATTTTGAAAATCTCTGAAGACGGAGACTCTACAACCTCTTTGGGCAACCTGTTCTAGTGTTTGACCATGCACACAGTAAAACAATTTTTTTTTCTTATGTTTAAGTGGAATTTCCTGTATTTCAATTTGTGTCCATTGCCTCTTGTCCTTTCACTTTGCAGTACTGAGGAGAGTCTGGCTTTGTCTTCTTAATCCCCCTGACCAAGTATTTATATACATTAATAAAATTACCCCCATCCTTCTTTTCTTGACGCTAGACAGTCCCAGCTCTCAGTCTTTCCTCAGGTGTTTCAATCCCTTAATCATTTTAGTGGCTGTTTGCTGGATTCACTCCGGTACGTCCATGTCTTATACTGGGAAGCCCAGAACTGCACACAACACTCCAGATGTGGTCTGAGTGCTGAGTAGAGGAGAAGGATCACCTTCCTCAAACCTGCCAGAAACACTCCTCCTGATTGCAACTCACCTTGCAATGACACTGGCCAGCTCCCTCACTTCTCAGGGATGCATCCCATCAGGTTCCATAGACTTAGAATATCTGGAGTTGGAAGGGACCCATAAGGATCATGTGCTGAGTAGAGGAGAAGGATCACCTTCCTCAAACCTGCCAGAAACACTCCTCCTGATTGCAACTCACCTTGCAATGACACTGGCCAGCTCCCTCACTTCTCAGGGATGCATCCCATCAGGTTCCATAGACTTAGAATATCTGGAGTTGGAAGGGACCCATAAGGATCATCAATTCCAACTCCCTGCTCCTAGCAGGACTACCTAAAACTAAACCATATAACTAAGACCATCGTCCAGACGCTCCTTGAACTCTGACAGGCTTGGAGCCATGACCACTTCCCTGGGGAGACTGTTCCAGTGACTGACCACCCTCTCAGTGAAGATCCTTTTCCTAATGTCCAGTCTGAACTTCCCCTGACGCAGCTTCATTCCACTTCCTCTTGTCCTGTCACTGGTCACCAGAGAGAGGAGATCAGCACCTCCCCCTCCGCTGCCCCCCTTGAGAAAGTTGTAGATTGCAATGAGGTCACCCCTCAGCCTTCTCTTCTCCAAGCTGAACAAACCAAGTGACCTCAGCCGCTCCTTGTAAATCTTGCTCTTGAGGCCTTTCACCATCTTGGTTGCCCTCCTCTGGACACTAGCAGTTTGATGTCCTTCTTATATTGAGGCACCCAAAACTGCACACAGTACTCAAGGTGGGGCTGCACCAGTGCAGTGCAGAGTGGGACAATCACCTCCCTCAACCGGCTAGCTATGCTGTGCTTGATGCACCCCAGGACATGGTTGGCCCTCTTGGCTGCCAGGGCACACTGTTGACTCATATTCAACTTGCCATCAACTCAGACCCCCAGATCTCTCTCTGCAGGGCTGCTCTCTAGCCTCTTATCCCCCAATTTGTATGTATAACCAGGATTACCCTGTCCCAGGTAGAGAATCTGGCACTTGCTCTTGTTAAATTTCATACGGTTGGTGACTGCCCAGCTCTCTAGTCTATCCAGATCTCTCTGTAAGGCCTCTCTACCCTCCAGGGAGTCCACAGCTCCTCCTAGTTTAGTAGTATTGGCAAACTTACTTAATGTACATTCGATTCCTGTGTCCAGATCATTTATAAAAAAAATTAAAGA
>NW_008825110.1:244469-251708 GCF_000699105.1 Pygoscelis adeliae
GTCTCCCCTCAGCCTCCTTTTCTCCAGGCTAAACAGCCCCAGTTCCCTCAGCCGCTCCTCCTAAGACTTTTTCTCCAGACCCCTCACCAGCCTCGTTGCCCTTCTCTGGACACGCTCTAACACCTCGACGTCCTTCTTGTAGCGAGGGTCCCAAAACTGAACACAGTGTTCGAGGTGCGGCCTCACCAGTGCCGAGTACAGGGGCACGATCACTTCCCTACTGCTGCTGGCCACACTATTTCTGATACAGTTTTTCAGTAACTCTTGGAATAACCTTCTCCATAATTTTACCAGGCACTGAAGTGAGACCGACAGGTCTGTAATTACCAGGGTCTTCCTTCTTACCCTTCTTGAAAATTGGGACAACACTTGCCAGCTTCCAGTCGACTGGGACCTCTCCAGACGCCCAAGACTGTTGAAAAATAATGGAGAGAGGTCCCGCAATAACATTGGCCATCTCTTTCAATACCCTGGGACAAATCCCATCGGGACCCATAGGTTTATGTGCATCCAGCTGGAGCAGCAAGTCTCGAACAACTTCATGGTCGGCTGGGAGTTTATCATCCCCCCAGTCACGGTCTTCCAACACAGGGCTCTGGGGGTCCCAGGGCCCACCACTGGTGTTGAAGACAGAGGCGAAGAAGGCATTAAACATCTCTGCTTTGTCTACGTCCATATTTGTAAGGTGACCGACCCCGTCAAGCAATGGACCAATGTTATCTCTGATTCTCCTTTTGCTATTAACATGTTTTAAAAAGGTCTTTTTGTTGTCCTTCACAGTGCTGGCCAGCTTGAACTCTAATCGAGCTTTGGCCACATGAATTTTCTCCCTACAGTGGCCAAACAGCATCTCTGTAGTCCTCTCATGTCACCTGTCCTTGCTTCCAACATCTGTACCCTTTCCTTTTTTGCCTGTGTTCTAGAAGAAGATCCTTGCTCAGCCAAGCCAGCCTTCTGCCCCACTTGCTTAATTTCCCACGCTTTGGAATGGCCTGCTTCTGCCACTTTTTAGAGATGGCTCTTAAAAAGTGATGAACATTCATGGACCCCAAACCTTCAAAAGCAGATTCCCAGGGGACCTTACTAACTAGCTCCTTCAGCAGCCCGAAGTCTGCTCTCCCCATATCCAGTGCCAAAGTCTTGCTGGCATTTTTTCTTCTATCACCAGTGATTTGAAACTCAACTACTTCATGGTCACTGTGACCAAGACAGTCACCAATCACCACTTTGCCCACGAAACTCTCTCTGTTTACAAACAACAAATCTAGAAGGGCACCTTTCCTAGTTGCCTGCCTTAATACCTGCACCAAGTAGTTATCTTCAATGTGCTTCACGAATTTCCTGGACCTATTTGTGTCCACTGTATGATGTTCCCAGTTGACATCTGGGAAGTTAAAATCACCCATAAGGACAAGGGTGGTTGATCTAGAGATATCCCTTAATTCCTTGTAGAATAATTCATCGGTGTCATCGTCCTGGCTGGGTGGTCGATAGTAGACTCCCACAACAATATTTGCTTTATTTGCTTTCCCCTTCATCCTTACCCAGAGGTCTCAACTGTGTCATTGCCAACTGCAAGCGCCATACAATCCAACCCCTCCCTTACATACAGTGCCACCCCCCAGCCTCACCTGCTCTGCCTAGCCCTCCTGCAGAGCCGATAACCATCCATCACGGCCCCCCAGCCACAGGACCCTATACCAGCTACCTGATCCAATTCCAGTGAGAGAAAGTCTTCACCGTGCCAGACTTTGCCCCTTGTCTCAGGGCCCTGGGAATCTTGATGGCATTGAGTATCTCAGCCTTTTCCCTGTCCTTTGTCACCAGGTCCCCTGTCCCATTCAGCGACAGGCCCATTGCTTCCCTAATTCTTTTGGTTTTGTTTTGGGTTGGGTTTTTTTGTTTTGTTACTGATATACCTGTAGAAGCCCTTTTTGTTGCCCTTCAAATCCCTCACCACATTCAACTCCAAGTTAGTTTTGGCTTTCCTAACCCTATGTGTGCACGCTCAAGACAGCGTTGCTGTATTCCTCCCAGGTCACCTCTCTATGCTGCCACCTCTTGTGTGCTTCCTTTTGATGTCTGAGTTCAGACAGGAGCTCCTCGTTCATCCATGCAGGCATCTTGCCACTTTTGCTTGACTTTCTGGATGCTGGGATAGACCATTCTTGTGCATAATGTATAATAAATAAAAAAAAAAAAAACTGAAAAGAAATTTATTTCCTTCCATATAACCTTCATTAGAAATGTTTTTCTTAAACCATGGGTAGCTCAGCATTGGCACATGATTAATTAGAGCTGATGCATAAACTGGCACTTTTTCCAGTAAGGCAACATCAGCTCAGAAATAAAGCATAAACTAACAGGTGTATTTGTGTAAAACAAGAGTTTACAAAGCAAAAAGACTTAAGATCTACATTACTTATTTGCCCTGTCCCTCAGGAGACAGTATCCATTCTTCCCGATTGCAGCTCAGCACTTTCCACCTCCTGTGGCTTTACAGGAAACCAAATTAGCTATCTGATCTACAGTGACCTATTTCTTCCCCCTTAATACTGAAAGTACAGTCTTTGTGCATGCTCATGTCTATCATGCTTTTCCAATCCCTTTCCCTCAGGGCTAAGCAAACCCATTTCTGAAATACTGAAAACCACAACATTCCCAGGGGAACATTCAAATCAGTTCTTCATGTTGATTTTTTTCCTATCACATTTTACAGCCATACTCTTCATACTTCTCAAACTGAAGAGGATTAGCATTTAATTGTTATTTTAAAAGAAAAGCACCGTTTTGGAAAGTTTCACTGCGAGTATGTGGAGCCAGCTGTACAGTAGATGGAATTCTCCTCTCTCAGCCTGTGCCATGATACAGTTCTAATTTTACTCAATATTCTACAGTTTGCTGAACCATAAACCAGTCTTAAAAACATACTGGCATTAAAAATCTTGATCAGCTCTCCTAAGGGAAAGGTATCCTGGATCAAATCCAACATTAAATATATACTGCCTTACCAATTCCCCCCCCAGTTATGCTGAGGGGTAAACTGTGTATTTTTGTCCACAACCTGGCAATCTGTGATGAAGCATTACATAGATTCCAGCTGAGAAACAGCTGAAGTGCACTGATAGCCAAAAGCTGTTAGTCACATCTCTTCCACTCAGGGCTTTTCAGTTTAAATGAATAGTTATTATAAAGAGAACTATATTGTCTTCCCTAATGCAGTTCTCATAAATAGAGTGTTGAATACTGATCAGTGAAGAATTTTGTGCATCAAAGGAAAACTTTTAGAAACTCACCACCTTATAAGCATGCTTGATAGAAACCTGTTTTTTACAGAGACAGAGAAAGTTCATATTGTGAAATTGGAAATCAGTCATATTTACCACCATAGCAGCTAAAGGCCAATAAAAATGGAGATTTATTGCAATAACTAGTGTATGCACACAACAGAAACAGTTCCTGTCCAGAAATCAATTGCTTCTTAGAGCAGAAAGATTTAGAGCAATAACAGTTTCCTCCAATTCATTAACGTAAAACAGAACGTTTGCTCTTTTCATCACACTAGAGTGATCAATTAAGTACAGTAAAATTGATATCGCACACTTGTCATGGAAGAGATGCAAAGACAAGATGTATGCAATGTCACTGGTGTGGGAATATTCCAGGAAGCATGTTGGCCCCACGAGAAGCCAGTTATGCTTACAGCAGACAGCAATACTTTGCTATCCCCATGCTCCTTAGAAGAGGTGCTGTAGCTACGTCTCTCATTTCTGACAGTTCTGTATCATGTATGTACCGTTTTTGTAAGTCTGCCCTCATCACAAAGTGCCAAAAGGGATGAAAATTTGACTACAGGTCCCCTAACTCTCCATCCAATACTCTGTCCCGCTGGGAATACGTAAGTTTGCTGAACATTCAGGAAGATCATCAGCATGAAAACTGAGTTTAAAAATTTTAAAGGACAGATTTAAAGCAGTAATATTTTTATGTTCTCTCCCCTTCTTGCTTCCACTCCCCAGCCCCAGTATACATGCACACACATGCTCTATTTCACTTATGTAACCATTTTTCTGCCATTTATCTTTTTTCCCAGGTTTTCCATCTCTTGTCCTTGTCTTATCCCATTGCTTTGGGTCATATTTCTTATACTAAAAAAAAACCCAAAAAGTTAAAAAAAAATCAGTCTGGAGCTGTTATTTAAGTCACTCTCATATACATCCAGCACTAGTTGACAGCGCTTTGTCAGGGATACACTATTCTCAACAGTTAACACAAAATCTACGATGAACATATTTGTGTCAGCCAGCCCTATTATAGAAAAAAGTCTTTTAAAAGTAATCCCACTGGTTAATACATAGATAATAGCACAGTGTATCCAGTATCCAGTCATCCTTTGAAAGCCTAATTTGCACCAACTGTTCTCAGTTGGGATTACTTTCTTGGACAACCTTCACCAGCTCAAAGGTAGATACTGACTGGAAAAAAAATTACATGTACTAGCTACTTGGTCACCAGCAGGTCTGTAACCTAAACACATCACTTAATACAATAAACTACATTAGCATATTACAAAGGGCATCTGGGGGTGCTAGTCAAGCTCAGCTGCAAGCCTCACTCCATATGTGTTGTAAACATAAAAGAAGAGGTGGAATGGGAAGTGAGGCATAGAAAGCTGAATAAGTAGGTTGAAGGACAGGCACATTTTATAACTACTGCTCCAATTCCTATGCCTTAAGCCCTATACATGGCTATTGCAGCTAATGTGGTCTTTCTTTATGTATGTTTTATGCAATTAGGTGATCCTTCTCTTAAGGACTCCCTTTTTAAATTAAAAAACCCTACTGTGACTACAACAGTAGTCATGTACTCACAGATGAGTACAGCTGTTGCCTTTCAAGTCCCTTCTGCTTGCTTTAGCCTGATGACCTTCTGACAAAGTTTGAGGTGGCAGATTTTCGTTACAGCTGCCATTGTTTCATGCACAATGCACCATAAATTGGAGCTACTTCCAAAGACACAGGTCTGTCATTCCTGTTACATTTTTTCCTGACATTCTTCTCCCATTTTCCTTTGTATCTTGTCAACAGTAGATAGCTCTACTGGAGCCATATATTATTTATGCAGTAGTGTTATAGACTAGAAGAGAAAACTGAATGGCACTGTAACTAAGCCGAACCATCTTTCCCACTCCAGATTAGTTTTTAACAAAGATCCAGATCTTTTGTCTGGTTCACTTTATGACAACATGAATGCAAGCAGAGCACGGGAACGGAAAGAGGGAGGTGAGCAGGCTAAGGCTTTATGTTACCTTATATTGTTCATGAAACCAGGACACGAGTCAGATACTCACCACCTGTTATTGGTTTACGTATTACAGTGCTTTATTAGTCAAAGGGAAGAAAACCATATCAGTGGAGAACTTGAGTAAAGAGAAGAAACATTTAAGGTTGCTCCTTTTGGTGTCATTATGATTTCATTGCCTTCAAGTAAAATTTGGCATTTATTGGCTAGCAGACTGAAACAGGAAATTGATCTAACTGTTCTTGGTTTCAGATAGGAAACATAATGTCATTTCCACTGTCTGCCTTCCTGGTAGGCACACTCTCAGAACATGGACGAAGCAGCTTCCCCAAATACTGATACATTTATCCTTTCTTATTCTTCTTTCATCCCTCTCTAATTGCAAAACACATTTTTCTAAAAAGGAAAATACTGAAACAAAAAAACCTCAAAGACATTCTAAGGCAATAGGCAGGCAAAATTTAAATACAGAAATTAATGACATTTCTATTTAACAAAGTCAATAGCTGAGAATAGCATAGCTTAAGACTGTTGTTTCTAGCCATGGAGTCACAATCTCTTTTGCAAAAGACTCTAAAAGTAGTAGCTATAAATTAATCTTTAAATGTCTGCAAGTAAGTGTGCAAACAGCCAGGACCAGCTGGCTTGCCATCCTGAACATGACAACAGTATCAAACTCATAACAGCTCAAAGCACACAAGGAAGAGAAACTCATTTTATGGTATTCCGTGGAAATGATTAATGTCTGAATAGGCAAAGTTTATTTTCTTTATCCTTTCCCATACTGTACACCCTCTCTTCATTACACTGCAATTTTTTTCTTGCTTATTCCACTATAAACCAAATACTCTCCTCCTTCCATACATTCAAGTGGGCCCTTTAAAAGATCCACTCAAAAGAACTTGCAAGCTTCCAGTCTTTGTGTTCACCTTGGTTGTCTCTCGTCCAGGCATCAGGATGAAAACTCAGTGCAAATGATCCTGCTATGTGCATTCATTACTGTAGGAATGAAATGTGACCTCTCCAACTAAATCCCCAAGTTAGGACAAACGTGGGACCAGAATTGCAGGACATGTTATGTGGCACAATTATCTGTAAGGGTATGTGGAAGGAGAGTGTCACTCCTTTAAAGGTATCTGGTCAAGGACGTTTTCCAATGCAACAGGAACAATAAGAAAAGGAGGAAGCCACGAACGAGAACATACGGGGACACAAACCTGACTGACGTGATAAGGGAGGCAGTGACGAGAACCAAACCTGGTCAGTCACATCAATTGATAAGGGCACATGAGAGTGTGAGAAAGTTTATTCCAGTGAGGTTATCTAACTGTCAGTTGGGAAACTAAGGGGAAAAGGGGGAAACCAGAAACAAAATACACAGAGACACAGACCTGTCAAAACAAACATGGAGACAATGGCAAGAAACAAACCTCACCACGCACACTGACTATCAAGAGTGTGGGCTCTCAAGAAACCACAGGTGCCACTTCCAGGAAGATCAGCCTGGACTTTGCAACTGATAATATTGCATACCGGGGGACCTGGGACTGCGAGGGCTGCTGGAATAGAGAGCTGTACAAGACCCCTGGGGTGGGGGATGCGCAGGGGAAGGGGGAACAGGGCAGAACAAAGGCGGGTAGACAGAAAGGGGTGTAAGTGGGGCCTGTCAGCTGTAAAACGGGGCTGGTCAGTGGGCTTGTCTGGCTGAGCCCTGTGCCTGATCACTGCAGTCCAGCCTAGCTTCTTGTATCTTCTTATTAAATCTTTTCTTAAGCATCTCTCTGCGTATGCTCACTCTCTGTCCCATGTGAACGTGTGCTGCAAGGACTCGGTGCCAGCTACTAGTGAGACATGGGGGTGGGTGCCCCAGCCTGTGGTGCCAGCGACTAGAGTGAGTGGGGTTTCTGTGTCAGCTACTGGAGCCAGTGGGGGTCTTTA
>NW_008825111.1:0-434 GCF_000699105.1 Pygoscelis adeliae
CGCCGGCACCATTACCCCTGCGCCAGAATTAACTGACTCTTATCTTTAATGATATGCCGCTGAACTTCTCGGAGCCCGGCTAGCTTTTTATCTTGATTACTCTAATCAATAAGAAATGATAGAGTAGAATTATAAACTCTATTGGCTTTTGAATGGTGCCGACAAGCCCTCTAGACGCGCTCCCCTTTCATTGTTATTTATTAAAATGATCTTCAGCTAACAGCGGATGCAAATAGGGAAATGAGCCAGCGAGGGGGCCCGGCACGGAGGGATCCCCCCCTTCAGGGAGCTCTGCCGGGGGTGGGCTCAGATGGGGGCACTGGGGCTTCGTAAACAAATGGCTCTTCTTTACGAGAAGCGCGAGTAAAAAAAACCACAACAAAACACAAAAACCCCCAACAAACCACAAACCCCCAAGCACCCCCCTTCACAAC
>NW_008825111.1:1274-2299 GCF_000699105.1 Pygoscelis adeliae
CCGGGCTGGCAGCGCGGATCGTTTCCCCGCAGCCGCTCCTCTGTTCCGCCCTTTCCTTCCAGCGAGGAGTCAATTTGCTGTCAGCGCTCGAGATTTTAGCTAACTTGTTAGGTGGGTGCGAGGAGCGGTTTTTAGATGCAAATTTTCAAGGCTGGCGAACAGAAAAGGATACATTTAGTTATCTGCATGAAAATGAAACCTCTCGTAAACGAATTTCTAGGGAAGAAACACGTCGGCTAAAATAAGAGTGGTCTGGGGGCCGTCATCTCGTCCCTCTGTGAGGGGCGAATTTCGCAGCGTTTCCAAACCGCGGGGCTGAAGTTATTTCAACCCCCCGGCTCTTTGCGATCACCCATCGGGGAAACTCTCCATATTTATTCCCCTCCGTAGTCTTTAAGCCTGTTCGAAGCGTACCGAGTCCTGCGGCAAACATTTTTTTCCCCTAACAGTTTAATTACTTTTAATGCTTTCGGTATAAACCTGTGCTTATCTCTTAGGGAGGTAATTAATCAGAGAAGAGAGACGGTCGCAAGCTTCAGGATGAGTCGGACGGGGAAATAAAATTAGAAATCCACGAGGGACAAAATTATTTTTCTATCCTTACATCGGGCACGCGGTTTTTTTTATATTCAGACGACATAAAATGTGTAATTGGCGTATAGTGGAGCAGTATACAGGGTAAGACTAACAAAGTAGTCACAGGCATGAAAATTGAAGTTGTGTGCCACAAAGGCAGATCCTTTCATGGGGGAAGGGCTGAATGTAGCAAAATCATGTAAAATCTCCGTTCTCAGTAACATCTCGTTATTAGGAATGATGACTAAACCTCCAGGATTATTCTGGACTGTAAGTTATCAAGAGCCCACTAATTTCACATTAAAACCCATTGACTGCAGCAGCGTGATTGAAGGGTTTTTAACAATTAACATAATCAGAAAATGAGCGGAGATAATTTTTATTCAACTCATTACTTTTTAATCATGTATTTCTTTTAATTAATATCTGCTCCGTGAAAATAACAAAAA
>NW_008825111.1:4859-6030 GCF_000699105.1 Pygoscelis adeliae
GACCTGAGCTGGCTTTGGTGCCCAGTAACTCCACGCATCACACCACCTCTCCTGTCCTGAGTGGCCACCATAACAGATGGAGCCCAAAGTCAACCATAAAAGATGGAGCCCAAAGTCATGGACTAAATGAACTCAATGAACATTTTGTGGACGTTTGTGGACATTTACAGACATTTTACAGACATTTCACAGGAGTGGTCCATAGACTAAGGGGATAATATCTGTGTGTTGTATCAAAGGATGGGAAACGGGTGGTGGGTAATGAGAATGTATTGGATAATGTGGTACCTGAGCATGACGTAAATGTTATGGATTTAGGGGTGGAGAATGCACTGGTTTTGGCTGGGATAGAGTTAATTTTCTTCATAGTAGCTCGTGTGCGGCTGTGTTTTGGATTTGTGCTGGAAACAGTCCTGATAACACAGGGATGTTTTCGTTGCTGTTGAGCAGTGCTTACACAGAGTCAAGGCCTTTTCTGCTTCTCACCCCACCCCACCAGCGAGTAGGCTGGGGGTGCACAAGGAGTTGGGAGGGGACACGGCCGGGACAGCTGACCCCAACTGACCAAAGGGATATTCCACACCATATGACGTCATGCTCAGCATATAAAGCTGGGGGAAGAAGAAGGAAGGGGGGGGACGTTCAGAGTGATGGCATTTGTCTTCCCAAGTAACCGTTATGTGTGATGGAGCCCTGTGGAGCCCTGCTTTCCTGGAGATGGCTGAGCACCTGCCTGCCCATGGGAAGTAATGAATGAATTCCTTGTTTTGCTTTGCTTGCACGCACGGCTTTTGCTTTACCTATGAAACTGTCTTTATCTCAACCCACGAGTTTTCTCGCTTTTATCCTTCCGATTTTCTCCCCCATCCCACCAGGGGGGAGTGAGGGAGCAGCTGTGTGGGGCTTAGGTGCCAGCTGGGGTTAAACCACGACAAGCCTTTTGGAAGTGCCTGCTGGCTCCTGCTGGCATAAGGAAAGCTATCTGGTATTCAATATTATGTTTATAGCCTCTTGACCGGAGCGTGCTCCTTTTCTTGCACGCACGCAAGCTCGATGAATTCCACTGAGCAGACTTGCAAATTCACAGATGAGAATGTTTGTCCCTTTGTGGAAACAACAATGGACCAACGCTGGTGACATACCCCAGGTGGGAACAACGCTTGGCTCTTCC
>NW_008825111.1:6059-12627 GCF_000699105.1 Pygoscelis adeliae
CCAACAGCTCACAGCCCCCGGCCCGTTTTGGGGTGCGGTGGCTGCAGCTGGCCGAGGCTGGGTGGGAAGCAGCCGTGGTGGAATTCACCCACCACACCCCAGGCTCTCCCCTTCAGTGGTGTCTCTGCTGACTTCTCGCCAGCAGGCACCTTGCCCTTAAAATAACCTGAAATTGTGCTGAAGACCCTTTTTTTCTTCCCCCCCCCCAGAATCAACATAGATGGGGAGTACTTCAGATAAGATTGCAACTCTGCAGGATAATCAGTCCTTAAATTTTGATATCGTTACTGAAATAACCTGTCATGTTTATGTTATCTTCTGTTATGGTTCATCTTGCTGTGATCCTCTATCCAGAGAGGAAAGGAAAAACTTTTACTAGGGAATTATATTAGTAAATAGATCATTTTCAACTACAAAGGGTAAAAGGAAGTACCTAGGTACAATGCAAAGAAGAGACGTAAAGCAAAGAACTCACCGGGACAGATATATTTGAAGTGGAGACACCTGTCAAAATGTTCTCCCTTAGCTCAGGTGATTAGTTCAGATGGTCACATCAGCTCCTGCACCGCCGCTTCAATCCCAGCCGTGTGTGTGCAGGAGGGAAGGACTCCAGCTTCTCTGGGACTGCTGGGGGGTGTCCTCCACTGACCCGACCCGGGAGGCTGCAATACAAGGAGTGAAACCTCATGGGTGCACAAGCGGATCCAACGTCTGCTGAAGCCAGGCCATTCTCTTACCTGGCCTGTGCTTTGGGAACTTGATGAAATTCAATGGAGGTATACGAGTGGCAAGAAACAATCTGTACAAAAGAGAAGAACGGTTTTGGGTTACTTCCTTCTGAAGAGGAGACCGGGAAGATACCACATTGACACCAGGGTAACGAAAAGCAGAATTTGGCTCACTGGGTATTTCTGAGCATGGACAGTCATCCACACTTCAGTGAGCTATAAAAAGAATGTACCTTTCATACTACTTGTGTTGATCGAGAAGTTATTTGTGGTAATTTCACTATTACGCTGCTTCTAATGTTTCTGCTGTGTTTTAAACATCATTATCTTCAAAAGTCTTTTTTTTTTCCCTCGCACACTTTCTTTCTTTTTCTATACATTAGCTATTTCATCGGTATCATCCTGTTTTACTGTCATGAAAAATATCCAGTCTAACAGCTCTTCTTTCATTTCATAATGAATGGTACAATTAAGACTTAATTTGATGCATATGAGTAAGGAAATGGCATGCCACCCAGGACCCTTACATGTGATAGCATTCAATTGCTCAAGTGCAGCATCCTGAAAACAAACAAACAAACAAAAAAAACCCATAAACTTATTTCAAGCTGGATCTTTTCAGACTGGCATGATTGCCTACTGACAATTAATTGTTTTCTTGCCATGATTCTAAAAAGATAATGTACTCTTTTTTTCCTTTCCACAGCAAAAATTCTGACAGGTGCATGGAAATGACATTTCTCTGTGTATTAGATTCACAGAGAGTATTATATGCAAACATTTAAGGACTAAGCAAAGATCATATGGCACTATCTATGATTTCTCAAGGTATTACACTGTTATACACTTACAGAAAATAAAAGCCTTCACATGAAGGTGTGGGGTTGTTTTCCCTCTTCAGAAGTGTGATGGTGCTAAACAGGGAAGACGGTTAGCTGATGGGTGACCTGTCTCGGTGTTCTCTGTATATCTGGTTGGAAACAGGAAAATTAATTCTGGCTTTCTGGCTTATCATCTCAGGTCACTTCAGTTCCTTCTGATACCTTAGCCCCAGGGACAGGACAGCGTCCAGGGCTCCTCCACCCAGCTTGTTCTGGCTGAGGTGGCCTGAGTATCCACCAGAGGCCACAACAGCCATAGGCTTCAGGAGCGGGTGGCTATGGAGAAATGCAGATGGAGAAATGCAGAGTCCTGGTCAGGTCTCCATGGACAGTGGTGGTCAGCAAAGTAACCCCTGGTCCCTTGAGGATGTTGGGTGCAGGTTCAGCCTCCCCCCCCGAGTGAACCAGCTAGCTGTAAGGAGGAGTTGGATGTACTAGGTGGCATATAACTCTGATTAAACCTTACTCTGACGTGGAGGAGGTTCATGACTCTCCAAAATGAGAACGTGGTGGGTTGGATTAGGCTGAGCAAATCGTCTGCTCACAATTTGCCATATAATTGACCAAGACAAATACATTGCAGATCCTGGTTGAGCTGGCTAGTCAGGCTCAGTAAACCTAGTCAACAGCTCTTTGGAAAACTTTGCTGCTATTAGGCCTTCCTCGTTTCATTTGGTAATTTCAGGGAATCAACCCTGAATTTGCAGAGCGTTCCTAAAAAAGCATCCTGTATGAGGCACTGACACCCATTTTCTGTAAGTCTAAAATTCCTGAAGTTTTAGTTGGTGATAGCAGTTTCTTGTACTCATGCAGAGAATGATGTTCCTGAGTGTACTGTCTTCACATTTCAAATGTCTGACCTTCCTTGATTCCCAAGTAGCCAATGCAGCGTTATTGCTCCCGAGTGCTCGAGGCCGAAGGACAGGATTTGGCATCTGATTTGCAAAGCCACTGATAAATTTTGGGGTTCTTCTGAATTGAAGACTGGAATGATTGTAAATCAACTGGGTTTTTTTCTGACTTGTTATTTTGCTCATTCTTCGTTGTTTAGTGCAGATGTGACTCTGTCCTCTTGCCCTGAGTGAAAAGGCTTTCATATTCTTTGCTACGCACATAGAAAAATAGTGCTCCAACGGGACAGTGCTAACAGGCACGGTGGCTCAGGCTGGTCAGAAATAGTGCAGCTAGGCAAGTGTTTGTCAATTGTTTTTAAACAAAGCTCACATAATCTTTTGAAAATGGGAATTGGCTCAGACCATTGTACAGTATTGCCGGGATGATTTTCGCTTGCAACTAATCAAAAATGCGTCAACGTGCTGATAGTTTATTTAATATACTTATTTCCTCACAAGTTCATTTTCTTGGGTGTGATGGGGATGTGTGCATGCCCTTAATTAATTACTTATGTGCAACTGTCTTCTGGACCGCTTTCTGATGCTCTGTGGAGTCCGGAAAACAGTCATTGAATGGGGTGTCCCACTGTCAGCCTTTGACATCAGCCATGACCAGCACACGAAGGAGCCAACATTGGCCGTGTGAATTAACAGGGACACGCAGGACTGTAATGGAGACGGGGAAGAAAAGCTTTCCATAGGCAGGGGATGGCTGTGCAAGGAAAACCTAATACACTGATCCTTTGCTCATGCTGAGCTTTGCCATCTTTGCAATGAAATTAGTCAAGATTAAAAAAAGATTTCCATTTCCACAATCCCAGAGACACCTCTCTGTGGAAAACCCTCATGCCTCCCTGCTCTTGCCGGCCCCTATTTCAGATGACGAGCAGTCTGTCTCCTGGGCAGCGGTTTTGGCTCAGGAGGCAGAGCCCCTTCTCCCCTTTCATCCCGCCCTCTGAGCTGCTGCCTGCCCCAGCCTCCCTTCCCGAGGCTGTCCCACTCCCCAAGCACCCAGCCTCCCAGTCGACCCTGACCCCTTTCCCTCTTTATTCCTCACATTCCGGTTATCACTTAAATTTTCTGGCACTGCCTTGACCTTTATGGTCTGTCCCTCCTTTTCCAGCCCCTTGGTTAAAAGGCGTTATCCAAGCCATCATCCCTTGAAGATAACAAGAAAACTTGAAAAAAGGGTTCAGTTCTCAGCTCACAGTGGCATAAATCAGGAGAAAGAGCACTGAAGGCAACAGGGAGACAAACAGAGGGGAGAACTAGGTTCACAGCTTCAAACCGCTCATTTTCCCCGGTTCATACTGCCATCTCCACAGATCCAGCAAGATGGCATAGGAAATCAATATCCATTTGCTGTGTTCTGTTTCTACACTGTTAAGGTAAGACTCTTCCTTCTGCTGAATGATACACACTTTTTCCTGTAGTCAGGGCAATATTGAAATACCTGGATGTGTTTTCAAGAATAACGGGGACTATGTAACCACACAAGACTTCTGATGTTCTTAGAGTTATTTCTGAGATTTCCTGGCCAAGGCCAAATCCTCCTTGCCTTAGTCGTGAACACAACCCCGTTGATGAGGTTGAGCAGAAAGGTAATGGCACCACTTATGCAAGAAAGCTAACCAAGTTTGCTTGACAGCCGAGTTGTCAGTCAGGGTAAATGCCGATTTCTGCCCGGTAACAAAATTCACCTATGATCAGAGAAGAGACCCATGCCTTCTTCAGGCCCTGTTTCTGAACCACAGCTGAAAAAGTTAGTCACTTTCTAATTTCGCTTTGTAATGTCATGTTTATTAACCAGATGTCTTCCTTACAGGTCTGCAGCAATGCATTTCTTAATGCTAGAAATGTTTATATTCTGGTCATGTCTCGGAGATTTCATGTGAAACTCTTAAGAGGGTTTTTTTTCCCTCCTTTTTATTTTTTTCCCCTTTCCTTTCCTTTCCTTTCCTTTCCTTTCCTTTCCTTTCCTTTCCTTTCCTTTCCTTTCCTTTCCTTTCCTTTCCTTTCCTTTCCTTTCCTTTCCTTTCCTTTCCTTTCCTTTCCTTTCCTTTCCTTTCCTTTCCTTTCCTTTCCTTTCCTTTCCTTTCCTTTCCTTTCCTTTCCTTTCCTTTCCTTTCCTTTCCTTTCCTTTCCTTTCCTTTCCTTTCCTTTCCTTTCCTTTCCTTTCCTTTCCTTTCCTTTCCTTTCCTTTCCTTTCCTTTCCTTTCCTTTCCTTTCCTTTCCTTTCCTTTCCTTTCCTTTCCTTTCCTTTCCTTTCCTTTCCTTTCCTTTCCTTTCCTTTCCTTTCCTTTCCTTTCCTTTCCTTTCCTTTCCTTTCCTTTCCTTTCCTTTCCTTTCCTTTCCTTTCCTTTCCTTTCCTTTCCTTTCCTTTCCTTTCCTTTCCTTTCCTTTCCTTTCCTTTCCTTTCCTTTCCTTTCCTTTCCTTTCCTTTCCTTTCCTTTCCTTTCCTTTCCTTTCCTTTCCTTTCCTTTCCTTTCCTTTCCTTTCCTTTCCTTTCCTTTCCTTTCCTTTCCTTTCCTTTCCTTTCCTTTCCTTTCCTTTCCTTTCCTTTCCTTTCCTTTCCTTTCCTTTCCTTTCCTTTCCTTTCCTTTCCTTTCCTTTCCTTTCCTTTCCTTTCCTTTCCTTTCCTTTCCTTTCCTTTCCTTTCCTTTCCTTTCCTTTCCTTTCCTTTCCTTTCCTTTCCTTTCCTTTCCTTTCCTTTCCTTTCCTTTCCTTTCCTTTCCTTTCCTTTCCTTTCCTTTCCTTTCCTTTCCTTTCCTTTCCTTTCCTTTCCTTTCCTTTCCTTTCCTTTCCTTTCCTTTCCTTTCCTTTCCTTTCCTTTCCTTTCCTTTCCTTTCCTTTCCTTTCCTTTCCTTTCCTTTCCTTTCCTTTCCTTTCCTTTCCTTTCCTTTCCTTTCCTTTCCTTTCCTTTCCTTTCCTTTCCTTTCCTTTCCTTTCCTTTCCTTTCCTTTCCTTTCCTTTCCTTTCCTTTCCTTTCCTTTCCTTTCCTTTCCTTTCCTTTCCTTTCCTTTCCTTTCCTTTCCTTTCCTTTCCTTTCCTTTCCTTTCCTTTCCTTTCCTTTCCTTTCCTTTCCTTTCCTTTCCTTTCCTTTCCTTTCCTTTCCTTTCCTTTCCTTTCCTTTCCTTTCCTTTCCTTTCCTTTCCTTTCCTTTCCTTTCCTTTCCTTTCCTTTCCTTTCCTTTCCTTTCCTTTCCTTTCCTTTCCTTTCCTTTCCTTTCCTTTCCTTTCCTTTCCTTTCCTTTCCTTTCCTTTCCTTTCCTTTCCTTTCCTTTCCTTTCCTTTCCTTTCCTTTCCTTTCCTTTCCTTTCCTTTCCTTTCCTTTCGGTGCACCGGTGCGCTAGCCGAAATCAGCCGCGGGAGACGGACGGGGCCGCTCCCGCCCGGCCCCGTTACTCCCGAAGGCGGCGTGTTATGGAGGTGCAGGGCTCTGCTCTGCCCCTCTGGACGCGCACCCGACCGGAGCGCTCGGACACCCAGGCTCCGCCAGCCAGCCCACGGAGGTCACTGGAAAGGGAGCTTCGGTCAGGCGGGACGGGGACGGGGTCGAGGTCCTGCCAGGCAGAGGCGTTATCAGAGGGCCTGGCGCCGCGGCCCCCGGTGAGGGGGTTACCCGCTGCTGTACTCGCTCCTCCTGCCCTGGGAAGAGTTTTCCTTCGGCGACTCCGGTTTTATTGGGAAGCGGCCACGGGAAAGTTTGGGGCCAGGTACCTACAACGGCGTCCGGCTTGAGATATAAACGTGGGAAGCGCTTTGACTGCAGGAAGACGTGGTCTGTTCCTCCCTCGCCAACTCTTTCTCTGGCCCGGGGACTTTTTCCTAACCGTTGCTGGATTTTCAGCCTATTTTAAAGTCACTTCCCCTACGACAGGTGCTTTTTGATCCCCTTTTCGGATGAAGGGAGCGTCACCCGGATGAGACGCATGGCAGGGGAACCGCACTCCCCGCGGAGCAGAACGTGTCCCGAGTCAGGCACACCTTCCCGGGCAGCGCAGCCCCTGCCCGCACCCGGACCTGGGGACGCCCCAGCGCCATGCCCCGGGAAGAGGCCGCGCCCC
>NW_008825111.1:13547-21841 GCF_000699105.1 Pygoscelis adeliae
GAAGGTCCGGTCCCCCGCTGTAAGCCCCACCGGCTGCGTAAGGTCGTTTAACGGAGGCTGGGAATGTTTGGGAAGCACCGCTGCCGGCGGCGGCTGCCTTCTGCTGCCTGGTGTTGTGGCGTGGTGGGTGCAGCCAGCTCCCGGCGTGATTAAGGGCAAGTAGCTCCACCTGCGGAAAAAAAGCTTGGCTCCTCTGTGCAAGTGGCAAAACTTGAGTTGTTCTTGCTGATGTAGCAATACCTAAAGCAGCGGCCTGGCTCGCAGGTCGTTGTTGTATAGCGCTAATGAGGAACGCTGACGGAGTTGCCCGGCACTTCTTGGAAAATTGGTGGTCTCTGAAGCTGTGGCGAGTCATGCACATCATCTGTGGGGAGCCATGTTGCGGTGTTCTTGGCTCCAAAGCTGGTGGGAGTGTGTGCAAACTAGAAGTCCTGAGCGCTGGCTGGAGTCTGTGGACCCCACCTTGATTGACGCTGGGTCTTCTGTTTACATTCTCTAGACTCTTGATCGTAATATTTTTTTTTCCCATTTCTTAGTGTTGGAGGTGGTTCATGACTAGTTTTGCGCGTTCTCGTCCAGTTTATCCATTTGTAAAAGTCCCTGGGATGATGCGAGGATGACAATAGTGGATCAGACCAAAGGACCTTTGTCCGTTCTCTGGTGACGGCTAGAAGTGGGTGCCCTGGTAAGAGTACAAGCGGAGGGCAGGTTTATAGCAGTGTGTCCCCTGGACTGTGCTTCCAGTCTTGGCATTTCCGAATCTGTATTTAGGTCGCCATTGACAAGAAAAATCTGTTGTTTAAACCCAGGTGAACTTCTGGTGCTGCAGTGCCCTGCTGCAAACCATTTCACAGCTTAGTTACCTGCCATGTGAAGAAGTATCACTTTCTGGTTTTGATGCGTTGCCTGCCTGTTTCCCCTCGCCACCCCAGTGCTTGTATTGGAAAAGCGCGTGGACGTTCATTTGATAATTGTCCTCTCCAGGGCAAATGGTCTCTTGTCTTAGTCTGCAAACCTGTAGTCTGTTCGTTTGTTTCTCGGGTTTGATTCTCACTGTTTCATACCAGTGACTAGGTAATGTAAAAGTGAGAAATTGAGTATGTAACTCTCTTGGGTACTTTCAGTGTGATGTTTTGGCTAGGATTAGGTTGCCAAACGTATCCCAGTATTTACAATATGTATGAACTCATTGCAGCTGCTGTTCTTGAGTACTGGCAGCCTGGGAGGACTGGTCCACTGTGTGGTCTGGAAGACACATCTGTATTAGAGAGCGTTTGGCTTTCCTTCTGTGTGTGGATTAACTAACCAAATAAATAAAGGAGGTGACCTCTTGCAGCCTCAATCCACGATCACAAGTGATCAGATATCTGATGTTTTTATCTTTGCTATCCTACAATAGTTATAGTGCAATATGAAAGAAGGAGCCAAGTTAAGTTTTGGACATCTCTGAAATGTAAAATCCTCCTCACTAGGCTAATTAAAGATTAAATCAGGCAAACATATTTAAGGAATGATATGGGTCTACTTGGTTCAGTTTTGGATTTAAAGTGCTTTTTCCCACTCGTGAGTCCAGCTGGTGAGGAAGTTTCACAGTGAAAGGCCTTCATGAAGAAACCAGAGGGTTTCCCGCATAAACAACTTTCTTGCGTATCTGTTTGTAATCTAGTAGAAATGAAAGCGGGTGAACGTAGGAGTTACCAGATGTGGCAATATTCGATTCCTGCAGTTGGGTCTCCGAGGGAAACTTCTTATTTAAAAAATAAACCTGTTTTAACAAAGAGAGGCGGAAACTGGATCTCTCATAAAGCTCTGTGAGGAACATGTTTCTCATTAAAGAGATTATTTTCTCGTATGTCCCACGTCACTTATCAAAGAGGCTTTTGGCAGCTTTGGCAATTTTGAGAAGTGCTTAAGTCAATTTAGCAGCCAGAAACCAGGAGCTAGAGCTCTAGGAGTCAGCTGACTGGAGATCATGGTTTCGCATCAATGATTTGAGGGTGAAAAACATCATTCTGAATTCTGATAGGGATACTTCCTGTTTATTCGGTAACCGCTTTTACAGTCGCTCTGCGTTTTTTCATTAACCTGGTCTAGAGAATAAGTTGCTGTAAGAGTTGTGCCAGTGCCTGCTTTGAGGATGGTGTGCGCTGGGGTGGCTTGCTAAGCCCAGGTGAGCTTGGTACCTACGTCTGGGGAGGCCGAGAGCCCGGCCTGGTCGTAGGCTTGGGGGAGTGGCCGTGGGCACCACTTTGCGGAGGACTGCGTTCCTGGTATTGCTGCATCGGGGGGAAGTTTGCTGTTGATACAATACGTTGGTACAGCGGTTTTGGAGGTTGTTTTCTGTTGTTTGTTTGTTTTGAGGCCAGTCTGTTGGTTCAGCTCCTTCAAATATTCCTGCAGTCTAACATCCTTCTCTCTGGCTGCTCGTGTCTTGAGCTGGCTCCTGGGGCAGCGGCCCAGAAATGGATGAATATGAGCTACCTGGCAGAGGGGGCCCTGTCTTTCTGCTTGCCTCTTCTGTTTTTTTTTTTTCTTCCAGTCGCGTATTTTTGACTTGCATGCAGTCCTAGTAGGTCTTCAAAGACCACGTGCAGTAAACTGTGTTGCTCATAGTATGATTTGGATGATCAAAAGATTTTTATTGTTCCGTCGATTCCACTCTGCCTATTCTAGAAATATCAATGTGATAAGACATGATTGTTTAGCTGTGCTTGCCTAAAACACGTTTCAAAATCTTCCCTTTGTATTTTTAACACTTGATTGTGTTTTTTTTCTTGTTGTTTCCTTTTTTCCTTCTAGAATTCTTCCGAGAGCCACAATTGTGCCAAAAGCATCTTGACCTCAGACAGGCTGCAGATAGTTGTGACCCTTTCGGTGTTCTTTAATGAAACCTGGGAGGCAGCCAACTGTGCAAGTATGTGACTCGTTCTGTAGCTTTCATGCTACTGTTATGACTTAGCTTAATTTTGCCCCAAAAATTTGCACAGATCAGAATTGTATGTATTTGTTTAAATACAGACAGTATATAACATAAAAATCCTAGACTACAGCCACTCCAATAAGGGGTACAGCAGCTTTTTATTTTGTAAGGGAGACTGCCAAAATATGAGGGCACTAGTCTGTTGGAAAAATCAGTTGTTATATAAATATTTGGTTTAGGCTATTCTTTCAAAAGGTAGTTATGTTAGTTTCCTTTGTGACCTACAGACCCTGCTGGAGACTTTCCTTAGCTTCACTGAGGTTTCTTCTGTTTTTCCCAGTCTTCCCATTTTTAAAAAACTTTCATAAGAAACTTCTCCTTGTTTGTTAATAAAGTCAGTAACTCTGGAATGCTTACACGTTGAACAGTATCTGCCTCCACAGCCATGCTTTTTATTTCATTTTATGGGTGGAGGATGTCCAAGTCGATGCCTGTATCTCGCTGTCCCCGTGCTGATGGTGCTGTGCCATGCTTACAGCTAAACTATGGCTTTTTGCCATTCCCCTGGTGGGGGAAGAGGGACCCCACGCTAATAGATGCACTAGAAAACAGTGGGAATAGCACCATGGAGTTGAGTGTTAAAGACGCTGGGTTTGCTGCAGGGTCCCTTGAGAGCCCAGAAGAGTTTGTTTTCATTTCTGAGTCTGGGCTGTGTGAAGGCTGGAAGGGCAGTACAGGAGCAGCTCTGTGGTCTGTGCTGTCCTGCTGTGCTTAGCCTGTGACCTGTGTGCGGCCTGCCCGGCGTCCAGCTGAATGCTCGCCCTCCGTGCTGATGGCACTTCGTTCTTTCAGGAGAATTTTCTAGGCTGTTGGCTTGCTCTCACGGTGCTGTTGCTGAACGTCTAAAGTCCCAAGCCACTGTTGTTTTCAAGGGTCTTTCTGGTTAGAGCACCTGAAGTGGGGTGGGATGGATGGAAGCAGTGACATGGTAAGGTTGAGCCTGTGACTGGGAGGAAAGCTGCAGAGCTCCCCTCGAAGCCGGTGAAACGATCAGCTCTTTTCTTAAACAGTAATAACCTACGCTCTGATTTCTACTGTTGTGTTCATCGTCTAGCTGTTTCCTGGATGCTCTCCCTTTCATCTCCGCTGCTGGTGCTTCTGCTTTCACATAATGGCTGTTACTGTTGCTGGGCAAAGCCAGATCTGCAGGCTAGAAAGTAAAAGTAATGTCTTGTTTTATCTTAAAGTCCAAAGATAATTCAGACTCCCTCTTCAGAAAGCTCTTGATGATAGTCTTCATCTTTCACTTAATCAAGGCCAATTAATTCTGAAATATGCTCTCGATGAAGAGTTAGGTCAGCAGGTCTGAGACATCAATGGCAGGCAGATAAGGAAACTGCAGTGTTGACTAGACCTGTCTTTTATAGTCGAGAGCTCTTTTTTCAGGAGTGGAGTGTCTGGGGCTTGTCGGCTATGGAAATGTTAGAAATGAGAATATCCTGATGTTTTTCTTTCTCTTTGACAGATTGTTTAAAGAACAACAGTGAGGGATTATCAAATTCTACTGTAGAATTCCTGGATTTATTCAATAAATCTCTGACATGTTTTGAACATAACCTCCAGGTATTTATGCTGTGTATTTAAGAGAAGCGCTAAATCCTCTAATTGCTAGCAAAATCTTACTTCTGCTGAATAAACCGCAGATACAGATTAGGCAAATAAACTGCTGGTGAGTTTGTGACTTTTAGGCAGATAAAGCAATGAGCTGTAAAACGCAGATGTTTACGGATTGAGAGCCTAAAATTAATTCTAATTAATATTCACCTGAATTCATTTTGTATGTAATTGCAATGCTACTTCACATCAGAATTTCTGAATTCGCAATAGTTGATAATTATACAGTAAGAAACGGCAGGTCTGCATGCTGTAAGTCTTTTTCTATCTCTTTGTGGAATTGTTGTCTTCTGACTTAGCAATTCAATCTTTAAATAACCTTTTGATAATACAGATTGGTTCAGAAAGACCAGCTACCTTAAATCGTTGTAACAATTCTTTTGATGAGTAAAATTATGGGTAGTTGAAGTTTGTCCATATTGTAAAGGCGATATAACTTACTTAGCGAAATAAATGTGGTAATTGTCCTCAAAGAAAATGCCCTAAATAGCCGAAGAAACTGCGCATATTCCATTTCAATGAGAAACTGGCCAAGTTCCGGGATCGTTCAGTAGTAAAAATGGGAAGCGATGGGTATAGGACAATCTCTGAGGAAACTGTCTGCTTCTTTTATTATTAATGGTTTCTAGGAAATGTGCCTTTATAGGCCTTGGTCAGGAGCAGCGTGGACTGGCCTATCGATCACTTCAAGTGTCTGAACTAGAACATAACCCAGTGGTCAGTGGGTAGCTGGTACAACCATTACTGGGCTGGAATATCTTTAGAGATTTCAGTTTTGTTTTCAAGTGTGTCGTATTGCATTCAGGGGTGGTGAAGGCCACGAATGAAAAGTATTACCTACTGTGGCACAGTCTGTCCCTGCCAATATAGCTCAGCAGTAGCAACCTAACAGTTGTTAGGTATGGGCAAACAAAAACAAAAAAAACCTATTAAGGAACCCGATATCTCTGGCTCCAGAATAACATTTAATTGCTAGTATTTTTTTTTTTCTGGGAACTGGTACTTTAAAAATAAGTGTTTAAATAAAAAAGCTGCTAGTCCGAAGAACAGTTTGAGATGTAGAACCTGCAGGAAATGGATCCTGTCCCTAGTGAATTAGAGTTGGTCCCTTTTCTTCCTGCATTCTCATGTGAGTTGTCCGTCTGGGCCACTATTTAATCTAGGATGCTAAAAATCTGGATTTTGGTTCAAACTTGACTCTAGTTTTTAAGTTGGTTTTTTTTAATAATGCCTGAAAACAGCATTCTTACGGAGTTTTATAACCCTAGGGACAAACAGTCTATCTGTCACCAAATAACTACACAGAGGTATGTAAAAACTGCAACGAAACCTACAAAATGTTGAATGACCTGTATAACAACTTGCAAAGGATGAACAGGCAAGGCGGTGAGTCCGGGCACTCCACACACTTGTGTATCGACGTGGAAGATGCAGTAAGTATTTATTAATATTCGACAGGGAGACCTTGTCATGGAGGTGTTTGTTAATCTGAGCCATTTGCGCTTGTTTTGCTAGGGATTGCCTCTTCCCTTTCGGTGTCAGACAGTACTGGCAGCAGTGCCTTTGTCAGATTGATGTCCCATGAGGAAGAAGTTAGCCCGGAGGGGTTGTCTTGCTAGGTCCTGTCCTCAGTCAGTGCAGCAGGAGCGTGACTGAAGCTCCTGATCGCCCGAGCGCGTTCCAGTTTAAGTAGCTGCACTTTAACTTCTTGTTACTGCGAAGGGGATGGATTAAAAAAAAAAATATCGTGTTAATCTTCTGGCTTTTAACGCGAAACTCTACTGCTGTTGTTCTAGCCAGTGCAATAATTGATTCCTTATTACAGCAGCTGTTTCTAGGGGTCCTCAGCATTGGCGACATATGTTTGGAAAGAGCTTTGTTATATTGTGGGGTTTTAAGCGGTTGGGCAAAAGGAGTGCTGTCAAAAGTCTGGGATTAGCCCTGTCCCCGCAGGCTGTCCGTGAGTTCTCTGGGGAACAGGCATGTGGCAGTGCTGCAGTGTATCTGAGCGCAGTCTGGTTTTGAAGCTTGTAAAAGTTTTGATGTGAAATTTTGGCTCCATTTAAATTGTCTGTTTCTATGTTTCCAGGGGTTTGCTCGCTTCTGGGGGGGGATCTGTTAAAGTGTTGTTTTCTGAGGTCATGTTTGAACACTTGAATGTCTTGAGGCCTGAGTGTTTGCCATGCAGCACAGCAAAAATGCATGTGCACGCTTTCACGGCTTGCTTATGTTTTTCTTGTAGATGAACATCACTCGGAAGCTTTGGAGCAGGACTTTCAACTGTTCTGTTCCCTGCAGTGATACAGTCCCAGTGATTGCGGTTTCATCCTTTATTCTCTTCCTACCGATTGTTTTTTATCTTAGTAGCTTCCTTCACTCGAAGCAGAAGAAACGGATACTCATTTTGCGTAAGTGATGGTGCTGGCATTTCATGGTTAGAGTTGGGCGGTGCCAGGGACTCGCTTGGCTCTTGTGGGAGAGGGGGCCCAGCCAGATCTGCCCGCAGCTGTGCTGACGGCGCTAATAGCAACTATTAGTCTGCTGCTGTCCCCTGAAGAAGGGTAGTAAAGAGCTTCAGCCATATATTTTCATTAAAGTTTCTGGACGTGAACAGAAAGCTGTTTGCAAGTCTGTGTCAGATAAATAGAGGGAGTGGAGAGACTAGTTTTGTGGAATTCTTTGTGTTTAATTTTCATATAATTTTTCCCTTTCTAGCCAAGCGCATCCAGTCAAATGCCAGTCTTGTGAACATCCAAGAAAAATACAGCTGAGCTGCAAAACAAAACCTGAGAACTGCTGCTGGTATACAGTGGGTACAATTGTGTTGGAATGAGGCCGGCACAAAGGGGGAGTTAATTATGGTTTAGTGTAATGATACAGAGCAACACAAGTTAAACAAAATGCTGTCTGACTTCTAAGCAAGGATATTAACAAACATGACAAGGCAGGGCTGTGTGATGCTGTATGGACTCTGGTTTTGAAAAATCTGGTTTGTTTTTTTTTTTCCTTCAGTCTTGGGCTGAAGCTGGTGTTTTTCTGTTTCTAAGCTTTTGTACTTCTCATCAATAGAATAGTTACACTTTCCTTGCATGGTTTTTTTCCTCTAATTGATCGTATTTGTTTCACAGAAACCTGAGATTCTGAATCTTTTTGAGGTTATTTTCATAGACAGACAAAACTTGAAATAATATTTCATGTTCCTGCTTGAAATATTATGTTTAATTCCACATAACATACAGTTTTGCCAGACTTGGGATGGACAGGAAACCTTTGAAAAGAAAAGTTCCCATCTTTCTGATATGTCTCTCTGAAGTCATGCCGCTGGTCTCTTGGGGGGAGAGGGGGGAGGCATGAAATATGCGGAGGAAGTGGTAATATATAATGTCCAAAGCCAGCAACAAAAGCAACAGAACTGCCAGTCCTAGGCATGGATAATAGTCATTGACTACAGTATTCAGCTATCTCTGAAGCAGGCGGCATATTTAGTCATTTGCACACTGTAACCACTAAAATCATTGCTTTTCAAATGTTAAATTTTCAGAGGCTTATTTTAGATGTCTGCTTGGGTAGCTGAATGCTTCACTGTTTGTCTGTTTATTGTGTTATTTCCTTTCCTTTTTAATTATCAAGGGTTTTTTTGGGGGGGGGGGGGGGGGGGGTTTTTTTTTGTTTTTTAAAGGGAAGAGGGGGAAAAGAAAGG
>NW_008825111.1:21957-25244 GCF_000699105.1 Pygoscelis adeliae
AGATAATAGGTATTCTAGTGGTAAATGAACCAGGAGGTTCTCTAACTTAAAAACTGTCCTGAAGGGCAATGAAGATACTGTGTTGGGAATTGATGACTTCCAAGAAATAATTTCAAACATTAGACCTGTGAAATAGATGAATGTAAACAATTCCGAGCTTGCAGGATTCCAAAGCTGATGGAGAAATTCGTACAGTAACTGTGGGGATGGATAGTGCTACTGACCGGCTGTGGGCACAATTCAACAGCCGCAGCAATACTGAGGGTTCTGTTCGGTTATGATAGCCCTGATTTGGGAGAGTGGTGGGGTTGAAACAACTTATAGTTGAACTTGAGGTTAATGAATGCCAGAGTCTTTGCTCCCTTTTTCAAATGTGCTTTCTAACCTTGAGATAAAAATGAATGGCCATTACAGCTAAAAAATTAAATTTCTCTTGGAATCTGTGTGTCTGATGTCCGTCAAAAAACCCTATGAAATAGTCTTATGTATTTGACTTTGGAGCCTAGAATGTTACATTTTTCCTTGCACTAAGGCTCAAGTAAATATATAACAATGTAACAAAACAGTCCTAAAGCTGTTCAAGTCATTGGTTTTCTTGTTTTTTCTTGTTATTTTTGGGGTTTTTTTTTTGAGTTAGGACATACCGCCAGTTTAATATTAAACATACTGTCAGTTTGACTTTAAGTAAAATACTGTGTTAGCAATTGGTCCCACCTACATGATTGCCTTTTTCTATTTTATCAGTAAGAAGTATTTATCTCCCTCTGTTAAACATGTGAATTGCTAGGTCAACAGTCTAGGTGGTTCTAGGTGATTTACAACAACAATGTAAAACTGTGTTTCTCTTGCTTATTACATAAAGTTACCTTCTTGCGGCTGGGAGAGGCATGCTGCCTTTAAAAAAAAAAATTATTTTTTATATCTCTTAAACTTCAACTTTCTGGGACTTATTCAGCTGCCTGCTCTAATAGCATTACATTGATTTGGGACATCATATGATTGAGAGCTGTTCAAAGCAATCTTTCATTCGTGCAGATAAAGCCAGTTTGTATGTGCAGGATTTCAGAATGACAGCTTTTATGCTGTAAGCAGTGGCTTTTTGAGCACATTCATGTTAAGTAGGTCTGAAAGTCATTACTTTTGGATATGATGGTTAAGCACTTTAAAAAAAAATTTAAAAAAAAATCAGCTTTTCTTATTTTCCTGGCTGCTAAGCCAAACGGAAATACTCATGTGACTTTTGTTGTTTTTTATTTTAAAGCAGCAGTAAAGTTTACACTTGAGATTTTTAATATTACATCTACTATTTTCTCCTTTTTCTTTCACACTCCTTCCCCCCCCAGTTTGTACTACTAACTTTCTTTACACAGTGTTATATTTTTGGTAGGATATTTCATATATAAATTGATTGAATTCTTTTATACTCTGTTTCCTAGAGAAATGTGGAAGCACACGGTCTGTGTTGAAGAAGTAGAATTCTTTTTGCTGCTAGTCTTTCATCTTGGTTTATTTTTGCCTTTTTGGTACTCTGTACTAACTACGACGGACTTTGAAATACTAGTTGTTTGTATCTTTTTGTGCAAATAAAGATTTCTTACTGTGGGGTAGCATTCTGATTCATATTTATACTTACTAGGAAACCTCTAAACATGGAAAGTCAGCTCTAATAAAGATTGTCAATAAACAGTGAACAGTGTGGTTACTTAATTGCTTCATTTATAGTAGTTTTATACTCCTGCTGTTCTGGGTATGTGTTCAGAAGCACCTGCTTATTATTCCTCATTATGCCATTTGCAGGAAAACAGCATCAGAAAGATGTTATCAAAGCAGTGCTGTGCTGAATTACAGAACAAATGAACTGCAACTGCTGAGAAAGGGTGGAGTTTCAGCTCAGTCAAAGCCTGCTGAAGTATATGGAAACTAACTCCTGCTCGTTGCAACGGAGTTTCTTGGATGGGTGTGCGTGGGTAAGGCTGGTGGGGATGACTTGCTGTCTTTGTGGGGAGGCTTTCGGTTGCCTGCGCTGGCCACTCTTTCAGCTTCAGCAGGCACGGTGTTGGATTGCTGTTGAGCTGGAAGATTTCCTTAGCAAAGGCAGCGCAGTGCCTCACCATGGAGAGAGCTGGGTGTCTCACCTGATGAGAGTAGCCGTGTGCACTAGTGGTAGGATGTGGATGTCTCGAAGGCAAATTTAAATCGCAGTGTGTCACTTGCAAGGGACCTCCAGGAGGGCTGGGAAAGTTGTAGCGCCAGCGCGTGAGGTGCGGCTTCAGCTGCAAAACTAGGAATGGTTCTGGCTGCCTGTATGCTTGGGAGAGGGACTTGAAAGGGAGTAAGCACAGGAGAAGGGCAAGCCGAAGAGCAGGGGATTCATCCAATGAATGGAGGAGAGGCTCCACTAGTTGAGGGTAATTCCACCAGTAGCCGAGGGTGGAAATGAGGGTCTGTAAGCACACTTGGAACACAATCTTTTGGAGGGAGAGGCTGCTAAAGTTTGCAGGTGGTTGAAAGGCCTTGAGAAAAGAGAGTACAAATGGGGCCTTGATTGCAGCTGAGCTGGAAAGGGGAGGCTCTGGCTCCTTGGTGGAGGTAAGGTTTGGGGACTGGTAGCAGGGAGATGGAGCAGCTGAGCCCAGGTCCCCTGCTGGTCTGTGATGGGACATGCAGGGGGGCTGCCTGCACAGGTTGGGAATGGGAGCAAGTAGTGGGATGGCAACAGAGACTTGCTTCTGAGTTACTTAAAAGCACCTGCTTTCTTCTGGGAGGGTACCTGAATTGTGTGATGTGGTGGATGGTGTTGAAGTAATCCTGGTTCAAAGGCTGTTTACAAAGCTTATGTGGTATTTCAGGCTGAGTGAGGCCTTCTGTTTAGCACTGAACAGGGGACTTTTTTCTTTAAAACAAACCAAAAATACTTGGGTTTTGTGTAATGGCTGCTTTTTTTCCATCTTTATTAAATGCCCGCTACAATCACAAAATGGCTTCAATTTCCTAATGTTTTGCTTCTGGTGCTTCCTGTCCAGCTAATCAAGTACCATCAAATCTACTTGCATTTCTGCTAATTCATACGTTAGTTTTCATGCCCTGAATATAGAGTTTCTCTGGAGTGATAAGCTGTGTGATCAGCAAAGTCACTGCACTCCTAATCAGAACGTAAGTGTAACTTACCAATTTTTGTTCATATTTTAGTGTGGATTTTCCTTCTGGGACTGGTGTAAGCATTTTTAGCCTGATCTTCGTTAAGTTTGTGCAGGATGCACCTTCTGTATTTTTGCCAATGTAAAAAG
>NW_008825111.1:25283-25954 GCF_000699105.1 Pygoscelis adeliae
TTCTCTGAAGCGTTGCTTCTCTCAGTGTTGCGATTAGTGTCTGTTGCTACTTGGTGGAGTCAGCCAGGATGATTCACGTGCAACTAGTAGCCTTGTGTTGTGCTTAGAGCTGAAATGCAGTTGCTATCTTGGAGAGCTTGGTCTAATCCAAGGCAAAAATAACATGTAAAGGAAGAAAACAGGAGGTGATGTGATTGATGACCAGAGTCAGTCGTGCGATAACCTTTTCCAAGCGTAGGTGTTTGATACAGAGATGCCAGCATCTCTGCTGGCCATCAGGAGGGGTTCTGGCATGGTCTGTACCCGGGACTGGGTGTGGGCTTAAGGAGGTGTCTGACCAGTGTCTTCTGCTATGGCACACAGCTTCAACACTTTGCATCTGCTCTCCTTGAAAGATGGGGCTGGTCCAAACTGTTTTCCCCCAGCATCTGCTTTGGGGCCTGAGGAGCTGCCTGGGCCACTTCTGATTTGTGCTGGCTAATGTGAGCGTGTGGGAGCACGCACGCTTCTCTGGGAGTGCAGTGGGCTAAGACAGGCCTTCGCAGCTTGCACAGATTAGAGGTGAGGGAAGAGGGAAGTTTTCATTTTGCAGGGAGTTTTTTGCAACTTTCATCCTTAAACAGAGAAGAAAAAGCTGCATTTTTTTCCCCCACATAAAACAACTTCCCCAC
>NW_008825111.1:25966-52217 GCF_000699105.1 Pygoscelis adeliae
GAATCCTTGCTTTGATGCGTTTGTGTACGGTGCGTGGAGCTTGCTTACTGCAAATGTCATTGGTGTTTTACAGGGGATCTCCACTCTACATGGACATAGGCAAATTGCTGAGGGGAGGCTATTTGGCATTGGGGAACACTTTGCTTTCACCTAAACCTTAACTGTGTTTCATCTCCTCCTGTCAGCCCTACTTTGAGACCCTTGGAGGTCACCTAGTCCAAGTCCCTGCTCAAGCAGGGCCATCTCCAAAGTTGGATCAAGTTGCTCGTACTCATTTCTCTGAGCTGTGGCAAGGGTAGTGCCAGGGAACTGGCACTGTGGGGAAGGAGTACGGGGAATACTCAACAGGATAGTACAGCTTAGCTTTGAAAGGAGCCTGCTGCTTGAAGTGTGAGCTGGGTTTGGGCTTTTTCGCTTCTGCGCATCTTCCCTGCAAGCAGGAACGGGCAGAATAGGGCCAACCAGGTGGCAGGACGGCAGGGACGCTGTTGCAATGTTTTGCAGAGTCAGAAACACAAAGTTGCATCGAGTGAGCTGCTAATTATTTTCTAAAAATGACTTAATGAGTTGTGGTGGAAATAAGTTAAATAGTGGGCTGGTTTTGGCTGGGATAGAGTTAATTTTCTTCGTAGTAGCTCATGTGGGGCTGTGTTGTGGATTTGTGCTGGAAACAGTCCTGATAACACAGGGACGTTTTCGTTACTGCTGAGCAGTGCTTACACAGAGTCAAGGCCTTTTCTGCTTCTCCCCCCACCCCACCAGCGAGTAGGCTGGGGGTGCACAAGGAGTTGGGAGGGGACACGGCCGGGCCAGCTGACCCCAACTGACCAAAGGGATATTCCACACCATATGACGTCATGCTCAGCATGTAAAGCTGGGGGAAGAAGAAGGAAGGGGGGGACGTTCGGAGTTATGACGTGATGGAGCCCGGAACACCTGCCTGCCGATGGGAAGTAGTGAATGAATTCCTTGTTTTGCTTTGCTTGCCCAGCTGTGGCTTTACCTGTTAAACTGGTTTTATCTCAACCCACAAGTTTTCTCACTTTTCCCCTTCCGATTCTCTCCCCCATCCCACTGGGGGGGAGTGGGCGAGCGGCTGTGTGGGGCTTAGTTGCTGGCTGGGGTTAAACCACAAGAAATAGTTACGTGAACTCTGAAATCTTCCCTTACTCCTGTCTGAGGTGAAAATATTGGAAAGCTCTTTCAAATATTAAATAAGAGAGAGGCTCACTAGTAGCTCGGTTAAAGTTTTCACTTTTAATACTGAAAATTCCCCTCTGGTGCCAGCACAGTAAGTATCATGGATTGCTGCAATTAAACTAGTGCCTTAAGTTATTCATAATACTCTTTCTGGGCAGCATTCCCACCTGCTTAATCTGTGCTACAGAAGCGTTTATTAGAACTGACTGTTGAAAAACGCCAAGCTAAATCAGACACTAAAAAAAAAAAAAAAAATCAATTTGATGCCCTAAACTGGTTTAATATGTCTTTCCTCTTCAATAATCCTACATGTTACTGATTTATTTGCTGTAATGAACATGCCATTCAACCGAAACAAGATTAGCTGCTTAAACCGCAGCATTAAGCACGGAGCAACTTTAATGCTGCTTTATGTTTCATTGTAATGCTCAGCACTTACAGTGTTGTCTGTGTCTCTCCTCTGCAATAAAGAGTTTGTGTGAGGATCACAAAGGGCTCCAGAGTGGTGGTTTGTTAAAGCATTCGAAGCAGTAAATTTGAGTTGGGGTTGCAACGTGGCACCTCCTTCATCCAAACCTAAGTGGAAGCAAACTGGTGAGCAGGATTAATGCATGAATTTATATTCTCTGCAGGATTTTTCCGGGGTTAACCATGAAGTAAATGGCTTATGTCAAACTGATCTAGGTTAAGACAGCAAGAACAGCCACTGGCAATCAGAATATTCCTTTGGACCCCATTCAGAATTTCTTTTTTTCCAAGCATTTGAAACAGTAGCAATTCACTGTGCTGCAGGAAAAACAGACTGCAAGGAGCAGGCACCTTGGTTTTGTGAGGAAAAGTCCTAAGATAGATGTGGTAATCTGAAGATTTTCAAAGGAGTCTATCGGAGGGGGCAGGGAAATATGAGTGGTGTAATAATACCTGTAAAATACAGGTATTTTACACCTGTCTGGTATTGTATAATGTATAATAGAAAGTCTGTTCTATTGTATAATACTGGCCAGGTCTGAAAAGTCTAAGCTCTCTAGTTTCCAGGTAAAACTGTGTGTTCTTCTCTTCCTACTGCAGGGGCAAGCCTCAACTGGCAGTCTCTAAAGTCAGTGGGTTTTGGTTACTGTTTCGTTCTTTCCCTCTGCCATGAAAATACTGCTTTAGATAATTACCTTCCCTTCTTGTTGATTAAGAAGCAAGTTGTATTTGTTAGGACATCCATATATTCTCCGTAGTTCAAAAAATTGCAATGAATTTTCTGTTTGCAGTACAATGTTATATTTCTTTTGCTTTGGAAGACTATGATGAGTTGCAGGTATATATTTCAGGAGCTTTTTTGAGTCTTGGAGTCAAACCTAGAATATTAAAACCAGAGGAATGAGCTTCAAAGTATTGCAGAAGTGCGCTGAGTTGAGAGCAATTACTCAAACATGTAGAAATGAGAAAAATGTCAAAAGTAGTGCATTTGCACTGTGCTGGAGTAGGTTTTCAAATGGAGGCTGTGGTTCTGACTCTGGAAAGTGCATGTTTCTTCTGGTGAATGCAGCTTTTCTCCAGTCGATCAGAACAGAGAATCGAAAGTGATCTGGCAAAGGAAGAGTCAGGGGATTGAAGGCAGCTATTTCTGGAGGAGGAAATGCACTCTGGAAGTCTGTTAGGAAGAGCAGCCTTACTTTACATTGCTCCAATGAAAAAAAAAAAAAAAGCCTGAAGATGCTTTCAGAACATCTGCCTGAAGGGTGAGTGCTGGGGTGCAAAGAGAGGGCTGGCGAGCGTTGGTGAAGATACTAATTTGCCACGGTTAGGACGCTTTTTCATGGAAAAACAGAATCTCAAGGTGAACGGGATGGAGTGCCCTGAGGGGAGCATGCATGCTTCAAAGGGCAAGTAATGTCCTCAACAGCTGGTTTAAGGTTGGCCAGAGGATGAATAATAACAGTCATGTTATTTCTATGAAACATGCATGCGGTGCGTTTTTTCTCAGTTATCGGGAGCCTCCTCAGCACTGTTTGCTGGTGTTGTCCAGACTGCACAGGTCTAAGTGATGATTGCATCTAGCCCCTGGGGTTTGATTGCTCTGCATTACAGCAGGCTGTGTCCCTAGTGCAGAATATGCCTTTTTTTGCCTGTTACACAGATAAGCAGCATATAAGGAGCTGCCTTTATTGCAGCCGCTCACGTGAGTTACTTTAGCTCCACTCATAAGCTCCCACACTCATATTTTATTTAAAGACCAAATGATTTGTGTGATCTTCTAAATCACGGCAATGGAAGCACTTGGACTGACCTGTTTGATGTCCAAGCAAGCATCAGGAGAAGGGACAGTGAGAAGGAAGGAATGAGGGAACAGCAGCGAAACTGAGCAAGAGAAAGTAGGATTGAATAGTCCTGGGAAAGCCTCTGCCCTGCCTTGGCTTGTATAACGGAGGCTTATACAATGCGTAACCCAATCTGACCCTGACCCCGCCGGTGCTCAGGGACTATATTTTTACTAAGACTAAGCTTTTCTTTTCTTTCTTTTTCCTGGAACAATTACCTTGGCTTTTAGCTTGCCTGCTGGCTGGCTGGCATGGCCAAGGCAACCTCGCCTGTTTCTCTCTGATATTTAGCTGGCTACACTCTGCAAAAGGCAGCCTAGCGTGTGCCCAGCTTCCCCTGTGAAGCCCACAGCAGCATCTCACCGGGGAAGGCCGCTGGCAGGAGGATCACCACCCACCAGAAATGGTGTTTATTCTCTGCTGGTAACAGCACTGTTGGGGAAGGAAATGAAAACGTGGTAAATATAACAACAACCTTCAGTTTAGCAAAGCAACTTAAGCTCCCTAAATAAAATGGGTGTCTCACTGCTTGAAAGGCTGCAGGACCTGCCAGAGCTTAGTTTCTCCAGGAAGCTCAGGGCTTTCTGCCTTTTGGATTTTTATTCATGGTAACATGAGGGACTGGAGCCTCTGGCCTCAGCCTGCTGTCAGCAGCGCCGCTGCATCTTTGTGCACCGGGCAGCGGCTGGAGTCTGACTTGCTGACGGGCCCTGCCAAAGCCCAGCAGCCTGGTTTTACACTTGCAGCTTTAAAGCGTCTTTCCCTGTGACAGCTGTCCCCGCATCTATGGTATCCATGGGCGAACAGGTAGGACTTCTGAGGGGAAAAATTATAACCATTTTACCCATTAGTGACTTGGGAGTCCAAATCCAGCCTTCAGAAGTGTGGTCAAACCCACTGACCTAGAAGAGTGCAGTGCAGCATCCCAATAGCCAAGCTACTCTGAAAGCAGGACTTGGGCTCCTACAAGACTTATTAGTTCCGAATAATATTCATTCTTTTTCAGCTGTAGGGTATTTTTGAAAATACTTGGTCAAGTTCAGCATTCAAATGGTCTTTAGTTCATGTTTGTCAACCTTATTTCAATTGATAGTCTCCTGTTTTTTCACTAGTGGGGCTTTGAACTTGCTTTATCCAAGGGTTGCTGTACAGGGTATGTGAACTTGCATTTCCCGGTCACCTCTCATGGAGCCCTTCCGTGCAATGTGTGGCACCCCTGAGGCTGAAAACCACAGCTCCAACTCAGCCACAGGCTGTTAGGGTTAATGCGAGGGTGAGCATCCGAACGTCCCTGACTGGTGCTCTACACCAGGCCATCCTCAGCTTCTCTGACTGTTTCTTCTGGCTTTAAAATCTGCAATCAACACCTTTCAGGTGTTCTCCTGTTCTCCCAGGCCTCGGTGTCACATCTCCCAGCTCTAAAGTCCATGATGTTTGCTGTTTTTTCTGGCTCTGTACCACTGCAACGTCATGGAGTAACATTTGCCATCTCAGAATGGTTTCTGTACCCCGTGGTTGCTGCTCTATCTTCAACATCTGCAATCCTGATTCAGGCAACGTGGGTGCAGCTTCCTGCGGTTTCACCAGGTGGGAGCTGGGTTCTCACGATAACGCAAATGCTATGGCAGCTTTCCCCAAGGAAGCATTATTCAGCTGACTGTGAGGGACAGCAGAGATTCATGATTACGGGTTAAAAAGCAGAGAAGTCCATAGCCTGAGAGGGTCAGAGAGACTTCCATCTAGAGATGGAAGCGAGTTTACATAGACTATCTCCCAAAGTGCTGAGCAAAGAAAATCTTGCAGCAGAATCACTTTAACACTTGATGTTTTGCAGCACAAGCAGATTGTGGGTTTTTACTAGGAAGCACTGTTTATCCCTCACTGGTACCCAAATACTTCAAAAAGAGCTTTACACCTGAACACTGAGATTTTCTTCCCAGTAACACATTCAACAGTAACTCCAAGTTCACAGTGACCGAACGCTACAAATCCTTGAGCTTCGCAGAGCGCTGCAGGGTACCGGAGCCCTTAGTGAGCAGAAGCTGTTCCCAGCCTTCTCTTGTGGCGCAGGGCTGAAAGAAAAGCTGCCCACAAAGCTAGTAAGCAAACTTTAACCCGGCACTTCCCGAGCAGAGAGTGAGGAGGCTCTTCCGTCCTGCCTGGTGTCTGTTTAGAGGTTGAAGCAGTACTGACAGGTTTTGTTTTCTCTGTGGAAGCACCTGGCCTCCCTTTGCAGTTCACTCAGCCGTAGGGTCTTTTCCCCATATGGCTGCTGTCAGGGACCCGCAGCCTTGTTGCTGTTGGGCCTGCCAGCAATGCTCCTGCTGCCTGTCCGTAAAGGGGGGTTGCAGGGACTAGGCTTTCATCATGGGTTGTGCAGCATGTAGCATAACGAGGTTCTGGCATTTAAGTAGACGTCCAGGGCACTAACGCTAACAGTAATCGTTGGCTCTACGTCTCTGAGTAGAGGCTTAGAGAGTCCCGAGAAGCAGTGCCATCAGTGTGCACAATATCTGCATCCTCAAAGAGCCGTATAGCGGAGGCTGCTTTGACCCAGCGCCCTGTGTGTGCCAGCCTTGCTGGGGAGCGTGTGGCCATCTCGCACAACAGCTGGATCGTGAGGAACAGCTCCAAAAATGGAGCCAGTGAAGGGGCTTCCCATGCCCAGTTCCTTTATAACAGCTTCTCCTTTGCTTTCCTTTGGTAGATTGGGTACGAAAGCTGACCCCCAGTGATTGGTAACAGGGGCAGCTTTCTGCTGCTTATGCAGACATCTGCTTACTTTAGCTCAAGTAAAAGCACCCCTGTAATAAGAGGTAAGAAGTAAAACCACATGTTCTTTGCTTTCCGACGGTGATGCAGAGGAACTACAGCTCTGGGTGGGGGACCAGGCTTCTCCCTTGGACTTGGGGTTTATCCCCAGGTGGGGTGACTGCCCTGCAGCACACACCTTGCTATACAGCAGCCAGCGGTCTCGCATATACGTAGGCAACCTCAAGAAAAAAGCAAAGCATATACAGATGTGTTCCACCTCTGCCTGATCTCTCACCTTCTCAAGGTTTTTGCTGCTGCCATGTCTAGAAGTCTACAAGCAAAATGGCCACGTCACAAGGAATTCGGACACACGGCTGTTCTGCACAGGGACATGACCCATGTGCTCAGCGTTTGAACTAACTATTCTGAATCAGCTATAAGATCTTGAAGGCATTTAAGCTGGGCAAAACCATGTTTTCTTCTCTGCTATGGTTTGTATTTATGAACATTTCAATTCAAGATCTGCGCATTTTTTCTCCAAGGTGTATGTTGACCTAGCTGTGAGTGCTGAGTAAAGGAACACCACCATCCCTTATGTGATTGGGGCAGAAATTAAGCTGTATGTTATCTTAATGGTCTGACACTACAAAACTCTCATATTTTCACATTGGAAACTCATTCCAAGGAGACAAGAAGCATAAGGCAACATGGACAGGTATAGAAGTGACAGATAAAAATATCTAAAATAGATTTTAAAAAATATATATGTATTTCTTTTTCTAAGTGCATCTTCTTGATTTCAGAGCACATTACTTCTTAGCTCCTGTGCCGTGAGTCAGACGATCTGTGAAATGGTGGTGTACAGACTGTCTAATGTACTCGGTTCCAGGATCTGAGGGGGAAGATGAGGGAAAAGGGAAAAAAAAGTAGCGATTGTTAGACCTAAGACTAAGAGACCCCATCTTACTCATAGGTAGAAAAAAATGTATATGCTGCTAAAAGGGGATAAAAAGAGCATAAATTCCAGTCAGATGTGCTTCTCCTGAAAAATGACTAATTAAATGACATTGGTAGCTCAAAAATAGACCTTGCTTTAATGGGAAAATATTTCAGAGGTCATTTAAAAAGAAAGCAAAAAAACAGGAAAGATGAAGAGAGTATGACTGCCTGCCTGGGTTTTGTTATTTCTTAGAAGTAAATCTCATTTGGGGACACCTTTCGAGAACAGCAGTAAAGCCTGGCACACGTACAATAGCCGTGCTCATACAAACAAGCCCCGTCCGGGGCTTACAAAGGGGCCACAGAGGTCAGAAAAGAAGTGCTGAGCAGTGGGTAAATGAATTCAGCCTCTCCCGACCCTTGGGCAAACCCTCCCGTGCCCACCAGTTTCAGAGGGACCCACCCAAGATTTGCCTCCGTGGAAGCAGGAACCTTTCTGCCCTCGCCCCCGCCAGGAGGGATGCTCCGGCTCCCTGCACACGCCAGCAAACCCACGCCTGCCCAAGCCTGGGGAGGGGAGCCCGGGAGCAGGCAGGCAGGGTCCCGGCCGGCGGAGCCGTGCAGCACCACCCATACGGCAGCAAAACGGGGCCGCTTTGACACATTTCTTGTGCGGTTGAAATGCACATCCTGGGCATCTGTAGCTTTACAGGGATGAGCTTTAGGGTGGCAACTGCGTAAGAGCAATGCCGACGGAAGAACGTAAGAGCTGCCGAGTGGGTCATCTCTAGTCCAGGAGCCTGTCTCCACTGTGCCTGCCAGTTCTGGCACGATGGGTAGGACTCATCATTTTTGGGTCACGTTCTCCTTCATTTCATAAACCTTTGCCATTTCTCTTCTGCCGTTGCCTCAGTAGCACGTACGCCCCAAATATCTATTTCTCAAACCATGTGCCTGAACATCTGCAGGTTTTTAAAATTTAGTTTAGATACTGAAAACATGAAAAGGATTAACGCAAAGGGGAAACGTTTGATCTCTTTCACCGAATAACCATATCAAAAGCTCTTTTCAACGCCTTTTGTTGAAACATATAAAAGTCATGAACTCCTCGGCTGCTAGCCAAATACATCAGAGCGTATGGGCCAAATTGTTGCCCAGTGTAAGCTAATGTCCCTCTGCTGATCTCCAGGGACATGAACTGACTTTTGCCATGCCTGGATTCAGCCTCTGGGGATTAACAAGGTGTTTGTATGACTGGTAATGCTGTACATTCTGCAAAGAAATGGGATAAATGTGTTTGAAAAATCTGCGAATGCATTTGAGAAGAAAAGCTAGCTCCTGAAATACAACAGATATTATCTCCAAAAGAAAGAGACTGACAGACTGCTTATCTTTGAGATGATTAATAGGAAACACCCCCCATCTTTTCTAAAAACCTGGGAAATTTTATTCAAAACCTCCATTTGCTCTGAATACTCTGATTTTGACTTTCTGTTTTTTGCCAGGGAAGGTTGCTCCCCAGTAAAGGAGAAGATCTCTTCAGGTCTCATTATAATAACAGCAAAGCTTGATTATGGGAAATTCCCCTTCTCCTCACCTGAGCTGATGGTTCAAAGAGAAAGGAAGAGGTTTCTTACTTTAATTTTTCACCTTGTATTTTAATTCAGAGATTTTCCAGCTCATTTGGAGGGGTACTGAGAAAAGCAAAGTTAAAATTACGAGGGTGCTTTGCAGCTGCAGTGAGGTTTATTACCAGGGCGGGGACCTCTGGAGGTCATCTGGTCCAACCCCCCTGCTCAAGCAGGGCCACCTAGAGACAGTTGCCCCAAGGCGAGTCTATGCTGAACTTCCCAGTAATCTATTTTTGCAGGGGCACCTCTGAAAGTGAAGCCAGTGGCTCCAGGAAGGTGCTGAGAAGGGACTGCTGGGTGTCAGACCCCATGCCCAGCTCCTTGCTGGGACAGGATGGCATCAAACATCATCCTACAAAATGTCTCCTCAGCCACCCTGCATCCTCCAGGGACTGTGGCTCCTTCTCCTGATGCCGTGGCTGTCCCACGGTGTGTTTCTGGTGGCACCTGGCCCCAAATGCAGGTGTCTCCAGGAGGGATGTTGTGTGGATTTGGTGTCTAAGCTCCTGCTGTGGTCCCTGGAGGTCCGGGTGGTCCACGGTGCAGCGGCTGGGAGCCTTGTGTCTGCGTCAGCGTGAGCCAAACAGCTCCTTAAATCTTTGCTGACCCCAATCCAGGGTGAACATGGAAGCATCTGGATGGCGGCACTCCTCCATTTTGGGGCCAGCCCTAGCCCCAGGGTCTTGACTCAGCTTGCTGTTTTAAACAATATTCATTCCATCAGTGTCTCATTTATCATCAAATAATAAAAAAGAGATGCAGCAAGCCATTCCCTGCTTGTCTGTACCCCCTCTTTGCCACAGCCCAGCACTTGGCTCTCTGTGATCTTGGACCATGAGAGCTAAATATGCATTTCTTTCCCCACTGCTGCCATCCTCTCTGCCCGGGCCTTTGTAGGTCATTTAACCATGAGAGAAGCTGCCGCTGCTCCTGCTGCTGCTGTGTGACACTCGGTGCCTGTTGTAAACACGGAATGGTTAAAAGTGTGTTCTCAACACGGTATTTCAACAAAAACAGCCTTCAATGGACAACAGGGCAAGCACATTTCTGAGCTTGGCTTCCTGGGGAAAGCCAGCTTGTGTGCTCACGGGGTGTGAATCCAGATTACGCCCTCCTAGCTTCTGACTTTTTTGGCAAATCTTAATCAAACTGGACTGTGGAAAGAAGATGCAAAGAGAAATGAGTTCCTACAAGTTTCACGATAAGGGCAGCTGAGAAGAGGAAAGAAATTACCTAGAAATTACCCCTCAGAGAAAGGCTTCAGCCTGACCTCATTGTCTGTTAGACATGATGAAATCCCACGTGACAGAGCCTGTACAAGTCCCAGCTGCAGGAAAACCTTCGGTCAGCCTTTGTATCTTCCTGGGTACCACAATCAATTGACCACGGGGCACAAATGTGGCTTCGTTAGTTCCAGTCCTTGGGGGCTACCTAAGCCAGCCTGCTGGTTCACCTCCTGGTCTTTCTGTGCCATGCTGGCAGTGCTGGGGCCCTCCTGGCCCTGGTGCAACTGCCAGACTGGTGTGAGGGTGAAATAACCAACCCAAGGCAGTGGTGGAACCCTCCATATTCATTAGGATCTTGGAAAAGTGTGGTCCATCAGAAACGTATGTGCCCACAGTGCTGACTACCGCTGTGTTTCTCGAATACAAGGGGATTTTCTTTCCCCTTGGTACCAAGGAGTTTTATGCTGAGTTGACTGAATAAGACTTTCCGGCAGAATAATTTCCCTGGAAGATTAGGAAAGTCAAATATTTCTTAGGATCTCTATCATGTCTGAAATCTCTTTATCCTGCATATGAATTACTTCTTTCCTTTTAAACCGACGAATGCACTAACGCTGAACCCAATGCTTTCCCTCCCAGCTGTTGCTGTTTAGCTGCTCCCCTCTCTACTTAAAAACTTCACAATTTTTTTTTTTTTAAGGCAGAGCCTGAGAGAGGTCAGCTGGAGCATAAGTGCTCTGCTTTTCTCTTTCATTAGCACAAGTGATGGCTACCCACAGATTTCAAATTTGTTTCAGCTCTTACTGGGAGCTCTTTGCAACCTGAAGCAGGGATTGATTGTCGGTGAAGAGGCTCTGCGATAACAAAGGCAGAAGTCAGGCAGGGAAGGTCTGACACGTGAGCTGTCAGAGGTGGTGTCACCGCCAGCTGACCCATCATAAGACCTCTGGGGAAAGCCAACGGGCGCCCTGCTCGGGAGGTTCTAGTGCCCTGCTCCCTGCTAGTTTGTGCTTGGAAACAGATTGACTAACATAATAGAGTGATTTTGTAATCTGTCATAATACCATAAGCTACAGATCCACAGACTTTGACCCCTTGCAGGTATAATGAGCTCCTTTATTCAGCTGCACATGCTCTCTCGATGGGGGAGAGAGAGGGGGGCTTTTTGTAATTATATATCCAAAGCATATGTTTTGCCCAGAAACAAAGCATTATATTCATTAGTAAAATCCTATAAGCTAGGCTCATTTTATTAGCCAGTTAACTAATTGACAGTTAAGAACGTGTATTAATATCATGGTGTAACCATGCAGTCACTTAATCTGACAGCTTTATTAAAATCATAGCATTGCTCCTCTTAAGTTGCTACTGTGAAAGGCTGTAGCATTTGCATTACAAACCCTAGTGTTTGGAGATATATAGCTCAGCTGTGAAAAAAATCAATATAACATCATACAAAGTCTCAGCCTAGTGGCGGTCTCTGTTAATCCTTTGACAGAGTTGGAGAAGAACGCTAAAGGTCCTTGCATTGGTCTTTAAAAATCTGCTCAATCGATTTCAAGTAGGTTTTAGGAGCACACAAAAACATATGTTGGTACATTTTCCTTTTCCCTTACTAATTCAGAAAATTATCTCATTGTAGCAAAATGCAGAGCATTACACATCTGAAAGAATAATGTGGAACGCTTGGTGGAGTTCAGGCAGGGGGTGTATGCTGTGCTGGGGAGAAGGGCGAGCCCAAGTACAGCTGTGGATGTGGCACTGAACGCAGCCCTTCCATTTGCTATGGTAGTTTAAAAAAGTAAATGACCTGTATATGGAAAAGCTTAGAAAATAAATACTGGTAATAGAATCAATGTCATCATGGTATGATGACATTGCACAAATCAATCTTACATCCTCACCTCACCTAAGTAATAACTCTCTATAGTAGCCCATGTTTGAAAAGGTTGTGGTCACAGATTTATGTCACCAAGTACAGTGCTTTCATGAGGAATGATAATAAAAGCTCTACAGAATTACATTATTCCCTTCATTATGCTTGCACAGCCTCTGCATTTGGTTTACAGATCTTTATCACCTGGTGCCTGACATATAAGATGGGGAATACAATACAGCTTTGGGTTTGTCAGCCTGATAAAGAGGAAAAAAAAAAGGCAAACTGGAAATCAGCGAAGGAAAAATAAATATGAAAACACATAATGGTGTTCTTACAAATCTTAACTTCATACAGACTGGCAGACATCAAGGTTAAAAAAAAAAGCTTTAAAATACACCTCCACTGAGCAGCAAAGCTGCCCATTGTCTGGGCATGCCATCCCCATTGCAGCTGTGAGAGTGTTGTTTAGCTGGGCTGAAGCTATTGTGTATTTGCTGTCCTGGCGTGAATCACTAGGTGGTCAGGACCTCCTGGAGTGGTAGCCTGGCCCTATCCATAGCAAAGATGTGCATGTCCCCATCCCCCCTAGGTTAGGCTAAATCCCTCTGATTCAAACATTTACCTGTACTCCCTGCCTTCTGTGCCTGAATCTCCCATGATCATTATTTTAGCTCACCGAGCAGAAGATCAGAGTCTGGCACCAAAGGCCATCTTACCCCTGATGCCCTGGGCACACAATTCAGGCAGGCACTCGGCGTGCCCAGAGGTGCGCAGCTATGAGTTGCTGATATTCTGTTTTGTCATGAGCTGTCCCAGTTCCTCACCAGTACGTCTCACTGCTGCAGCTTCCCCATGCTGGGAGTGTCACAGGCTGGGCTGCTGCTGTGATGCACCAGGACAGTTTCAGAGCCCTCCCTGGCTCCACTGCTTACAAAAGAGGCTTCGCCCTCCATCTTCATTTATTGCAGACTTCCCATCTCTTACCATGGGCAGCATTGAAGTATGTGTCATGGAGCTGTGTGGCCAGACTGATCCCGTAGCCAGTTCCCGTTGCATGAAAGATCTCGTCTGGGATGGCTGGGACCGAGTGGAAGTCACCTTGGCTGAGGAAGATTAAATTGGGCTGGACATCTTCTGGTGCAGAAGCAGAAAAGTCAAAGTGTCTTCAAGAGATTGTTGATTACACTGCACACAAGAAGGCTGTTCATGAAAAAAAAGTAGTTTTTTGAAGCAAAGAAACCTCTCTACGAGAAGAAGTGGGCTGAGGTCAGTGGGTATGCATGAATATAAGCACGTGTTGCTGCTTTCACTGGGCACAGGCAATGGGAGAGGCTAATAGGAGAGAGCACATGAGCCTAGCCACCTCCTGTAGCCCATTGCCCCCTTTCTCTGCTGTAACTAGCACTGCTGTGCTAGGGATGTTCAGGCGTATGTCCTGGCCTAGTCCTTTTAGTGTCCATCCATGGATCTATTGTCCATCTAACCCCTTTAACAACTTGCTGATACCGTCTGACTCCCCCAGCCTTGTCTAGCTGCCAGCAACAAAACTTCACTACTGTCTGTATAAAGAATGTCTGTTTTAAACCAATCTCCTACTAGTTTCCTTCAGCTTCCCCCATGCTGATGTTGCAATACTTGTGAGCAGCTCTTCCGCTTGGCTGTTGTTGCCAAAGCTTTGTAAACCTCCAACACGTCCTTTCTCGGCCACCTCCTCTGCAGAGTCCCAGCCTGCCTCCTTGCTCCCTGTAAGATGATCTTAAGACGATCTCCTTGATCATTTCAGTCCTCTTCCCTGTGCCTCCTCTAGCTCCGCTTTCTATATCAAGGGTATATACCAACAAGCGTCTGCTTTATCCACAAACATGAGGTGTAGATCAGTTCAGTCAGTAGGCACTATTTTTAAAGTCCCTTTTATTTTTGCCGTGACTTCTCTTTGATATTAATTGCTTTTTAATCTTAATGAAAAACAATTTTTATCCTTTGCCTTCCGACACTTTAATCTAAACCCAGACACTCTTGCCCCTTAAAAATAAGCAGAGGACAAAGTAAACCAGAGAACTGTAGTTAATTATAAATCATTAATGAAAGCTGATAAAAACTTTCTGGAAGCCAGCACAAGCCCCTGTGCATAACATTGCATTCATGGTTTTGCAACTATTTCTTGGGCAAATCTTGCACCGGTAGCAGCCAGGCAACGGTGTTGATGTGAATTTCACCTGATCACTGGCAGCATGATTGAGATTATTGAGGAATAAACAAAATGTCAGGGAAAGCCCTTCTTAAACATTCAAACAATATTCGTCAACAAAGCCCAGCCACGGTGAACAGGCGGCAGCGTTATGCTGTGCTAAGCTGCTGTATCTTGGAGCAGGCTTGGTGGGGTGGACCATAATATCACACTTCCTGAGCACTTTCTGAGCAGCAGAGGAGTAAACAATACCTCAAATGCGAACTCAGAGGTAAAATGAATTAGGTGGTGATAACCCTTTAAAAAGAAAAGGTATTTTGTGAGTTTCTGTGCAAAGACCATTTGAGCTCTAAGCTTCATAATCAGCTTGGAAAATAGTTTAACCCGCAGGAATCTTTGTGACTTACTTCTGTCTTCCCCAGTTTGCAAGGTCAACTATCAAAACAGAGATTGTTTGAAGAGCTCTGAATGCCAAGTAGTAAGCATAACTTACAAATTATTTTCCGCTTCTAAAGGCAGTGCTATTGCATCATTTTTAGGCCATGTTTAAAAATATGGCATAAAATAGTTAATTTAAACAAAAATGGGAAACTCAGAGGAAAAAGCCGGGGGGGGGGACTTTTCAGATAATCCACTTACTGCATCTTTGTTGTGCCTATCCTCATAATACCCCTGCGTCCCGGTTGCTGGATTTAACCGCAACACTTATTAATTTCCAGAGAAGCAGCAGCTGCGCTCCAGCTTTCATTGTTAGTATTCCCAACATTAGTGCCCTGTTCTGATGCCTGTGATGCCCTGCAGCAAAGCCTGCACCTCCTCAAGGGCAAAACCCTCACGGCTGCTCCCTGTGTGAGGCTGGGGGAAAGGCAGAGAAAAGGAGAAAGAAAGAAGAGAAATAGAGAAGGAAAGAGAGGAAGAGAGGAAGATGAGAAAAGAGAAAGGAGAAAGAGGAGAAAAGTCAGCATGTCGGACCTAGGCCAGTGGAAACCCTCAACCCCTACAGCACTGCTCAGCTTCAGTACTGTATCCACGCAATTACTGCCTCGCACCCAACAGGAAAGAAGAAAGTAGGCCAAAATGCCAACCAAATTGGTTCCTGATGTAACTCAGTCATTGGATTTTCTGCTAAGGGTAAGACTCCAGGGAATCACAGCCCAAATGTCACAGATGAGCTTATGAGGTGCATAAGCTCTAATCTTCCCACTCCCCTGGCTCTTCTGGCACCGCACTTTGCTCAAGAGCTTTGTGGGGTTTTGGGCTGCCATTAACCTCTACACAACCGAGATACAAGCTGCCAGCAACTTGCTCTAGTACCTTTTTCCTGAATTTGTCAACTCTCAGCAGCAAAAGCCCCCAATTTCCTGTCATCTGTAACTACCCACCACACGAAGTTCTGCAGTACTCAGCGCACTGCCCAGGCAAGCTCCGTTTCTCCATCCTACAGATTTCCACACCACTGCCCTTCAGCGCTTCTCCCCCGCCTCCATCATCCCATTATTATCGGTCTGGCCCAATCCTTGTGCCTAGTCAGGAGTGGTTCTGTGGAAGTTTTTGTGGAAAAAAACTCCCAACCAGAGGGAGTTACGCTCTTGTGGGCACCCCAAGAAGAGCTTAAAACATGGGACCTTTCTTCTTTGTATGGTCATGTTAGATGTGTTGTACAGCTCAGTTGTCCTCTGCGGTCCTGGACAACTGCTAGTTTTATTCCCATCAAAACCAACATGCAAATCCAAAGAAGACAGGTCCACTGTGGTCCCAGTGTGGATCACTGGGCCATCAGTTTGAATCTGGCTTCTCTGCCAGAAATAAAAAAAATGGCAGCAATAAAAAGTGCCAGTGAGAAAGGCAGTGGTGTTTGCAGGGAAGTGGGTGCAGGCACTCGCCTGCCCTAGTGGAACTAGCTGCAGACACCTTCCGTCCCAGTGTATTTCTCTTCATGAGAGTCTTTTTTTGGTTCATGGCTCTTCAGGTTGGTAACACACAACTTTTGCTGACTGGAACTAATTGAATGGACCATCTTGTGTCACAAGACACACACAGAGGAAGAACATTTCTAAAATAGCTGGGCCAAACACAAAGGCTCCTGTGTGACACTGCCTACAGAGTGGACCAGGAGCAGAACAAAGGCAGGGATCTCCCTAGCCACCCAACACCGCCGGGCAGCCTCAGGTGGATCCCAGCTACACACACAGTGCAGATCCTGCTGCCTTTCTCATGCCTGCAACTTTTCCACGGCTACAGGTGCTTCTGAAGCTCTTACAAAGAGCTGTTTTGTTAGCAATGCCCATTTCAATGAAATATGCCATGCAAACCTGTTATCTTCTCTCTTTCTCACCTACACACACTAAGAGCCTTCTTCCTTTATTGGTTTCATGTCCCAGATATGCTAGACTTACATAATGTCACATACCATTTTGCTGGAAAGTAATATACCTACAAAACTGGCAAATCATTGGAAATCCATCACCTTATCAGACTTGTTTGGCAACGACGTGAGCTGGAGAACTTCCCAGCACTGTGTTGGATTGCCATTGTTGTAGAAAAAGTTAGGCAAAATTTAGCGCTAGCAGCTTAAACATTAATAGCTAGAGTAGACAAAACCTATAGATTGTGGTATATGAACTATAATAACCGTATTACAACATGCCAAATAGCTAACTACAGAACCAGCCGAAACCGACCTAAGAGGATGTGGAACAGGACACAGAACCACTGTGTATTGTGTAAGAAGAGGACCACTTCGCAACCGCTTAGTAACGAAACAGCAAGCAAATCAAACCAATAAAAAGCAAGAAGACCCCAGGCCTTAATATTACTATTGGTCCCAACTGTTGCGCGAGGGGTGGGGAACTTAGATTGTAAGGGTATAATTGCTCAGGGATTTCTTTGTTCGGGGTCCCTCTTCAGAGGCACCCAGCTCGAGCTGTAGCGCTATTAATAAAAAGGACTTTATAGAAGAATCTCTTTTCGGCTTACTGATTCAGTGGAAATCTAGAGTCCAACCCTGTTATGGTGGCTGGCATGTGTAATTTCCATAACAGTTTGGTGACCCAGATGGGACTCTAGGCAACCACATTTGGACGCTGGACCCTCCCGTCTCCAAATGTCCAGCTGCCAGCATCGGGTGAGTTCACCTGGGAACTTTGGGGATGGGAGGTGCCGACCAGTGAGTGTTAAAATTCCGCTACTAAATTCTGGATATTCTGGGTTTGAGTGGGCTCAAGTCCCAGCTCGGAAGTGCACCAGGAGAGGTGTGCGCAGCCTGATCAGCGTAAGGTGCATGAATTTGGCGTACAGATATGGGGAACGTACCCGGCATAGAGAAGGGGACGCCCTTAGCCAACAGACTAGAAAATTGGAGGAAAATAGTTGGTACTGCAAGTCTATCAAACAAATGAGCAACAGCATTGTACCAGGAGGAATGGCCAGCAATGACTGGATGGGGGTGTGGCCCTGTGAAGGATCCTCTGACCAAAAGAAATTAACTTATTACAACATATTCTGGAAGATGACAAGCCTTATCAAATGGATTTTTGGTATATATGGGACAACTGGGCATATGACCTCCATAAAGAAGGTGGTCGGAAAAGTTCACAGAGAACCTGGGTTACGACTCTCGCTGCAGCAGTCGTAAGTGATCCAACAGACATGCTTGTGGAATCTGCTCCACCCTATGCACCCCCCTCTCGGCTTTCTTCTAACCCATCTTTTGCTACTCCTTCTGCCACTCCTCCAGCTACTGCTTCTGCTAATGTTCTTCCAAATCCAGCTGCGATGCAGCCTGTAGTGGGGGGAGCTAACACTCCTCCTCCAGTATTGCATGTATTTACTAATCAACTCTGGAATCCAGGAGATTTAGCTGTGTGTGGGAGTAAAATGCCTACATTGAGGGAGGATGTGGATTGGTGTGCCAAATTATTTTCAAACATTAGTACTGGATATAATCTATCATGGGGGGGACACACTCAAATATTATTGAAGGAGTTATTTTGATCTGATGAAAGGGATAAAATAATTGAAAAGGATGCAGAATTGACGCGACAGGCTGGAGGAAAGAGGAATCCTTGGCTAGCAAATGATCCAAATTGCGATTATAATAATGCAGGAGACAGAGCCAACTGTCAGACAGTGATTCGGAATTTAGTGGAAGCTATTAGATCTTGTGGGGAATTGGGACTGAACTGGACAAAAGTACAGGAATGTAGGCAGAGGCTGGATGAACACTCTAGTGACTATTGGGGACGATTACAGCGAGCTTTATTAAAATATGGAGGAATGACCGCACAGAACTTTAACAATGAGCTAGTGGCAAGTGTATTTGTTGATGAAGCTGCCCCAGATATATGGAAATATTTTAAAGAACATATGCCTGGGTGGTAAGGGGAGACATTACAAAAGATCCTAAGTGTGGCAGTGTTTATGTTCGACTGACGGGAGGAAAAACATAGAGCTGAACTCACAAAGGAAAAGAAACAGGAAAAGCAACAAGAAGCTAGTCTTTTAGCAGTAGCACTGGCACAGAGTTTACAACTAAGAGGGTGAGGGAGGGCATTTCTCCCTCGAAGAGAACAAAACGGGAAGAGGTAGGTCAGACCGGAGATTTGAAAGAGGAATGAGAAGACTTGGAAATAACTGGGAGGAAAAGTGTCATTACTGTGGGAAACTTGGTCACTGGCAAAGTGAATGCCCGCTTCATCCGAGGGGGCCTCGAAGGGAACTGGACATGGGAGGTGTAAGACGGGAATCAAGAAGCAATCCGCAATGACTGGAGGCAGGGGACTCAGAAGATTCTGTGGAAAATTGGAGTCTATGGGATGTGGAAAGCTCAGCTGAATCATAAAGGACATATAACTGGGAAAATAGAAGGAAAGGAAGTTGAAGTTTTCGTCGACACAGGAGCAACACTAGCACATTTAAATTTTGTACCAAAGGGACCCATATCACAGGACGGGGTCCTGTGATTCAAGGGGTAACGGGAAAAGGAGAACATGTTTTAAGTAAACCATTACTATTAACAATAGGAAATAAAGGGGCGTGGGGAAGATTTGTAATAGCCGAAGAGTCCCCAGCTTGTTTATTAGGAAGAGATCTCTTCCAACCCCCGGATGTACAATTACATCTATCACCCAGGGGTACTGATTTGATAATCACGGGGGTATGCGTAATATCCGAAGTCCAGGATCCTGACCTAGAGATACCAAAAAGCCTGGAAGCGGTGCCCAGGGAATTGCGGCGGAAATCGGGAACTGACCTGGGACTGCTGACATCGGCACAACCGAGACACGTAAAAACAAGGGGCGGCGCGCCCCCTGCTGTGCTGTGAAACAGTATCCCACCCCCGGGAAGCAGAGGAAAGTCTTCAAAAACAAATAGATCAGTACCTCGCCCAAGGAATCGTGAAAGTGTGAATCCCCATATAATACCCCAATGTTACAAGTAAGAAAAACCAGCTTGGATAAAGATGAGGACCCTGAGTTTCGATTTGCTCAAGATTCGAGAGCAATTAACCAGTATGCTATTGTCCCACACCCCGTAGCGCCAGAACCCTCTACCACACTCATGCAAAACCGCCCTGGGCTAAGTGGTTTGCTGTGATTGATTTGACCGCAGCATTCCTCAGTATTCCCATAGGCGAAGAAAGCCAACCCTTGTTTGCTTTCACTCGGAAGGGACAACAGTTGACGTGGACTCGCCTTCCACAGGGGTTTACCGGGTCTCCCACCATATTTTCTCGGGTATTAAAAGAAGATTTAAAGGATATTGAGCTACCTGGCGGATCAGTTTTAGTGCAATATGTAGATGATTTACTAATAGCTAGTAGAAATTGTAACGACTGTTTAAAAGGTACTGCACATTTATGTACTGCCTTAGCAATCAAGGGGCATTGCGCATCTCCATCCAGGCTCCAGCTGTGCCAAAAGGAAGCAAAATATCTGGGATTCATTTTAAAGGAAGGACAGCAGGTAACAGATCCAGAAAGGGTAAAAGCTATAATTGAAATTCCTCGGCCAGTTATGAAAAAACAGCTATGAGGGGTTTTAGGTGCCATTGGCTTTTGCCGACCGTGGATACCCGGATTAGGGGAACTAACCAAACCTCTGACAGAGGCAACAAAAAATAAAGAAATAGAACCCATTACACAGGGGCCAGAACGGGAAAAAGCCTTTAGAGCTATAAAAGGGGCCTTGGCTTCGGCTCCAGCTTTAGGGCTTCCAGACTACGCAAAACCTTTTGATCTGTATATACATGAGCGAAAAGGGGTGGCTAGTGGAGTGTTAACGCAGAAATTGGGACCTCATCAAAGACCTGTGGCATATTATTCTATTCACTGGGTCGGGTGGCAGCTGGAGCTCCAACATGCATTAGACCAGTGGCAGCTGCAGCTATAATAGTGGAAAAATGTCGATCTTTAGTATTAGGGCAGCCGGTTATGATCTATGTGTCACATGAAGTTGAATTATTTCCCAAGCAGTATGTGACAGAAGCCTTGTCTCCCTAACGTGCACGTAACTACAAACTAACTCTTTTAAATGCAGGTAATGTGACTCTAAAGAGGTGTAATACATTGAACCCAGCAACACTACTACCAATACCTGGAGAAGGGGAAGAGCATCACCGATGTGACACGGTAATCCAGACTGTTGGTAAGCCATGAGTAGATCTCACAGACCTCCCCTTACAAAACCCAGACCTTGTTTTATTCACAGATGGATCGTCCCACTATTTACATGGGCAACGAAAGACTGGCTACGCAATCGTGGACCAATGGTAGGTTGTAGATACCAGACCCCTTCCAGCAACAGTTAGTGCTCAAGGGGCAGAGTTAATTGCGTTAGCCCAAGCAGCTCGCCTGGGAAGCAGAAAGCGAGTAACCACCTACATAGATTCAAGGTATTCTTTTGGCATATGCCATGCAATAGGCATACTGTGGAAAGAACAGGGGTTTCTCACCTCCTCAGGAAAAGCTGTGGCTAATGAAACAGAAATTTGGGACTTGTTGGACGCAATTCAACTTCCCAAAGAGATTGCCATGGTTCACTGTCCAGCCCGTACAAGGACACTACTGTAATCAGCAAAGGGAACGCCTTAGCTGATGCAGCAGCAAAAGCTGCGGCTCATCAAGCTGCGGTGAAGATTATGGCTGTTACTTTGGATAAGAGCTCACGGTGTGCTGTTGACCATCCAAAAGAATTATACCAATCATCAGATGTGGCAAGTGAAGAAAAGGAACAGTGGAAAAACTGGGGAGCAGTGGAAGATGAAGATGGAATATGGACAATAGGGGGAAAACCTGTCTTACTGAAGAAATACCTGATGACTGTAACTAGATGGTTCCATGATAAAGCTCATGGAGGAATGGAAGCAGTGGCTAATCAAGTACAGCAAGTATGGGCAGCCCCGGGAGGCTATGCAGCCGCTAAAAGAATTATTAATACCTGTCCTACCTTTCGAAAGTTCTCAAATATAAAACCTGCGCATGAATTGGGAAATCGACTATAGGCGTTTTTCCCATTCCAAAGATTGCACATAGGTTATGCTGATACGCCTGCAGTGTGTGGATATAAGCATTCGCTAGTGATAGTAGACCAATAATCAGGATGGGTAGAGGCTTCCCCAACAAGAAAAGCAGACACTGGAGGAGTAATAAAAGCTCTCCTTAAAGAAATTATTCCTAGGTATGGAGTATCAGACTTTATTGAATCAGACAGAGGGTCGCATTTCACTGCAGAAATAATCGACCGACTTTATAAGAGTTTAGGGATAGAAAAAAGATTGCATGCTCCTTATCACCCTCAAGCATCTGGGCAAGTGGAAAGAATGAATTGAACTATTAAGGAGAGAATAGGAAAAATTTGCACACATACAGGGTTAAAAGGGCCAGAAGCATTAAGTTCAGCCTTATGGGACATTTGGAATGCCCCAAGGCAACCCTTAGGACTATCGCCCGCTGAAGTTCTTTTTGGGAGACATTTAGCTATACTGGGAACTTATATCCTGGCCAAAACCAGCCTCTTGAATGGAGATAAGCATTCAACACACTATGTTCTAAATTTACAAGAAAATTTTAGAATTAAAAAGGAGCATGCACAGTGGTCGGAGATTGGTCGGACGCTTGTACCTTAGGAGCCGTTACTCCCAATATTTCTGTGTTCTCAAATTTGACTATGGAGTCAGGATCATGGCTACAAACATTTGTTCATAGGACCAAACGTAGTAATCCACGAGTAGAAAGGCTGACCGCATTCCACTCCTTTGCTAGATGGTTTTTTCCCTGGTTGGGAGCGAGCTAATTAGAAACGGCCCTAGTTAACATTTCAGCAGCAATAGAAATTCTTGGCAATAATACCGCTCATGCAATTACAGCATTACAAGAAGAGGTTTTGCAACTCTCCAAAATTACACTGCAAAATAGAAAGGCATTAGATACTTTGTTAGCTTCACAAGGGGGAGTATGTACAATTATTAATACCAGTTGTTGCATGTACATTGACCAGAGTGGAAGGATTTCAGCCGATGTCCGGAAGTTGTGGGAACAAGTAAAATTAATGCATAAAGTACAACTGGAAAATACTTCAGCTGGATTCCAAGAAGTATGGTTTGGCTCACTTCCTGGGTACCAGATTTAGGAGCTTGGGCAAAACAAATTCTTTATGGGTTATTAATTTTTATAATGATCTTCTTAATACTATTTGTATTCAATGTTGTAACATTTGCTGTGCTCAACTGTGATCACACCTTAGAGGCTACAAATATTCTGCTCCCAAATGGTAACAGGAATGTTAATAAAAACAAAGGGAGGACTGTTGCAGAAAAAGTTAGTCGAAACTTAGCACTAGCAGCTTAAACATTAATAGCTAGAGTAGACAACCTATAGATTGTGGTATATGAACTATAATAACTGTATTACAACATGCCAAATAGCTAACTACAGAACCGGCCGAAACCGACCTAAGAGGATGTGGAACAGGACACAGAACCACTGTGTATTGTGTAAGAAGAGGACCACTTCGCAACCGCTTAGTAACGAAACAGCAAGCAAATCAAACCAATAAAAAGCAAGAAGACCCCAGGCCTTAATATTACTATTGGTCCCAACTGTCGCGCGAGGGGTGGGGAACTTAGATTGTAAGGGTATAATTGCCCAGGGATTTCTTTGTTCGGGGTCCCTCTTCAGAGGCACCCAGCTCAAGCTGTAGCGCTATTAATAAAAAGGACTTTATAGAAGAATCTCTTTCCGGCTTACTGATTCAGTGGAAACCTGGAGTCCAACCCTGTTATGGTGGCTGGCATGTGTAATTTCCATAACACCATCTGCCGGCCAGTCCCTGCTCTCCAGACTCCATTGGCTGCGGGAAGGCGGTCCACCACCTCACAGAAGATCAGTAAGGTCATGATATCTGGGACACAAGTTCCCACAGCTGTAGGCGTATCTGCTAGATTGTAATTTCCATTTCACAATCATAAAATCTTCCGTTCTGTTTGATAACTACATATCTGTTGCAGCGGAAATGTTCTAAATTTCGCCATTCCTACCTGCTAAACCAGTCTGACTGCCATCTTTGGTACCTTACCCGGTTTGCTGCTGCTTTTCTTCCACAGAGATTATGGGATCTTGTCAAAGCACTCTTTCTCCTGCCAGTAATTTGGGTCTCTGGCTTGTGTGGTTAGGAATTAAGGTAGGATTGAACTCAGTAGGCTGTATTTTTGTAACATTCCCCAGATAAAAGCCTGAAGGTGCACACTTGGTAGAGGTGGTCAGCAGCTGGCAATCTCCCATGAGATCGGAAACGTCACCAGTGGACGTGCAACAGATGCTGGTGACTGTGAAACAACTGTGCGAATGACCATGCACATAACACTGAGCAATTTGAACCTGGTGCAGGGTGCTGAAGGGAAGCCAGGCAGATCACAGAAGCGTGCTGTGAGATGCCAGGGGCAGCCCCCACGGCCGCAGTAACCCATTTGTGCAGACCCTGCCCACGTGGAAGGGTCCACTGCGACTGCTAGTAGCATGACAGTGCTGCGTCGCAAAAAAGGGCGCTTTTGTGAGTTGACACAATGGGTCCTTAAAGTATTTTGAGAACATTTTGGGAAGATCAAATTCCTCTAGTTTAGAAATAGTTATCTACTGGGGAGTTCCCATAATGCTGTCTTCACCTCCAGTGGACCCAGCTGCCCCTGAAATCCAAGCAGGTGAGGTTGTTTTTACCCGGATGTCCTTCCAGACAGGTCATGAGTGGAAAAAGCAACGTCGCTTCTCCCTTTCCCCTGGGAAGCAAGGGATCACCATCACTGTTTATGGGGAAATTGTGTACATAAGGAATGACACTCAAATAAACCATCAGGGTTTATGCTAGAATGGTCTCTGCTTACTGCTCGTCAATTACTGGGCATCCCACCTCCTGGCTGCGGAGCCCTGCACTACCAGAGCCAGATGGCAGGAATTCTTTTTCTCAGGCCCCCCTTTCCAGTGGCTCCTGGCTAACAGCTGGAACAGGCTGGCAGGGGGGAAGCAGAGACAGGATGAGGCCGAGTGCAGCCCCCTAGGATTCCCTCACTAGGTCAGTTAATAACACAGGCAAACCCCTCACATCGCCAACAGGTCAAAGGAGCGATGTTGCCAACAACTGACAGAAAATCCATAGCTGGGCTCCGAAACAATGGCATTAAGAAGCAGCCTCACGGTCTGCAACATGAGCAATGACTGCTTTCCTCCTGTTCTGGTTCCTGTGATCAGCTGAACGCATCAACCAGAGACTTTCTGCAGGGCACTTACCCACACCGTCTCCTGTGTGGATTTTACAGTGTCTAGTTAAGATCTTAGCTCACCCAGCTGGGCCTTCAAGCTGGCGCACCCACAAGCCTTTCTCATCTAACAGGTTGCTTTCACAAAACTTTAGGAACTTAATCGTCTTTGAGAGCTCCCCCCTTTATCTGACTGAAGTAACAGATTCCACAACCGAACATAGTTGCAGAAAGAGCATTTCCTCTGCTTACAGAAGTGATCTAAGTACATATGCAGGCTTTACCTGTCTTGCACCTTTTTTACTGTACAGAAGCTTTTCACTGCCTCACTGTGAAACATTAAGGACTAGAAACCCGCAGAGGGAGCTGAATTTCATGCATTCAGGTATGTTCCAAAACAGCTACTGCAAGAGCTGTTGTCACTGCAGAGGGTGTACAACACTCAAAGGCAGTGCATAAAGCAAAAGACATAGAAGGAAGTATCTTAAACTTTGCCTGTGAACCCTACAAGGATCTAACCGGGAACAATTACAAAGACTATCAATGAAAAAAATATATATTTTTTTTTAAAACAATTCAATTAACACAAAATCCTTTCCCAGAAAAATTAAAGAGATTTCTTCCATCTATGGATTACTATATCACGGCACCAGGACATCTGGTGCCACTCATTGGTTGTGGCGTTATCACCTTTCTCTCCACTTCCCACATCAGTCGTCTTTTAATGCCGGGACAGCACTTCTTTCCCACTAAGGTATGCCTAATGCTTCCCTTGCATGTGATGCCATCACCACCTCTGTGTCACGTTTTCCCATAGTCTGAACTTACAAGTACTGAAACTGAGAGGTATTTATGAGATCACATTTATGAGTGGCTGTACACTGGACCGTGAAGCTGTAGAGACTGGCATACTCTCATGAATGGGTGTGATTAGCAGCCTTGTCTACTTCAATGAGGTAACTTGCCATTAATGGCGAGATGAATGCCAACACAGTATCTGCCTTTTGATTTCACACCTTTAGGGTCACATCCTCTTGCAGAATATGGTCATTCCTTCAACTAAATTCAGAACTAGACACATTGTACATGTTTGCTCTCACACGGCTGCTCAGGGTCCACCCCCCAAATCCTGAGGACTTCGTATGTCTGAACAACTTATCCAAATTCTCACGCATCTTAAGAACACTGTGCCTTTTGGTCCCTTATTTACTCCCTGAATGCTGCTTCCCGGCTTCCACCCTCACCGCCTTCCCCTCTTCCCCAGCTCTATTCCTGCAGCCTTCCCCGCTCCCGTCCCCGTCGCCGACCTCGCTGCCCCACGCCCAGCGTACACCACAGCCGCTCCAGCCAAGCAGACCACCTTCCCAGGACACTGGGCA
>NW_008825111.1:53336-64668 GCF_000699105.1 Pygoscelis adeliae
GGGAGGGTCCGAGCCCGCCTCCCCGACGGCGCGCTCTGCTCCGCGCCTCTGCTCTTGCAGAGTCATTGCTGCGCTGGGGTCTAACGCTTGGTTTTGGGGTTTGTTTGTTTGTTTTTGTTTGTTTGCTCGTTTCCTTGTCTTCCCGGGGTGTTTCAGGGCGGATGACCTCAATTCTCATCGTGGGAAGAGAATAAACTATTGAACGTTGTTTCGGAGTTGAGGCCAAAGAGGTTATCAGGCTCTGCTTTTATTTACTGTAAGGTCACAGCAAGTGTGAAAATGGGGCTTTAATTTTTCCCGTTGCAAGTCACAGTTAAACGTCCGAAGTGCTAGATTTCTGTTCTGCCTCTCGGGATGACGTTTTGTCGCCTAAACGATGTTAGAAAGTTTCTCTGAATACTTCTACATCTCACGTCCACAGTCATTTCCCTCTTTGTCTTTCCTGCATCCCTCTGTTCTTGGAGGGAGAAGGCATTTTGGTATATAGGCTGCCAGGAACACGTTTTTAACTGCAGTTTTGAGGTGAAAAAGGCTGTAGAAATTGTGTTTAAAGGCGGGATAGTAAATGCTCAGTAGAACAGGGGTGCTTGGTGCTGATTCCCATCTCTGAAACTACTGACCTTTCAAGAACACTTGTGCTTTGCAATCTGAGAAGAATCCCTTTCGTTCACTGCATCTTTTTATGTTCAGTATCTGGTGGTTAGTGGTTTTGTATGCCAGCTTAAATGGCTTGTGTCGTTCTGTTTAACTTAGTTTTATACGTAAAAGAAATACTCAACAATGAAATCTTACTTCTGTACCTTCTAGTAAGGAGTAAGTAGAAAAAAAAAATGGTAGAACAAATGCTGTTTTGGTGCTAAATCATAGCTGTTTACAATCTTGGTTGCTGACAAACATGCCTGGGGCTTCTGATGGGGCACTGGCTAGAGAACCTCTTTGGAGGATTGATCTCTGCTCTCCAGATACTACCTGTTGTACGGCTGAGGAGTTAGTTCTTTCTGTCGGAAAGAAAGGTTCGTCTGCTTTGTCTTGCTGAGTCCTGACGGTTACAATAGGGAGGCATTACTGTTGTTGAAGACATTTTTGTAATCTTTGGGATGTTTTTAAGGAGCGGGGGATCAGAGAGAGAAGAGAACTCTACTTCTGTAACCTTTCTCCAAAATTCAAGATTTTTGTTCTATTTTTGTCCTGGTGAGGGGTGGGAGGCAGTGGGGGAGAAAACCTCATCCTGCTGCAATTGAAAGGCTTATAAGGTAGTTCTTAGCAGCTGCTTCTTGGGAAAACTGATGTGACTTACCTGAGATGCTGTGCAGAATGGCATGGCCAGCAGTGACACTCAGTGCTGTTAGCTTCAGTTTCAAGGGGCTGACAGAAGCAGGAAAAGCTGTAGAAATGCTGTCGAACTTGGAAACACTTTACTAGCCTTATATTTGATCTTCAGGTATCCTTACAGAATGGCAGAAAATGAAAACCTAACTTTGGAATATGGCTATATGGATTATACCCAGTTTCCAAATAGGCCTGCCATTAAACATTACTAATTTCTTTCCCTCTAGCCAGCGTTGTCGTGTGTGTGGAGGGCCTGCTGCATATTGTTCTGCAATTAGCGCTAGATTCTTACAAAGCTGTATCAAATCATACTTTCCAAAACACAAGGTAAATTTTATTACGCTGGTGGTACAAAAATGAGTCAACTAAGTGAAAATCACCAGGCATGGCAATGAATGGAAATGAAAGAATGATTTCTGCCTCATAATTGTCTTAATGGATTTTAAAATGTGAGTATAGTCCAGTTTTTAGCATACGGTTTAATAGTGTGCCTACAGTCTCCTGGTTGAGTTCTGTTCTGCGGGCTTTTTTTGGATAAAGAGTTGAGGTGTTGTGCAGATTATGTTCAGGACTACCGGAGCGCTCCCATACTTCATTGTGGTGTTCTTGTTGTTTAAGTGTACAGCTCCTGTGGGACTCGTTTCCAGCAAAATGCTCTGAACAGTCTTCACACAACTTCGTGTGTATTCAGCCGTACCTGTTCTGGCATTTGAACTAGATTTCAGGAATAAATTAAAACCTTGTGATGATGCAAAGTACTGATTGTTTAGCCATGACTTCTTGTTTTCAGAATAGTTAACTAAAAAAACCCCAACAAACCAAAACACATGTATAATTTCGGAAGCTAAGAGGAGACCTGTGTCTTCAGAAGAGAAATTTTCCAGCACTGCTAGCTTCTGGTTCCTGTAATGAGCACGAATATCTAGACTTTGATAAGAGATGTTTATTTTGATGCTAATTTAGAACAGGGTTTCCAACCGGTGAGGCACAGTACCGGGCCAAACTGAATAAGCTCTGCCAAGACCTCTGCTCTCTCCGTGTAGGACCAACTAACGTTTTTGTTCTGGAATTGTGTTTTGTCCTAACTGTGCCAGAGAATCCAGTGTAGAGATCCCTTTGTGGCCCCGGGCGGAGTTGGTGAGGTCCAGGTGGACTAGCTACCTGTTTCAGGTCCAGCTGCAGCAGAGCTTGCCGGGAGTGAAAAGACTGGATGGGAGCGAACTTCTATGAAGCAAATCACATGCCTGTCCTCCTCATTTCAAGACCCTTTTGCAGTGCGAACCAGAGTACCCGAAAGACACAGAGCAGATTCCTTTTTTGGTAAAAACTAGGTTGGAAGATGTGCTTCAGCCACATTGATTTGTGAGGGCGGACTGGAGCTAGTCTGAAGCAAGAGTGAAATGCTTATAGCGTGGAGGTCCAGCCTCTGGTGCCCGCTGTTTTCCTTCTACAGATGCACTACCAGAGACTGCTGGTACTTGACACCATAAAGAGAGCTAGCGGAGGGGGAGGAATGAGAGTGCAAAATGTTCATGACTCTCCAAGTGAGGTTTAGCACCAAAAATCTGGGAATTGCTCATGTTCCGTAACAAATGATTTGTTATGGAACATGAGCAATTCCCAGATTTTTGGGTTGTGGTTTTGTAGTAACTGCCCACAGAGTAAATTAAGGGGGGGTGGTGAATCAGTGTTTGATTTTGCCATAATGAAGATTGGAAATTAAGAATATATCTATATTGCTTTACTACTTAGAGAAAACTCAAAATGTGTTACCTAATGTCAGTTTTTTAGTAGTTTTTTGGCAAGCCATTAAGATTTTGCTCTTAGTTATTTTTAAAATTATCTTTGAAAGGCCTTTTCAATACTACTGTCTTGAAGAACAGCATGATTTAACTTCCTGTCTTGCTCAAGTCCTGAGTAAAATTTGAGGTACTTTCATTTCCTGGGTGTCTAAACCTGCTTCCTCAAGGCATTCTGAGAGTCCATGTGAGGTGTTGCTGCAGCCTGCAGTAGGGATCAATATTTATATTTGCGAGGGTTTTGTTGTGGTGTGGTAGTCACCCTGTGAACCTTCCTATAATTTCATTACCTCAGCTTTGATAAACCAACCAAGAAGGTAATTGACTTTGTAAAATGGATTTGTCCCAATGACTTATCTCCTCAGTGTTCACTGTAGAGCTAATAAGGCTCTTGTAAAAGGTTAATTGTTCAGCTTTGTGTCTTGGGCTGCAGTTTCGTAACTGCTTCAAGGTAGCAGTGCTCTAAGAGAGCAAGTCTTGTATTTCTCCCCCTCCCTTGTGCCAAATAGAGCACCCGGGCAGTGTGGGGGACTGTAAGAAACTCATTTGAACTAAAACGGATTTTTGGCTTTTTTTTCTGTCTTACTTTTAATGTGTATTAGTTTCTGGGTAGGACTCACTTTGTGGATGTCTGGGATGGTGCAGGATGTGACTGTGAGCTGGGAAGGGAGAAGACTGATGCTTTCAGTGGTGGTGATGGCAGTTCCACCATCACCTGAAGCAGTGTTGTTTATCCTTGACTTGTATCTTTAAAACATATGTGTGTGTATGTGTGTTTTGTTATTAAAAAAAGAAAAAAAAACCCCAAAAAACAGTTCATACTTCTTGTGCATTACTTCTGTTTTGGGTAAATGTTGATATAACTTTAGCATAATTACTGTGAGAAAAACTATTGCAAGTACTGTTTTTGATTTGGAACAAAAAATACGGTTGCTAAAAAGTTATTCTGGTGCAGATTCACGTCTTAACTAAAAAGTATTTTCTGAAATGGGAATTATTAAGTTGTTTTTCAAAAAGTTAATTGTGAGAGTTGAAGAAAAGATGTTTTTTCTCAGCAAGTAGGGATGGATAAGTACCCATCAAAGTATCTTCTTCTTGTTGGACTTGCTTTGAACCAGTTTCACTGTAGGCTTGTGTGGATTGAACATCAGCATCTAGAAAGGAAATGGAGAACAAGAGGTGAATGAATTTCGTTGGATAACACACCAGTTGTTGCACAATGCTGATGTGTTTGCTGAACTTTGTGTACTTTTTGACTATACCTGCACTGCTGAATTGAGACACGTAATTATAAAGCTGTGCTGAAACAGGTGGTCGTGGATTGTGATGGGCTTTGTAGTTAAGTACATGTAACTGTGAAAGCTTGTCATTCTGTCCAATTTTTGAGTTGATTTAGGTCTACCTTAAATAAATTATCCTGTTTTAGGGCACTGGGTATTCATAATGTGTTACAAAGCTTCTGGAAAGAATAAAAGCCTCTATCCTGAGTCTTTTACAGTAACTTGAACAAAACAAGATGTTGAAAACAGTTCAAAACCCCCAAAGAATAATAGCTGTGAATGCAGGATAATGTTAATGAAAGTTTTCTCTCTGTCTCTTCTGTGAGAGAGAAGAGGTTGTAGGAGCTATTCTGCTTGGAACGTAGATCTTCCTTCTTGAAGTATAAGAACAGAAAAACCTACTGTAGGAATGGGGAAAAAAAAATGAGCTGCTGCACTTTCATATCTGGGAAAAAATATTGATATGAAATGGACAAAAGCTGTTCAGTTTACTTTCATGGTGATAGAAATCCATATAAAGTGTGTGGGGTTTTTTGTTGGTCCCGTTCCCCCCCCCAGCTATATGTTGTACTGTTGCTCGCTAACCTTTTTCCCTTGCACCCTGCCCTCTCAAATGTTTCTGTTTCTGAGATGTAGCTAAAGTTTTCTTGAAGAACACTGGGCTAATAAAAAGAAAAACTTCAAAAATATCTGGTTAAATAAGGCTATCCCCTGCTAATCTTTGAAGATGCCATGCCTCTAGGAAGTAGCATAGGCAGTTTGAGAATACCCATTCTAGTCCAGCCTTTTTGTGTTGAAGCTGGGCAAAGTACAGAAATACTTAAAAAAAAAAAAAAGCTTATTAGGTGACTGTTAAAAGGGAGCATAGAATATAATGGTGATACTTAATACTATTTTGTTAATTCTTTACTATATTGCTATTTTGAAGCAGTAGGGTTTTTTGCCGACTACTATAGATAGGTAGTACTTGGCACCCACGTTCAAAACCTTGAATAGAAGTCCTGAGAAAGTCCTTCTGTAAAAGTTTATTGTATTAGGAACTGTACTGCTCTGTATATCTACCCACTATACTGGATATCCCTATGTAGTAGTGTAAATATGAAGGTTTTTCTAATTTTTTGGTGCGTTTTTCATCTGTAGATCTCAAGGCTGTCTTCAGAGATCCATATTAATCCCCTGCTTTAAGATGGAAGTAGAGGAGCTGAGGCTGTAAAGCTTATTTGGCTCTTTAAGGACAAACAGTGAGTCTGCAACTTGGATGTGACTCAAGCCGATGTAGAGAATGCAGGCAGCATTTCTTCTGTTTTATTTGTAATGGAGTAATGAGCAGTTGTACCTTACAGCAGCTGCGGGGGAGGAAGGGCATCTCGGTACTACCTAATACTGGTGCTCCCACTTGGGAGTAAAATTCTTCTGCGCTGCTTCTAATCCTCTGGTGAGATAAGATTGGTTGGAGTGGGTTGACTGTGACCCTTGTCCTTGCTCACAGCTCATTGAAATCTCATTTACCTTACCTCAAAAGTATTTCACAGCATTTTGGTATTTGGTAATACAGGATAAAAGGACAGGATGCCATGCTCATTGCTAATGCTTATGTGGAGTACGGCTGTGAAAACTTGGTATCTGTGAATATAAGCATTTTGTGCCCATACGTGCGTGTGCTTATCCTTTCCTGTTAATATAACCTTTGAGCATTGTGTGAGGAAGTGGGAGGAGAGTCAGTGAAACTCAGTTATGTATTTAAGAACTGTTATTACATATAAATTGATTTTTTTTTTGAGGTATCGAGAGATTGGGTGTACTATGGTTAACTTAAACCACTTCAAGTTCAGAAAAATACAGCTTATTAGGTGACTTAAAAGGGAGAATAGAATATAATGGTGATACTTAATACTATTTTGTTAATTTTTTACTATATTGCTATTTTGAAGCAGTAGGGTTTTTTTGCAGAAACATTTGAAGAAAGGGCAAACATCGTGAGTTGTCATTAGTAATGCCTAGCAATTATCTCTAAAAATACTTTTCAAAACAAAGCATTGGGACAGAGATATCTAAACAGCTCTGTTATTTGGGAAAAAGGCATATCTTCATGGAATTTTTTTGAAGTATTGTAATCTTATAAGCATTGTAGCCTCCTAGCAGTAAAATAAAATTAATAACCCTGTATTAGAGATTAGTTGAGTAGCTTCAAGACTGCCCAGCACACTTAATTCTGAAAAGCTTTTTGTTGTGAGATAAAGATCAAGCTATTACATTATATTTCAAGCTATCTCTCATTACATGTACATGAAAATAAAGCTGTTTCTTTTTTTTAAAAAATCAATCTTTGTTATAGAAGCTTATGAAAACAGCATTGTGAAAGTTTCATTATATTACCTTGTTGTTCATTTCCTACTTGCTGCAAGAATATCTTGACTACTCATGTAGATGACACTGAACTACCAGGGTGCACAGGCTATGTATTAGAGAATTCAAGTTAGTGCTATTTAACCTGATATATTCAAGGGTAAAGTGTGATGGTTCATTTATGGTTTCATGAGCAGCTAAACCATTCTTGCAGGAGGAGCAAGAATTTGAGAGAGGAGCAAGGTAAATGACAAGGAATGGGATCAACAGCGATTCCAAAGTGAGGATTTTGGGGTGGGGTTTTTTTGGTGTGTTTTGGTGGTGTCGTGCCCCCCCGTTAAGTTCATGTCTTCAAAGAAGGGTGCAGATCTGCAGGAATTTGAACAAGTCTAGACTGGGGCTGCTGCTGCATCCTTTCACCCTGTGGTGCTGCCTTCTCCCACTGAGGGATTTGTAGTCCTTTCCCTCAGTTGTTAGCCAGGACCTGACACACGTGTGCCTCCATTTCATGGTGAGGAAGGTCGTGCTGGACCATATCGAGAGTGGGGAGAAGCCCAAAATAGGTACTTCATTTCTTTCCTGAGCAAAAAGATTTGTGTCTGCACCAATTTTTAAATAAGTGTACAACTGAGAAGATTGAAGAGGTGTTTTCAGATTTTTCACTTAATATTTCCCTTGTACAGAAAATTACTTACAAGCATTCTAAATATATGTCTGTTGGAGATGATGCATTTTAGATTCAAAAGATGCCTTTATCTTGGTTGGCTGGTTGAACTATTTGAAACTAGGATATTTGCTAGCATTATGACTTCTACAAAGGCTTACCAATAAAGTTACAAATACAGATTTTTATTTTTATTTTTTTTTTTTAGAAACAGAAGAGTGGATATACTGGGTCAGGTTACATGTCGTCTTTACATGATATTACAAAAGTGTGTGCCTTAAGGAGGGAATAACAGGACAAGCATAAATGATGCTTCCTTTGCATATTGTCCCAGTTTTCAATGGTTTTCAGTTCAATAACTCTTTTAGCATAGCATCTATACCATCCTGTGGCAAGGAGTTCACCAGCTCTGCTGCCCACACTGCAAATAATAACCTTTGTTTTGCATCTGCTTCTGATTTTATTCGACGATCCTTATTTGCTCTACTGGAAGAGGCAGTAAACATTCAATCCTGTCTGTCCTGGCTGTCACTTAGGTTTTTTACAGCCTTCCATTACCTCTCCTTGCACTTTTCTCTCTCCCAGCCAAAAGATTTGTAGCTTATATTTTGGACATAAATCTTCTCAAATGTTCGATGGCCCTTGTTCATCTTAATTGAATGTTTTCTAGTTGCCCCTCTCTGAAAGGTGGGGACTAGGACTGTGCATCATACTCAAGGTTGTACATACCTGAAGCTTACGTGGTTTCTCTTCCTTTCCTCACAGGAATTCCCTAAACATTTGCTTTGCTTTTTATAACTAATAAGCATTCAGCTGAGGTTTTCATAGAACAGTTTCTCACAACACCAAGATCGCATTCCTGAGAGGTAACGATCAGCTCCAAGCTCATCCCTATATATATATATATATATAAAAAATTATGATAGTCCCCATTGCTCTCTACATTTTCATACCCTGAATTCCATGTGCCATTCTGTAGTCCACTTGCTTGATCTTTACAATTCTTCAGGATACCATTGCCTTTGTTACCCAGTATAAGTTAATATCGTCCAGAAGCTTTATTTTACTGCTCACCCCTTTACCCAGGTTACTTATTACTGAAATGTGAGTATCGTAGTTCCAGCACAGATTCCTGCAGAACTCCTGGCAATTTCCTTCTGCTGTGAGAATTGGCTATTCACTCTGTCTTCTAATCACATATTTATTTTTGCAATAGTTAAATGGTTGTCCTGAAAGACTCTTAAGAGGAACCTTTCAAAAGCCTTTGGAAACCACAGACTGTATCAGTAGGATCTCCTCTTCCATACATTTACCTCCTTTAGAGGACTCAAGTTTGTAAAGCTCACTTTCCCTTTACAAAAGCCCCACCGATGATAAATGAATGTATACTACTTATCCCTGTGTCCAATAATTCTGTCTTTTATTACCATTTCTTGAAGGTGTGCATCAGAATGATACTGGATACAGGCATTTTTAGTGATTGGTGATATACTGAGTGACTTTTGTCTACATTTGTTTTGGATTGAATGTGTTCTGGTTTCCTCCACACACCAAATTGATGAAATCAAGCTAATAATTAAGGATATATAAGTCTTGGAGCCTAGGGTTGTTGTTGATTTCATCTAAAATTGTTAACCTTGACCCACGTGGGTGTTGTTCCATACTAAACCAGCCAATTTTGATTCCTCTCAGATTCCATTGAAGTTTTGCTGATGCACCTGTAGATCCAGCCCTACTATAAATTTGATAATTTAGGTGATGCAGCTTAAAAGTTAGTATAGTTAGTCCCACTGACAGCATTGTCAGCACAAATGGGACAGTATACTAATAGGAAGGAGAAGGTTTGGAAATGGCTTGATTAGGAGTAATGTAATGTGGAACTGTGCCCTGAGACCAGCGAGGCTGACAGTAAACAGAAAGTCCAAGTAAGTAAACTCTGAAAAGGAGTTAACTTGCAAGATGTTGAATCATCATATGTTACTATTTATTAAAGTCGTTAGTAACAAATACTATCTTTTGGTCAGCAAATGTGTGGAACAGTGTGTGAATGAAAAGTTAGGTTACTTTTTGTCCCTTTTGTGCTTAACCTGGTTGCCCTAGAAAAGAAGCTGCCTCACTATTAAGGTCTTTCACAGGACTTTCTGTAGTTTATGAACTGCTTGGAGTTTTAATAGTTAACAACATGTTACTCAAAACACCTGATATTTTTTGATTATTTCTATGAATATTTACTATACAGAAAAAAAACTCTTTGAAAACAACTAGGGTCGGATTATTCAGCTATAAACATTTTGGTGAAGAGGCTAACTTGGACATGACCTCTTTATAGATAAACTCAGGGTAATGAGGACAATTCTTACAATAATAGATATTAAAATTAGAAAGCATCTATTCAGATCATTTAATTCTTCATTGATATGGTCAGTTCAAAGTCCTGAAACATGCTTTCCAGTTTAAAAAAAAAAGTAATCTTAACTGAAACACTAGTGGTTATTTGAAGGCTTTTGGATTAAAGCAACTGCATTTTAGAACACTTTTAAATCAGTTTGCTTCATGCCTCGTAATTTGGGGTTTTACACTAGAAGTCAATCCTGTTATAATAGGGTTTGAAATTATTTAGTACTTCAGAGGAGTTGCTGACTTTGAGTTACTGCGAGTTTGAATCCTGCCTCTTAGTTGCTGGGGAAGATGGGTTACTGCTTTAAAACATCTTTATCAGTGTTTGTCACTGGCTTCTTTTGAAAGTAAGTGTAGGGTTTTTTCCTAATCTAGTGATTTTTAAATTATTCCCGGATACCATACTATATCCATGTGGAGTCTATTTTACAATAATTATCAAGGAAAAAGTCAATAGAGTTAAGCAAAAATGGCCTAGTAAGGCAGTAGGGTAGCGTTTTCATACTTGTATTCATCGCCTGTTATCTGAGAAATTCTTCTGTGATTAAAGAAGTAAATTTGTTCAGAGAGTCCCAGCTCAAGACCTCAGTAAATAAACTGTCCATACCATTGTTTAATTTCTGTGATTGTTGAAGTAGGAAAAAGTCTCAAGACTTCAGCTTTTGCATATGTATGTGTATACTTTGCGTATATGTACACATATACATGTACATAGCTGTTGAAGGGAAACAGGAACCTATTTAGTGCACAGTTTAGAGGATTAAAACCGTAGAACTCTGAATAAAACCCAGCAAAATCAGAAACTCTCAAGAGCAGTATTTCAGCTGAGCCTGTTACCCTCAGTTTTAACAGAACAGGTTTATTGCTTAGAGCTGTGGTACCTTTTGGGTCATAGCCTTTACTGAAGACTTGCATGCTATGTGTATTACTTGCACCTCTTGATGCATTCCACAGGTACAAGTTTCCAAGATGGGCTAGAGAGAGTATGACATGCTGCAAATAAGTTTTGTGGAAGTCTGTCTTTAAAGGGATCTTGGCATTTCCGAGGCTGCAGAACTCTGTCACTCCGTGTTCCTTGCTGAAAGAAGTCCTTTTATTTTGAAACCAAGCAGCATTCTCCTTTGGGTGAATTGTCTGCGTCTGGTGGGCAGAATGTTTCATATGCACCTCTTCATATTTCTTTTTCTTACAGAGTCCACTGGAGCTGTATATTAGACTTGCTACCTTTGCTTTTCTTAGTAGCCTGAAGGCAGACAGGATGCAGGAGGCTAGGATGTACTTCTGTTCTTTCCTACTGTTTGAAGTAGAATGATGGAAAACTGGTGGCTTCCATTTATTCTGGATATTAGGTTTTTTGTTAACTTTTGATTTGTCCTAAAAATTGACTGTAGGATCATCTTAAACTTCTGTATGCTTTAGATATAAGTACTGATGCCAATAGTCTTATTTTGTGGTATTTTTTCCTAAAACTGACCTGTGTTTGTTGCAGCTGAAATAAAATTCTGGTGATTAAAAAT
>NW_008825111.1:64741-67193 GCF_000699105.1 Pygoscelis adeliae
CTCCAATAAATGCATAGTCTTGTCTCCTTCCTCAGGAGGATGTAAAAAATGAAAAAGAATCTCCCTTAGGTTTTCTTTTGGAGCACTTGTTGGAGCCTCTAGAACCTGAAACAAAAAGGTTAGGTCTAGGTAGGGATCATTTGTCAGGCATTCCTAAGGATAAAATGGATCCTCCCGTTTCTTCAGAAACATATATATAAGACTTCTCAAGCACTTTCAGTAGGAGAACAGCGAAGACCACTTCTGCTTCACTGACAGAAAGGAGTCGGTCAGAAGTAATTTCTGAAGTAACGGCTAGGTTAGGTTACCCTGCATGAGTTACTAAAAATGACGCAGAACTCATGCAGTGCTTTTGTATTTGTGTTGCTTTATGGTGTTCACCCCAAAATGATTTGTATCCCAGATCTTTCTTTCAGTGTCTTGGCACAGCACAGTTATCTGGTGCCCTTGTCATTGCCCACAGAAGTGGTTCATTTGTTCTGTGGTACTGTTTTTAACATGTTTGTGAAGTCGTGCCAGCATGTGTGTCACAGATTCTTCTGGCAACAGAAGCGCTTGTGTTCCTGAGCTGCCTGGCAGCGCCCATGTTGCCAGTATCCTTTGTGTTCCTCATGTGCTGATAGAAACATGTCTGCTTTGCTAGTCATCAGTAGTACTGCCGAGGTGGTGATCGGAGTGTGGAAAAACAATATGCAGTTGCTGCATTTTATAAAGGCCTTGGTTTTTGAAGACAATATTTATATAAGGAGCCAAAGACTTTATATTTTTATGATGAGGGGGCAGGGGAGAAGTGCAGAAAGGCAGTGTGTGGGCCAGTAAGGAAGGTATGGGTGAACATCAAAACCAAACTTGTCAGACATGGCTGAGTTGTAGGCCACAGGTTGTATGTGCTCTATGGAAACGGCGAATCCAACCTGTGATAAGCTTCCTCCTGTGTTTGTGTGCTCTGTGTTCCTCACCCATCATGTGATGGGTGAAAGAACAGATGTTGAGACAGACATGAGAAAATTTTTTTCCTGTGTGAGGGTGATCAAACACTAGAACAGGCTACTCACAGAGACTGGGGGGTCTCTGTCCTTGAAGATATTCAGAGGACTACAGCCAGAGCCCTCAGTAACCTGCTTTGTGGACCTTTCTCTGAGCAGCAGGGTTGGATGAGATGATCTCCAGAGGTCTCTTCCAACCTCAAATGTTCAGCTGTCTGGGATACCCAAGAACTATGTGGTCTGGATTACCCACCCAGAAAAAGCAGACACCTCTGTCTTATTCATCCTAAAATCATTCTCTCTAAAGACCTGGATATTCAAGAGGCATATGTATGTTCTGACAAAGAGGAGTCAATTGTTTACTTAAGCATTCTCTACTGATACCTGTATTGTCACCTGGAATACAAAGGAAGAAAACCTTTAGTCACCAAATAAAAGAAATAAAGATCAAAGATGGTCGTCTTCTCCCCCCTCCCCCCCTTTTTTAATAATTGCTTTGAGCTTGTCGTTCAGATGTTGCATACTTCTTTGGATTCAACATAAAGTTGACTATATCTCAGATTTACAGATCAGTGATCTTTAGTCATTCTCTAGTTAAGGTATGTAGTCAAATGGACAGCTACCTTTAAGGAAGCAAAAGTCTAAAATACTTGTTAATTACGTTACTTTTCATCCAAAAGCAGTAAGCAGATTAGTGTACAAATGAACTTTTTTCCCATTTAGTTATTAATAGCCTAGCTGTGCTAGGGTCTCGTTTTTATTTTCATTTGTCTAAAAGCTTTAGACAACGTTGGATTAAAATACCTACTAGTATTGCTGGAGGACCTGACTAGCTCTTTCTGAATAATTGGAAGAGATGGCACTCAGGTTTCCTTTTGTACCAGTAATTGTTTTATTTCTTGAGAACTTGAAGAGTGTGTTAAGATGTAGTTTTGGCTGGATATTCACATATGTTTGTTAAGATACTATAATAGGCACTTGTGGGAACCCTCTGAAAGTAAGAGTTGTATTGATGAAAAATTGCTTGTGAATCTCAGGAACTTTGGATGTATCTATAACAGTTTGGGGGGAAATGAAGGAAGCATGGGATGCTTCCCCAGATTATTTACAGAAATGAACTGGCACTCTACATCCTTATCTGATAGGGGTGCTTTAACAATACCTTGATGGCATGGATTATTGTTAGTGAGATTAATTCAAAAGCCCACAGATGCGTTATGCCTTTGCTTTTCAAGGTTCTTTAATACCTATTTTAAAAACTGTAGGAGAGATTCACTATTGTTAAGGGTTTTACCCATCAAACGAGAAGTCGTTTTGACTAGAGGAAAAGCATTTTTCCCTCCCACTTGTCTCCCTGTAATCCCATGTCAAAGGATGATGTCTGAAGTACTCTTATGCTTTAATGGGGAGCCATGATCTGGAGCGAGAAGAAACAGAGAACTTTTATCTGCTTTTCAGACTGTGCT
>NW_008825111.1:67223-75514 GCF_000699105.1 Pygoscelis adeliae
AAAATCCAAAGAAGCTACCATTCCTATTTCACTGCAAAGCTGTACCCTGAGCAGCATGTAATGTATTTACTCTTGCGTGCTCGGGGTCTGCAGGATATTGCAGGGACAGTGTGCCAGTTCCGTGGCACGGCAAATCCACTTGTTTGAAAGAAAGCTCCTTGGGAGAGGAAGGCAAATCAAAAAAGGACCTGATTTATCCACAACTTGCTCATTAGGAATACATTGCTGCTTTTGTTAAGCACAGTAATTATCTGCTATTCTAGCTCTTGCTAGCCTTTTTTCTTTTTTTTTTTTTTTCCTGCAACCAATTTCTTTCTAACAAGATAAGTATTTTCTTTGGTGCAATCACATATGTTGTCTGTAAATAAATAGGAAGCCTGTTTTTCCTGGATACTGCAGGAATATAGCTTTCTTACTCAGGGTGCTGTTTTGCCAGCGGCTTTCTGCCTAAACTGGGAGTGATGCTGTCTGTACTCCTCCTTATTTCTCCCAAGTAGCTGCCTGTTTTTGAATTCCACAAGTTAATACGTGTTAATGATGACATGTGACAGAGGAAGTGCCTCAGGATAGCTCTGAATAATTTGAATAGTCTGGACTTAACCTCAATTTAGGAAGGATTTGATTCTCTCTTTATGTTCCGGACAGATAACTATAAACAATCATTCATCTTTTTAGTGCCCTGTTTCCTTTTAGGGTTGTTAATCAAAGGAGACCATTGCCATCCCAAGATCGGAAAGAAATGAATGAGGTGCTCTTGCTTTGATATGGTTTAATCAACTCTGTAATTAGATTTGATCCAGAGTTGTTCAGATGCGTGTGTAAACAAAAAAAAAAAACCCCACAAAAAACCCCAAACCAACTAAACAAAAACCCACGACGGCTACTTAGCATCATGTCTTAATTTGGTATTTGTCTGAAGAAGTCCCCCTGTGCAGCATAGCTGTTCCAGGACATCATTGCCAGGGACTCTTGAACTGACTTAGGTGAGTGCTGTTTACCTATGCAAAGTGGTTAATTTTTGCTCACACCACTTGCCTCATTTTTTTTTTCCCCTTGGTGCTACTGTCAGACTGTTCACAAAATGTGACTCCTGCAGCTGTTCTTGGAAGGTTCCAAAACCTCAGTTCTCTCGTTATTATAAAACACCTTTAGTTTCTAGCCTCATTTTCCCCTGTGGTCAGTTTTTGTTTGACCTTATGCCAACTCTTTAGTTTACCTTGCACAACTATTTTTCTGTTCTCCATGGTGCCTTCCCCTAAGGGCCTTTTGGAAGCTTTTTGGCATGGTAAGGTACTGGTTGTTCTTGCAGGGAGGATGCAGAGGAGGGAAAGGAGAGGGTCATGTGGTACTTGCGGGGCCGGACGGTAGGCAGGTTTGAGAACTGGGGTATTGTGTCACAGGGTGGCACAGATTTAAAAAAAAAAAAGGCACAGCAGCTTGTTAAAAGCATCCTAGCAAAAACTAAAAGGAGTCATATCCTGTTAGGCTGAGTTTTACAGGATTAAGTAAACAAAGTTCTCTTAGTTGCTTTCTGTTTCTCCAAGCGCACTGGTAGTTCGTTTTCACATTAGTTGTAGGTATTTCTGCAAGCAGCACAGTCAGTTAAGAGTTACCAAACAGCACTGCCCCTTGGTTGTGCTGCAGAAATGTCTGTGGGGCTGTGGTACAGATTGGATCAGGTAGCTGATCTGGGTCAGTGTGGTTGAACTGAACAGTTGGCTTCATCTTGCTTCAGCACTGCGCAACTGAATTTATTGACAATATTTGAAATGAGTGATTTATGCTTAACATAAGCACGTCTTCTTTGAAGCTTGTGATGCCTGATTTGTTCAAGTGTCATTGGTGACTTTCATACAAGCGTCACGCTATGGCTCATAGTTGTCCTGTGACTGTTTAAAACCCTCAGAACATTTTCCTCCCAGTTTGTTTAGCAGAGCTCTTTAGTCCTCATAACTTAATCGTCTGTCTAGTCTTTAATGCCATCAACTGTTTTTGAAATGCCTGTTCTATGTGCTGGTAATGTCTCTTAGTTTTGCATTAAAAAATGTAGTTTAATTTTAGGTAACAATTAGCTCACTTCTAGTTGTGGTGGATCCAGTTCTGAACCAATTTCTGTCTTAAAATAAAAAAAAAAAATTGCAAAGAGAAAATGCCAAATTAATTTGCATTCTACCAGTAGGGAGTCAGTGTTGCATTTTAACCCTGTTTTCATTGTCTTCTGAATTTTTCCTTCACAGTGCTTTCTAAAGCCTTACACAAGTGAAACTAAGTGAGCAGCTGCTTAACCAAATATTAGTCATATCCTTTTTGTTTAGAAAGTTTAATGTGTAATACCTATTTTAAGTATGTGGACAATCTGCAGATCAGGAGAACCGCAAAATACTTGTGTGGTTTATCTGTTGCACAGAATTGTGAGGCAAGTTTTGAAGCTTATTTTGAAGCCCTGCAAGAATTGGATCAGATGGAAGGGATTGAATTATCCTCCCTTATCTCTCTCTCCCTCTTTGCGGGTGATGGGACTACTAATGTAATCTAATCTTCTCAAGGAATCCCATCAAGCTGTTCAATGTCAAGTTTTGGGGAAGATATACTTTATAGAATTAAGTAGTTCAGAATAAGCTGATAAACTTTTTCTGGTTCCGGTACCTTGTCTCTGCAAGCTTTAGTATTTGTCTGCTTTACTAGTTTGTGGGTGTCACAACACAGGTATCATCTGTGTTCCCACTCTATTTCTGCCAAATCACCCAGAGTTTGAAATGCCATCCTGTGCGCACATCTGATCCGGGTTAAATCTGAACCTGTGATTGATCCAGTGCACAATATTGGCATTTATGGTCACGTTTCTCTGGCCTCAGATAGTTTGGTGACTGCAAATTGAAGTTCTAGACGTTTCATCTGAATTGCATGCTTGCCTAGAAATTCAAGTAGATCACTGAGCACCATATCCCGCCTCCCAATATCTTCAGAATAACTAAACAGAGGTCGTCACTGTCTTCCACAATCATCTTTAGAAATTTGCCAGAGAAAAATGTTTCCATGTATCATAACTGCTGTTTTAGTTCAGATGAGGACATCACCTTGTTAAAAGTGCAAAGTTGAGATTTAAGACTTTTTAGGATGTGATTGACATGTGCTTTGGATCAAAGTTGTTAATATAATTCCTGCATTTAGACAATTTACAAACTTCTTTTAAATTGGCAAATTTAGTTACTTTGTTCACCAGCAATATCTAAATGTATTGAGACAGAATGAACTTTTTTCTTTTAATTCTTTTTCCTTTAGTCTGAAAAGGGCCAAGTGGTCTTATTCTTTTGCAGTTAAGGTAATTACAGTGACCTACTCACTTCAGAGGTGTTACAGGTCAGACTGCATAGTCTATGGATAGACAAGTTACTTAAAGTGACTTCAATCCTATTTATCTTTTATAACATATAATTTCAGTGCCTACAGAAATTCTCTACAAGCTATTTGCTTTCCATCATACTTTTCTTAGCATAAAAGACTTCTTTGACCGAGACTCAGTTGGTCTTTGTTAACTCTGAAATACAGCTAAAACTCCCTTAACAGGGAGCGCTTCCATGCCTTGTCACAGTGATGTTGACAGTATAAATACAATTGCCTTCCAGCCCCATCCTGTCCTGAAAGGACATGGGAGGAAATCTTGCTGGCTAGTTTGTCGTTAATGCGTATACTCTCTTGCCAAGGGCCCATATTACTGAGCTACATGGCTTACAAATAGCTGTTATCTTACTCTTCCTTTTCCCCTTCAACAGGAAAAACCTAAATGAAGGCAACTTATAAAAAGCACATGTTGCAAAGAGGAGGAAAATGCATCATATTTTGAATTGAGGAAGTAGCTGTTACTCTAGCTGCACTCTTTGGTTGTATACAAACATTGTTTTGCATGTGGGTTAGGTTTTTTTGGGTTTTGTTTGTTTTTCCTGCACACAGTAGCTGACTTACTGAAATGGGAGACTTGTTGGAGTTGAGTATAGAATGGCAGAAGTAAAATTTACAGGTGCATATTAGCCAGGCAAAGGCTGGGTTCACAAGTGATGGTTGCTGCATGGCATGTGGAAAATCGAATGGATTCCTTTTAGGTAGTGGAGAATAATCTGACCAACTTCTTATGTTTAGGGATGTGCAGTGTTACTTAAATGGATTAAAAAAACATTGTTTCCTCCAGTATTGCTGGACCTTTTTCTTAGTCCTCCAACTGACCTTGTACTGCCTACTCCAGGATGAGCTGAGCATGTTTGTCATTCTGCTTTTTGTCAGATTGGTTAATCACAATCGTTCTCTTTATTTTTATAGAGCAAATTCGATTAAAGAATATAAGAAATGTATATGGAAGATGCTTGTGGTATCGTTTGAGACTGTTAAAACCACAACAAAACATAATTCCTACTGTAAAGTAAGTACGTTTCATTTGCATGACTTTCCATTAAAGCAATTCCTACATTTTTATTTTTACAAAAATATATATTTTTTGTAATAAAAGCAGCTGGAATTAGTTATATAACAATGGCTTTTGTGTCACGGAAGAGACATTTGCAATCTGCTATATTTGAATAATTAATAGTTAATCATTATTTAGTAGGGCTTGAAAATCAAGATGGATGCTGTTTGTCCTTTATAAAATGTCTGCTAAATGAGACCAGTGACCCTCAGCACTAATATATAAGTAAACAATGCATTTATTTGTTCCAAAAAATAATCCTCCGTCACTGAAATTAGTGGTGCTAGTGATGTCTTTTGATTTAAATATTTAATATGTAAACATATATATTCAAATATACAACAGTAATAATTTGTATGTTCGAAGTTGATGGTTTTATATCCTTCAGTTCTTTGTTTATTACTCCAACCCTCAAAATATTTTGCTGTCTGTTATGCATCTGTTTCAGCTTTTTGTTTTTTTAACATTGACTTTGTCTAAGATCAGGTTAAAATCATCCTTTAAAAATAGGAAATACTATTGTATACCTGCTGAGGACAGACAGTTAAAGAATGGAAAGTGTCTTTGCTGATAGTGGCTTGCCTTAGGAAAAAAAGGAGAAAAGAAATTAATTAGAAGTCAGAGCAGTTGTCTCATCTGTGTCAAAGGTGGTGTTATAACTGAAATACTCATACCTGCTTTAAAATGGCTTTAATGTTTCTCGCTATTTTAATATTGTTTCTTGAAGACTGATATCAAATGGCTTCTTATGTTATCTGTAGAATTATGCTAGAGCTAGTGGATTTGTACACTTAAAAAATTCTTTCTTCCAAACAGGAAAGTAGTCCTCCTTGCTGGCTGGGCATTATTTTTGTTTCTTGCATACAAAGTTTCCAAAACGGACCGAGAGTATCAAGAATACAACCCTTATGAGGTTTTACATTTGGATCCTGTAAGTAACAGCATCTTTTACTAGTCTGTACTACTATAACTGTATATTCTATGTCTAGATGTCAAATTTAAGACTGTTTTTTTTTAAACAAAATAAGTTGACTTTAGTGAATGTATCAGTGGTTTTGTTCTTTTTAGGCATCTGAAAGTTGCTGCTGCATATTGTACAATCGTTAGTACAGATATAGGCAAAGAATATCTAATTTGTAACTTTCATATCTAACTCTTCAAAATTCTAATGACTTTCTTAATATAGTGAGGTGGGGTTTTTTAAAATCTATTTTGAATCTTACTCTGATATTGTTTTCCTTGCTTGGTACAGGAACACAAAGTCATTCTGCTTTGTGTGCCCTATGAAAATCCTCTCAATAGCCATTTTTAGGGATGCTGCTGAATAAACTGTATAAACAAGAACGTGGATTCATTTGATTCACAGTTGTTGTACAGCAATATTTCTCTTGTAAATGAAAGGTTTCACTAAAGGGTGTTGGTGATGCACATTTTGATGTAGTAAAGGTTACCTTGAATCTCAGTTGCATCTGTGAATGCAAACAACAAATTCTAAATAGTGATATCAGCCAATTGGTTTATTAAACTGGAAAAAAAAGATGCAGTGTTTATCTAGAAAACAGCTGCAGTGCTTTATTTATATTGAAGGTCTGATTCAAAATGGATATGAAAAGTTATATATCCCAAGGAGACAAATAGACCTTCTGGACATCTCTTAAACTCTTTTTTAGTCTTGTCAAACTCTTTTCTTCATCTTAACCGCAATGCCTTGAGCAAATTCTCTGCTTATGGTAATTACTTCCTGATAGAAAGCTCCTCTTTTGAATAACAGTAGAGTAATCTTTTCAGTTCTGAAGTCTGAGCTATGTTTTACTCTCCAGTCTAAGGAAGTACACTGTGGATACAGCTGAGCACAAGAATATGGAAGAACTTTGAATGTACCTGTTTTGATTAAACTTGGTGTATATTGTTAGTGTGGGAGAGCTTAATATGTATATGAACATTAACAAATCCATCTCTTGCCATTAGTCATGTGGCTTGCAGCATAAGGGTAGGCACCACTGGTACTGCTTTTCTATGCGAAGAAAGCCATTATAGCAGGTAAGTAGACTCTAGCCTGTTTCTAGCTAGACAGGTAGAACAAGACTTGCCTGTCCTATGCAGAGGCAAGTTGTTTAAATTCAATCTCTGCTCAGTTCCTCTGTGAATGCCTGACTGCTGGCTTGCGTTCTCTCACTGATGCACAGGAACAAGATAAATTTTTACTATTGAATGGTATCTGTTGGAACCATGCAGTTTTAAATGTTCATATATCTGGATTAACTTTGGTTAAACAAATCAGGCTAGGGATTAGGTCATCAGAAGATTTTCTTTTGTCATCTTCGGCAAATTTCTACAAGTAACCACCCTGAGGGGGGAAAAAGTATGTGTGTAGTGAATTGTAACTTAATGTTTATTAATGAAAACTTGTACGCGTGCTCAAGACACGTGCAACTTATCCAGGCAAAGAAACCAATACTGGAATGCTCACAGCTAGTAAAGGGATGGAGTATATTGTCATAAGGACAAGTTGAATTAAAGCCAGAGATGTTACAAGGGGAATGAAGAGATGGGTGTGAAGATAGAGCAGTTGAAGTAGGATTCAAAATGGAGTCCAAGATTCCAGAGCTTGTTTGTTTTTTGTATTTCTGTGTTATCAGACAATGGCTGTTAAATCCCCTTGAAAAACCTCTAGTTTGGACTACATGAAAGTTAACATGTAGTTAACATTTCTTCTGTTCCTATTCAAGTGGAACCTTTAGAGTCGTTGCCAGCCCTGCTAATGTTGAAGTGTTGTTAGATAATGGAAATGTTGCTTTTAAAAAAACAAAAACCCCCAAACTTAAAAAAAAAAAAGTTGCAGACAAGCACTTTACAGTAATTACTGTGTACAGTACAAGTACACAGTAATTCATTTGCTGCTTTACATTCACCCTGTGGCCAAGATTTTTTTTTTTAATTTTAATCTTATGTTAGCTTATCAGCTTATAACAAGAGGCTTTTTTCTCCAGAGGAGAACCACAACATGGACAAAGTCAGATAACGTACATGCACCTTATTTTATATAAAGTATCATCAGCACTTTGTTTTGAACATAGAATAGCTCTTTTTGGAGCGCATCGCTCAAATACTATTACTGATTTATTGAGTAAGTATCCTTACTGCCATTTTACAGGTGGGATCCAAGGCAGAAAGATGAAGCTCAAAACTGATTATAATTTTGGATTCTTTAAGTAAGACAATTGGGGTCTTACAAAAAAAAAAAAGTAGTTAATCATAGAATCATAGAATAGTTTGGGTTGGAAAGGACCTCTAAAGGTCATCTAGTCCAACCCCCCTGCCATGGGCAGGGACATCTTCAACTACATCAGGTTGCTCAGAGCCCCGTCCAACCTGGCCTTGAATGTTTCCAGGGATGGGGCAGCCACCACCTCTCTGGGCAATCTATGCCAGTGTTTCACCACCCTCAGCGTAAAAAATTTCTTCTTTATATCTAGTCTAAATCTACCCCCCTTTAGTTTAAAGCTATTCCCCTTTGTCCTGTCGCAACAATCCCTGCTAAAAAGTTTGCTGCCATCTTTTTTATAAGCCCCCTTTAAGTACTGATAGGCTGCAAAAAGGTCTCCCCAAAGCCTTCTCTTCTCCAGGCTGAACAACCCCAACTCTCTCAGCCTTTCTTCACGGGAGAGGTGTTTCATCCCCCTGATCGTTTTTGTGACCCTCCTCTAGACCCGCTCCAACAGGTCTGTGTCTTTCTTATGCTGAGGGCTCCAGAGCTGGACGCAGTACTCCAGGTGGGGTCTCACCAGAGCAGAGTAGAGGGGCAGAATCACCTCCCTCGACCTGCTGGCCA
>NW_008825111.1:77192-86130 GCF_000699105.1 Pygoscelis adeliae
CCTAAGGATCTTGAACTCCACCATTTCGTGGTCACTGCAGCCCAGGCTGCCCTTGAGCTTCACATTCCCCACGAGCCCCTCCTTGTTGGTGACAACAAGGTCCAGCATAGCACCTCTGTGCCAATATATAGGGAAGCTCTGTGTTCCAAGCAGAGTGATGACTGACACCAACTGTCCTAGGCTGCTAAGCATTTCTGTAAGTCAGGCCTAACCTCTGTAGCCTAGCTTTTGAAAATGAGGAGTAAGCAATTCATGATAGATGGAAAGTTTGTCATCAGCTTATCAGGGTTCACATGCAACCTCTGTGGCAGAGAGAGAAAAAAAATCAGGATTTTTTTTTTAATGGGCAGCATTCGTGTGAGCCATGAAAACCCTTCTGTTCTTCTCCAGCAACCTGATTTTTTTTTTCTCCACTTTCTAGCTTCTGCTACTCATCTGGCATTCTTCATCGAGTCTTGAAATGGCTGTTTTTACTTGAAGTCTAGCTTATTATGGAGTAAATTCATCGTGTGCATTAAATGAGTCAGGCATGCTGTTGAAAAATAATGTTGGGAAATGATAGACAGATTGTATAAAGAGAGATAAAGTAACAGCAACTGAAGCCTCAGGGTAGTTTAATTTCTTGTTTAAATTTATTGAAACAGTACCATCATCTTTAAATAACTTCTTGTGTGTTTATTATGCAGTTAAGGCCAGCATGCTAGGCCTGCCTACCACAAAATGTTGAAGAGTCCTGTGGTAATGGTGCTGTGAAACTTAGCAGATAGCTTACTAGGAAAAACTTTATCTGCACTTACTATGAAGTCTTGTCGTTTTTTTGAATAGTGAAGTTCATGGTCCAACCTGAAAGTTAATGCACAGGGGGTTGTGTTGGTGGCATTTAACAATGTGCTGTAGTAGAATAAAAATCGATCTCTTTCTCAGGTGTAGGTAATGTATTCCCTTTGTTCAAGAAGTTTGAAATAATTTATGGGTAGGATGATTCTAGTCAAAGGCATTCTTAAGTGGCAGGGCAATCTACTGTTCCTGGTGACAGATTTATTTCTGCCTATAAGCTGCAAGTGAACTATCATACTTGATCTATGAACTCCTTGCTTCAGTAGAGGAATATTGCAAGTGAGAATTTTTCGTATTCATGAATGCATTTAGGAAAAGATAAGAGTTGTCAAACAGATAAGGCAGCCTTACTTTTTTTTTCTTTGGATGGATGAATAAGGTAGTCCAGGAAAAAACCCCAATACCCAGCCATCTGAATGTCTTTTTGTTAGACTATGACTTCTAACTTGTTTTAAAAATGTAAGGGTTATAAAAAGTTACTAGAAAAAATAATCATGTTTCCATGAAATGCATATGTAGTTTCATGATCATGTCATATTAGAACATAATTCTTTAGTTCAGTGAATGGTTCAGAGAAATACTGCACAATGTGCTTTAGAATATAGATATAGAAGAATGGATTTGATTTAAGGAATTTATTAATAACTCAAAACTTTCCTTTTTAAGGGAGCAAGTATATCGGAAATTAAGAAACAGTACCGTGCACTATCGCTAAAATACCATCCAGATAAAGGAGGAGATGAAGTTATGTTCATGAGGATTGCTAAGGCCTATGCAGCGTAAGTTTCTTTTTTACCTACAAAAAATGGGAACTTGATATTACGGGGAAGGAAACCTCTAAAGTAATAGTAGGGATGACCTAAGCAGCCAGGGAAAATGTGTTCAGATACGTAACAAAAGTCAAAACATGTTTTTCTAACTTGCTCTGTACAAGTTAGAAAGGATGACTTAATTGTTTAGCAACTGTCAGAATACTGTAAGGTGTTAGGGCTTTGTATTAAACTTCCATATCAGCTAGGAAAAGTGATTCCAGTGCAATACATACTAAATCTTAAAGATGACAAAGAACAAAATGGGTCTTGCAGTTTTTAACCAACCAACCCTGTCGCAGCAATTCTAAAGCATTGCTTAGAAAATAAATATACTGTTCGTTTCACCTGGTGATAAAGCCAAAGAATAAGAGACAGTATTTTAACTCTGTTCCCATCTAGTGACAAAGATGTTTCTTTCTGAGTCAGTTTTCTCTCAGGTCCCCCATGTCCCTCTTCACTTGCACTTGCCTTGCAGTCCTGATTTTTTCATTCAGTGACTGTTTCATATTACCTATGTAGTTCTTAAAAGCTGAATCCTCAAATCCTCTTTTCCTTCAGAGTATTTTTTGGCCTTACCTCTGCTTATAGCTTTTTTTTTTGATCTGAGAGATGATGTGTAATATTAGAATTCGGTAGAAAGGAAATCCCTTTTTATTGATTTTTTTTCCCATAATCAAGATGTGGGTTTGGGTTTTGTAATGCTGTTCATACACGGAATATTAATACAGCTTTATATTCTTTTCTACTCTAAATGATCATCTGTCAGAGTCCAATACCCTCTGACCAGGTTCTTTTAGATACTCCACGTGTGGAGCATGTAATGTTTAATATCAAATTTGCTTATCTGAAGACAGTTGATGTTACATGGGATTTCTGATTTAGCAGAGTGATACATTTGTATTGTGTTTTTAGTATATTTTGTAAGTTAGACTTAGCAAAATATTGCAATTTCAATATGCTGTTCAATCACAATAGCAATGTGATTCCCATTACCGATCTCTGTAATAAGCTCATTGTCACGATGCTGGGCATCCCCAGGCACTGGGAAGGCATGTGTGGGTTGAAGCCAGCTCAAGCCTGTTGTTCTCTTCAAAATTCTTTTGCTAGTTGTCTAGTTTTTATACTCTATGTTGGGCTGAGCCAGGTATGTACTCCCCCCATGCTGGTCTCGAAAACTTGAGGAGAAACATTTGCACTACCAGTTGATCTGCTCAGCTGTTGATAGGTGTTTATCTAAAACAAAGGCCACCCTCTGGTCCCCTTTGTGTTGAGACAGAGTCAGCTTCTTTGCACCAACTGTGGTGAGTCACTGTAGTCAGTCTGAGCTTCACTGCACATCGCCCTTCCCATCCCCTCTGAGCCTTCTTCCGTTGTAGGGGTATATTGGGTCAGTCACATCATCGGAGAACCTAGCAAATAGGTGATTTCTGCTTTTAAGTCAGTTGTCTGTGGTTGACCTTACTGACTGTTTGAGATTCCCGTTTGGGGTGAAGTGAGAAGGAGAACCAACACTATGCTCACTTGAGCAGTTTTGAAATCATACTTTCTGCTTAAGCACATCTGCACGCTATGCAGGTCTCTTCAATAGGATATTCTGGTATTGCTTTCTGAACTCCTGAAACATCTCACTTTGCTTTGCAAGCTAGCACTCAAATGCTTGGTGATACAGTTTGATACTTCAAACGCTAGTGCAAGGGCTGTGGCAGAGGCGTATCTTGAAGTAAATGACGGTGAAGTTCCTTAGCCATGCTGTCTTGAAAGACTATAAAAGCTACCCATTCAATGAGTCTGCTTGTTAACAAATGTGAGACTTAGAAATCATCAGGACATGTCGGACTCACTATACGGGTTTCTTCCGTATAGTGAATGCGTGGTGTTCTGTTTCCTAAAGCAGTAGTCTTCCTTCTAGGAACAGGGATTCTGTTTGAAGTGGTATATTTATTGCCAAGAAACTGTCATTACAGAACAGGCATAGAAACTGTAAGATTTAGGAGGCGGTGTCTTAATTTATGTGTCTCTTCTTAAATATGAAACTAGGGAGTTCCAGGGAGAAAAGCAACCAAACACACACATGCCATCACAGGCTAAAAGTCTAGAATAAGCGAATTAAAAGCCCACAGGGACAACTTCTGCTGTGTCAACTCATCTTGCATATTCACCTTCCTTCCAAAAAAAGGCGATGTTTTCAACCTTCGTTGTCTTTCAGAATTTGCTGTACTGTAACCTGGCATTGAAAAGTGCTCTTTGATGGGTACGCAGTCACTCTCATGAAAGGCAGATGTGATTGTTCCATCTCCTGTCTGAGGGTGCACCTTCTGTGTCTGATTTCTTCTGCTGTCAAAGTGCTAAAAGAATTTGCCTGTGTATCATGGAGGAATACAGCAGTATTGTTTCATATCAGATTTCACACAAACAATAGCAGAAGCTGTTTAGCTTGCCAGACCATCTCTGAAGGATAGTATAAATACCACATTTTAAAGTTTCTATGTGTTAATGATTTAGAGAAATTTCTTCTGTATTAACTTAATATCTCTTCTTGATACTAGCTTAACTGATGAAGAATCACGAAAAAATTGGGAAGAATTTGGTAATCCAGATGGACCACAAGGTAACAATTATGAATGACAGAAGGCCTGTAATTTCTGTGCATTGAGCTGTGTAATATTTGATCGTTTGAGAAACACTCAAATCTTAATGCATATAGAATAACTTTTTCCTATGATTTGAAGCAATGCATCCAATCAATTCTTTGCTTGTGAAACCGGCTCTGGGGTGGTGGTGGGAGGGAAAGGCAGGAAAGAGTTTGCTTTCACATTTCTCAAACTTCTTATTAGGGGAAAAAAGAGAAGGGTATTTTTTTTAATTAGTCAGCTTCAGTAAGTTACCTAGAGAAACTGGCCAATATTAAAAGGAGGTATAAGTGAAAAATAGAATAATACTTATCAGAAACCTGTCACTTTTAAACATTTCTTAGTATTTACGATCAGATACTATAAATGTATATTGAAAAATTAACAACTAGCCATAATGCAACAAACACACTTCGAAGGGATGTATGTGTGGATATGTATGTATTTAAATAAATACTGTATACACATCTGCCTTCCATTTGCTGGAAGCAGTACTGTTTGAGTGTAGCTTTATGCCACCTTCATCTTGCTTGAGGAGTCCTGGTGATTATCCCTATGCTGGTAGATTGTTTCTGGGCAGGTAGCTACATGGAAATTATCCTGATGATGGGGTATTAAAGTTTTACAGTAGATGATCCAAACTAAAACAATTTGAGACTGAAAGTTAATAGATTTTTTTTTTCCCTCTTATTTGCAGTTGCGTGAGTTGCTTGTAAAACATCTTTGTGACCGTTTTCTAAGTGGACTAGTTGTGAGGAAGAATATTGTATATTTCTAGCTGCTTCTGATACTCATTACAAGCAAGAAGGAAACCTGCCATCTGTTAGGACAGGCCTCCGTAGATCTCTGCTTGTTGATGCCCTGCAGTTTGCGGGACTAAGTTATACTGCATATCTACATGGAAGGAGTTAAGGCCAGCGTGGAAGTAGTAAATTGAATTTGTAACTTAATTGTGGAGTTACAGGATGACATGAGGGAACTCTGTGCTGGAAATTCTTCTTCTGAATTATATCCATCCAACATGGGAAATTAATTATAAAAGGGAATACACTCCCCAGCCCCTGAACCAGTGTTTCAAAGAAACAATCTTCCCTCTCCCTTCAACAAAGCCAACTAAATCATAGTCTGACAAAGGCATTTCTGATGGACTAAGGTGGTGGTTCGGTTTCTTTAACCACTGTGTTTTATAGCATAGCAAACTTCTTTCAGCTCCTAGCTTCTCTAGATTTCCTAGACAGGCAAGTAGGAGGACTCTGTCCCTCTTGCTGCAAAATACAAATACAGTCTTGCTTCAGAAATGCTGTCACAATATCAGCAAAATGGTACTGTAAATTTTAGTCTGGTATATGCACAAATAGCTTTCCTAGGACCTTTCATGATGTTAAGCTGTTTTTTGTATCCACAAGCTACTAACTTAGTGTTACCGAGGCATAGGATTTCAAGTTAGGCAATATGTCAGTGTCCTTGAACAGACCTGAAGCTGTGATTTCAAAAGAAAACTCAACCAAAAGCTGAGAATTTAAAGGCATGAAGATCCTTGAGCGGTTGGCTCAGATCGCTTTCACAAACTTAAGGGACTCTGGATCCCCGAAGGGCGGAATGAAATGATTCTTTGGTAGGGCAGCAGTTTGTACTGTGTGTGAAGCCTCCTGCTCTTCTGAAATCCGAACTCAGACTATGGTGGAATTGGAGTTCTCTGCTTTGCTTCTAGGTCTCTCATCGTTGCTTCATCTGAAGGGTGGGAAGAAGCCTGAGACTTTCTCTCTCCCATCCTCTATTCTATAACCTTGTTCTACACTGAAGTGTGAGGAGCTTTCTAATGTAGTGAAATTCATCTTCTCTTCATTTATACACCTGTAGTGTAGAAATCTGTATGCAAGCTACGTACTCGAGTTTTTTAGTTCTATGTATTCAAAGAATGGAGACAGTCCCTTTATAGAGGTATATTCTGGGATGAGATGAAGCACATCTGGTGTTAGACAGGTCTAACCAAGTTAGATGAGATACATCCCACTCTCTGTGCCCGGTGCAAAGGAATACTGCAAGCAGTATTCCTCTCTAGCCAACTGAAGCAGCAGGGAGGTTAGAGGCAGGCAAACAAGATTTTCTTGTCTTCGGCATGACTTGCTCCTTTACTAAAAGTGAAATTCTGAATGTGCAAAATCATTTGGAGAGTGTTCAAAGCAGGTGAGGGCACCTGGAGAGTGAAAAGATATGCTTTTAATAATGTAAGGCAGTTTTAGTAGGCTATTTCCCCTTGATATTTGCTAGTGCTTCAGCTCAGCGAGCGTGGGTGGGGGCAAGGAGACTCTCAGACCAGAAGAGGAAGAGCTTTGTACTGAACAACTACTGCTCCTGGAACAGTTTGAAGCTACTATCCTAAAGGTCAAAAATATTGTGGGAAACTGAAATTGGTATCACCAGTAAAAGACACATTACATTTTTAGTAGATTCTTCTAAAAATCCATAACCATTAACAGGTAGGGAAGTGTCTCCAGACTCTTCTCCAGAGCAGGGCATTTCCTATGACTTAATGTGCTAAATTCACTGGGTGTTACACTGTTGAACTCCTAAGCTTGAGATATGGTCAAGCTGGTCAGTTGTTTAATTTGAGTCTCAGCAAGTAGTAGTTCCCAACTTAACTACATAGAAGTCACATTAGGCTCATGCATAACAACTGGTTGTCTGAATTGATGGCTGTCACAATCTGTTGAGATAGTATCAGAATAGTATCTAAGTACATAGGGGATCCTAGTTTGTTCTTATGTAAGGCAATACTCCTTATTGATACCTGCTAGTAACTGACGAAAGCATGGGGCTTGGGGTTTTTTTGGGGGGGTTTTTTTGGTTTGTTTTTTAAGCAGGCTCTAGAAATTTGTAAAGTCTTTTTTTTTTTTTTTTTTTCTTGGTTTCCTAGGTGGAATAGGTAGCATTTGCGAAGTTCTATTTATTACCACTAAAGTGTCTGAAGACAAGCTATTTTATGCTGTTCTGCATTCAGATCTGTGTACTGTAGACGTTACTGTTAAAGAATCATGTCTTCTATTTTCTGCAGCCTAACGCCTTTTGAATTGAAAAGTGTTCCTTTGTTACCAATCACACAGAAATTTGAACTGGTAGAGGGTTTTGTTTTTACAATTTACAGCTTAGAACACTTTAAAGTTACAAACTAGTAAAACTTTTTCCACAGAATTCGTTTGCTCAAACAGTTTTCTTGCAGTTCGTGTATTTACTGATCTATATGTATTTAAACTGCTGAAAACTCTGCAAGGCAAAGTTCATAAATCTTTCCATCTGTAAAATCTTTCTCTATCTTTTTATATATTAATAAATCTTGCGTATCTATTTCACTGCAATATGTTAAGGTAAAATCTTTGGTATTTCAGATGTTGTTTTATTGCACACTTGAGTGTATTTCTAATTTGTTTTTTGATTTTGCTAAATTTGTTAGAATTTTGCTTATTGAAGTGATAAACATGAGGATTTTTTTGTGGGTTGGTGGTTTTGTTGGGTTTTTTTGTTTGTTTGTTAGACTTAATGTGACTTTACAACAATTCCTTAATACTTTATAGTGAATTTCTTTTCTTTCATTCTACAGCTACAAGCTTTGGTATAGCTTTGCCAGCTTGGATTGTGGATCAGAAAAATTCAATTTTGGTGAGTCAGCTTACTTAGCCTAAGATTTTAAGATGAACTTTCAAGTGTTCACCTTAAAATGTTTGTGCTTAATACTGCCCATTTTAGTGAAAACACGTAGTTAATAATACTTTGGTCCAAGTGCACATTTTTGAAGCAAACTTCAGGAGTCAAAAGTGTTAGAGTAGCTTAAATCTAACCTCTGAGAGTAAAATATTAATATGCTTGGAAGGATCTCACTGCAATGATAATGAGGTTGTACTGTGGTCACCCTTGCTACAAAGTGTGTGTTTGTTGCAAGGAAACACATATAGAACTGTTTGTTTGCTGGATTTCTGTAGTTCCATTTCTGGCTTGCTAGTGATGCTGTAATCATACAGTGTCTAAATGTTCTTTCTGTTGCATTTGTTGCTGCAAGGTATTTGGCTTACCCGCTTGATTTCTTTTAATGCAGTAATCATCTCTGTCCATGGCATCACAGTTTAGCTGCCAACTCTTTAATTATTAAGGAAACCCACCTGAGACAATGCATGGATGATTTAAAAGATTACTTATACTAAACTGATACTCCTTATTTAAACCCTACTCAACTGATTAGATTACTTGTAAGTTGTTCTTCAGAAATAATGACAGGTATTATGCAAAAAGCTTCGATTCATTTGTAGTAGGCTTCTGGTAATACTACTTGACTGTATTTTAGAACAAAGATTAAACAAGAGTGGTATTAAGTAACTGAAGTGTCTAATGCACTACGTTTCATAATTTATCTCTAGGTTTTGCTTGTATATGGATTAGCCTTTATGGTTATTCTTCCAGTTGTTGTGGTAAGTATTATCTGATTAATGTTCTACCCTCTGTAACCAAGCTGTAAACAAAGCTGTCTTAGACATCAGTAGAGTTGTTCATTCTTGCCTTTCATGGAGAGAGAGTGTGACTGAGCTTTTTTTTTAGTGTGGGTGTTTTATTATGTAAAAAAAGTAGCTGCTGTAGAGTTTCCAAAAAAATGCAGTGCCATTTTGGAGA
>NW_008825111.1:86148-89366 GCF_000699105.1 Pygoscelis adeliae
TATTAGATATCGCAAGAGTTAGAGACTGAGTTTATGTAATTTGTCTTGCACCTTCTGTCATTCATCACATGAAAATTAGTATGATGTGATGAACTCGAGTATATTCAGTGGTGTAACTGTAGAGCCAAGACTGAGATGTTTGTAGCTGGTGGTACTAGAATGATCACTGCGTACGGAACGGGTTGTTACTTTGGTTTCTCCTGGCTGCCTTTGTTTTCGTAACTTCAATTTTTATTGATCTTCTGTACACCATGAGGTGTCTGCCCTTGAGATTCCTTTGTGTGAGGAATCAATTGCTAGGTGAGTGGTATTTCAGGGCTCGGGTTTGCCCTACAGTATTGCTTTTGAACAATGTCCCTTATCCAGTGATTGTGCATTTGTGGTATGGCACGAAGAAAGACTCAGAAAATTGACACCCAGAAACTGCCGTACTTTTGGGAAGACTTTTATTTGAGAAAGTGTCTGGGGGTCTTGGCAACTGCTTGCACCTCTGCGTGCAGAGGCTCAGCCAGGCATTATCCCGTCTCTTTGAGAGTCTTTCTGCATAATTGAGGATTCAGTGTAGAAAATTAGATGTGGCGATTTCAACAAGTCGTTGAATAAGACAACTAAACCCCAGGGTACAATGTCTACCTATTTTTTCTGTCTTTCCTTTTAGGTTTCAGTTGGTGTCTGTTGGTGCTATTTTGTATACGTGTACTTTTAGTGATTTATACCAGGTTTATCATAGCTCAAGTAAAAGTAAACATCCTTTCTGTTGTTATGAAGAAATGTCCTGAGCAGAGAAGAAAATAATCTGCCTCTTCTTGCCCCTATACCAGATGTAGACTTCTGCATTCAGACTTGTCACTGTAAATTTCTTTTATAGTCAGTGGAGAGGAATAGTCATTTTTATGGAGCAAGTTATTCTATCATTTCATTCTAAAGTAGACATACAAGATGATTCATGCCTTTAATGGGCCTGTTTCTCTTTTATGAATCAATAAAGAAGCCGAAGTTAACTACAGTGTAGTCATCCTATATCTGAGATAGGCATCTAAGATAAAGTAAGGCTAGTTCCACCCTTGGAATCCAGATCAACAAAAAAGGAAAATACTGATACGTAGTTCTTCCTAGACCTCCACTGACCTAAATAATGTTCTGTACATGAGGCGAGAGAGATGAGCTGTATTTGCAGAAGCAGTCAGAGCAGCCTCTTTCATGTATATTTGGGCTGGCTGTAGTTATATTTTTTCCTTCCAGTAGACAAAAATTTGACAGCTAAGTTTTTCTGCAGAAAAACTTTAAAAGAAGTTGTGTACTATTTTGTGTCAGGGTTAATCTATTCATAGAAGAATCAAACCTGATTTATTAAAAAAAAAAAAGTGTTTATGGGGAGCCAGTCCTAGAGCATTTCCCAAATAATTAAGTAAATTGCAGATTTCTTGCTATGGTAGGGGAATTTACACTGTTGCCTATTAAATTAATAGTAGTAAGCATCACTTACTACTTTACTGCTTGTTACTTTTTACTTGTGATAAACTTTACAATAGATTGAGATGTATCTTGGATGTGTTTTCTTATGTTAGTGAGTTTTGCTTCCAAGGAGGAGTTTAATGAACAGACTGCAGTTTATAACCCAGCACACCACTTTTCATAAAATATATTACAGAGTATAATCACTGTACAGTGAGTTCCATAATTTGAAGTCACTGGTGTAATGCTAATGAGGGAATTATTGGAGTGTTTCTGAAGGGTTGGAAAACTTTTTCTGTCAACCTGAAGGCGTGTGGCTTAATTCTGAAAATTTGCAGCAAGGGCACTGGGCCACATCCAAATTCCCCTTCTGAAAAGCATTTTCTGATTAGGTGACTTAAATTATTTTTTTGCAATGAGAGAAATCTCTTACTTTGTTCTTGGTTTGACCTTGGTCTGCCTAAACTGAGTTTAACTTGAATGCTGTGTTGCACAGTAAGGAGTTACCAGTAAATCGAGTGGATTTACTGTTTAGTCCATTCAGTAAAATAACACCAAAAATAAACAAAGCACTGTATATGTGTGTGTGCATGTGTTGGGGGGAATTCTCTAGGCTTGAGATAATCTAAAAACTTCTAGCATTAGATTCTCTCAGATGAATATATTGGTGTGCTTTTAAAATTTGTGTTGGCACTTTTTTTTGTTTCCTTCTCCTTTCTGAGATTCGGTTGACCGTAACATAGGTAAAGTCAGCTGGGCTGAGCTAACAGGTTGTTAACAGATATGAGGTGATCCAGTATAGCTGTTCTGATGCTTCATCATAGCTGACATAATTTTGTTCATGTTAAATATTTCAGGGTTCCTGGTGGTACCGATCAATACGATACAGTGGAGATCAGATTCTTATTCGGACAACTCAAATATATACATATTTTGTCTATAAAACACGGAACATGGACATGAAACGTAAGTGAAAGGCATCTTGAAATGTTGATGTGTTCATCTGAAATGTCAATCTGCTGATGTTAAAATACTTCTGCCTTACAAGTCTTTATTAAGTTAAAATAATGTTTCTGGCTCTTTGAGAATTTTTTTAAAAACTTCATTTTGTTGCAGGTGAAGAGTACTCTGTAAGAAAACAACTATTTGGGGGAGGGAGTCATATAGATCTGTATCTACATCTGTCTATAAAAAAAAAGGTGTTTTCTTCTGTTAGTGTTAACAAAATGGGCTTTGGGAATTTTCTAGGGAGGGGCTGTCATAATTTTTTTTTTGTATCACCAAGGAATGAAATAGCATTACTGGTACTCTGTTCTTGTTATGTTGTAGCTAAATTTGTTTAAAAATTTTGCTACCTATCAATTTCATGTTACTTTGTTACTTGCTTATAGTTGTTGATATACTTATTTTTCTTGTCTGCTCACTTTTAAAGAAATAAAAATAAAATTTTCTGGGGAAATCTGTAGATGAGTTATGTTGGACTTTATCTTGGTCTACAATATCCTCAGGTGCAGAATTGGATCTTTCAGTTTGGAGGCTGGTATGGGCCTGAAGAATTAGGATGGTACCAATAAGTTCTAGATTGGATTTTGCTAGATTGCATGCTCAGAGCAATTGAAAAGCAGACTAAAACAACAACAAAAAAGCTCAAAAAGGGGTCATAAATATATTCTTGTACTCCTTTGAATTGCACTGTTGTTTAGCTTTAGATTTGCTGGAAGATTGCTGGAAGCATCCATGCTTGATACATCCCTTTCCTGCTG
>NW_008825111.1:89425-93031 GCF_000699105.1 Pygoscelis adeliae
CACAGATAATCCGAGAGGTGTAGGAGATAAGAGTATGGAAATACATTAGCTTTCTAGTCACAGCACAAATGGATTTGTGTGGGGGGTTAATTTAGACCAGTTTATGCTCTCCACCTTGTCATACTCCATGCTTTTTCCTGCTTCCGAACAGCTGGGTGTGAAAGGAGGAAGGGGAGAGTAGGTGAGACACCTTTAGAAGTTCAGGGAGTTCACTGCAAACCTGTTCTCTTCTTTCTCCAAACTTGGCAACAGTAGATTATTTCATGTTGAACCTTGCTCATAACCATAGCTTTGAGGCTTGCCTTGTCTCTCCTACAGATTGGTTAAAAAGTTAACCGTAAGTTTAAGTAGCCTTATTTAAGGACTTAACATTTTCAAGGAGTCCTGGGGTCAGAGGCAGGTCAGTTATTTACACTGAGGTCTGTTGTGCAGTCTGAATGAAAAATGAGGTGCAGCTGTGGTGGCTTAGACAAATCACACAGTGATCAGGTAAGGCTTTTGCTTGGTTGTGAGTTCCACACTGGTGTAAGGTACCAGTACCAAAAGTCAAGGCCTGGGCAGATGTAATCAAACCGGGTTAGGGAAATGGTGAGACAAATCTGCGTGGCTTGCTTTGTGTTAGATATTTTTTAAAAACTTGTTTGTATTGAAACCTAAAAAACTTCCTTTCTTGAGGATACGCAGTTGTGGATCTTAAATAAGAGGAAAGTATTTATAATTGTCTGAAACCCGTCGTTATGCTCTGCTCAGGAAGTAAATAGATAATCGAGAATGGAAATGAAAATCAATGCTCAGGGAACTTGACTAGTTGTTAGTAGGTGGAATTCACTGAGCACTGCAAGTAGGCAAAAATAACTGACTTGCTCAGAAAAGAACTTGCTCAAATTTTAAGAATGAAGCTTGTGTAACTACTGCTGAAAAAGATATTTTTAACTGGAGCAAATGATGGGGTGAGCTTTCATTGTCTGTTTGAGGCACCTGATATGTTTGTGAGCAGAAAGGTCATAATGGGGCTAAAATACCCCATTGTGTAGGTCTTTCATCTTAATTACACAACAATCTTTTGAGGTAGTATGGATTTTCCTAATCCATTCTCCTAATCACATTAGGAGAAGAGCAGTCCATCTTCATGGGATTTGTTTGCAGGGGTATTTATTGAACTGCTTTTCTAATAATTAAAAGAAAAATTTTTGGTGAATTTTCGATGCTGACTGAATGGAACATTGAGTTGAAATTTTATCCTTCCCGCGTCCCCCTCCAGTACACACGTTGTGGTGGAGCCACAGGTATGTGAATTGCTGAGAGGAATGGTTCTGTGAGCATGCAGTAGTAGTCAAACTGCTGTGCAGTGATGTCTGCCAGTCCTAGAGGAGTCTAACTGTTTTTGTGAAGACATTTAGAATCAAATGCTGGACTTGATGCCATGCAAAATGGAGCCTTGAGCGATCTCTTTTGTCTTGTGCCAGGCATTGGTTCTTGCCTCCTTTGCCCTGTGGCAGTACTGACTGATCCACTAAATAGAGAACATGGAATATTCATGGTTGTTGGGGGAAGAGTGGGAATAAGGTTTATGGCTGAGGGTTCTGAAGAAATCACCCAGTGGCATAGGATGTTGCTGACATTTTCTCTGTCTGCCTCCTATCTTTGCAGGGCTTATCATGGTTTTAGCAGGGGCATCTGAATTTGATCCTCAGTACAATAAAGATGCTACGAGCAGACCAGCAGACAACATTCAGATACCACAGGTTAGTTATATCAAGAGATGTTTTATAAATAACTGACCCCTTCAAGGGAAGAGGGAGATGGCACTTCTAGGTGACCAGATGACAGTGTTCAAGTTCTCAAGGCATTAATTTTGTTGAGATGCAACTGTATCTCTTCAGAAATAGAAATCAGAAGCTAGACTTGATTTAATTTTTTTAAAAGAAAAGATAACATTAATTGGTGATAATGCTTAGCTTAAATGGAATCAGTTTAGTATATAGGCTGCTGGGTTGGGTTTTTGGGGAGGGGTCAGCTAAATAGGGAATTAGAGTGGAAGTCCTTATAAATTTTGAGTATTGATATAAGGTGATTGCTGTTTGATAAAGTGCTTTTGAATCATTAACACATATCTGGTTAAATATGTTAATAGTGAAATAAAATTACTATCTGATGTCTGAATTAATAATCTCTTTAAATATTATAAAGATTCTTCCATGAATGTCAGTTCCCCTCTGGTTGCCTTTTATTTTCATTTCCACGCAGTCTTCCCAACAGAGATGCCATAATGCATACTGTGGCAAATAATTACTGCTAGCAGAGTTTTAGGAAGTCTTAATTATCAGAAACTAACACTTTGATTTTAAGAAGTTTGAAGCACAGTATACAAAATGTTCCAATGAAAATGTTTTGAGTTTGCAAAATGAGGGAGCGTAGTCTCACAGATTTAACCTTTGCATGCACACAATTGAATTTTCAAGTTGTAAACATACTTTCATGTCCTAAACATAAAGAAAATATACTGAGATACCTCTTTACTTCACTGTCTTTGCTTCTTTTACAAATTCTTTATTATCTTGTGGACTTTAAGAGAAGGAGCTGGAATTGTGGTTAGGTGAGGTTTTTCAGCAGGCATTGCGCTTGGGAGCACATGACTGGGAAAGATCACCTTAATCACTAGTTCTTCTCCCATGCTGTTGCAGGCATTGGTGTGATGCAAGCCCTTTACATTTAACCATTCTTTATTTAAAAGGCAGTCAAGCCTCCTGTAACCATATCCTACTGAGAAGCTGTTCCAGAACTTGCTGTTCTAGTGGTTAGGAGTCTTGTTTGTGACCAATTTATATCAGTGTTTTTTGTCATCGTTATTCTTGAGTCAAAATGATTCTTGCTGTGTGTATCCTTAATGCATTTATAGACAGAAGCAATAGCCCATTTGTTCTCTTTTTGACTTAATTTTGTTAAGCTAGAAAAGCTGCTGTCTTTTAATCCCCTCTTTCCCAAAAGGCTCTTCATTTCCCTCATCCTGCTACGTGCTGAATAGGGTACTGTCCCTAGTTGATGTATTTCTAAATTTTACATTATTTTTTATTTTGTCTGCTCAAAATTGTCCACAGTGTTCCATCTTAAGTCTTAGCAGTGCCTTAATCAGTGGCACTGCTATTCCTGTATTTCTGCAGGGAATAACTTTCAGCATACTGTTTTCCACAGCTGTTTCATATGGTGGTTTAATACAGGTAGTGTGGGATCACTGTTTTCCAGATTTCTCGTCTTATATAGCCCTGTTTTCCAGCTAACAAGCTCCCATCTTCGAGCTGCAGTTCTTGTTAGTATGCAAGTGCATGACCTTGCATTTTATACTATTGGATTTTGTTCCATTTCTAAAGCTGCAGTCATCTGTGTTCTTTTTTCTTAGTATGTGGCAGTGCAAGTCTCCAAAGCATCAATACAGAAAGGGTATTGCTAATAATTTTTGTTAGTGTATTCTGCTTTTGGGGCTGTGATCATTGTTCCCATTCTTATTTCACTGTTTTACCATAAACCCCGTATCGATACTTTTATAAAAGTTTTCCTATCAAAGTTTTAGTTGTTTTGGTCTGGTGTTATACCAGGATGTGCTTATAA
>NW_008825111.1:93075-133409 GCF_000699105.1 Pygoscelis adeliae
GGAAACGCTGGTCAAAGGTCAGTGTAGCTTGGCTGTCGATATCCTAACTTCCCTTTGTGGTTGGAGATTTTGGAACCTCAGTCTCTCCTCAGGTGACTTGTTGACCTAAAAAGTGAAGCTTCTGGGCCATGTATTGATTCTTGTAAACTATGAGCCTCTGTTAGTCAGCTTTGCAGCTTCTCCCTCCAGGGTTTTCAACAAATTCAGATGACAGACCTGTTTGAACTGTGTGTCTTGGTCTAGTCAGGATCAAGATAAGTCATCCTGGATAAAGAATACCACGCTTTTCTTCAAGTTGGTGCTGTTTATAAATAAGTTAAAATACTTGATCTTCAGCCTACCAGAGAGTTCAGGCTTATAACCCTCCTTCCTCTGATACTTGAGGCTATTTCTGAGAAAGTTGGCTAGGTCTTAGATAGGTGAAAGGTCTCAAGATGATGCTGTTGCTAGTGCATATTGAGTTTAATATAAATACTGTAGAAATATGGTTGAATCTAGTAAAACTTGGCAATAAAATCAGATTTTAAAAATCATTTATCGATACAAATTTACTCAGTACTACTCAAAGCAAGTTTCTTTTGTGCAATTCTTTACTTCCTCCGTCACACCCACATTGAAACAAGGCATTTAAAGATACTTTTTGACTTTTTGGAGCTCGGTTATGAATAAAAATGGCTAATGTTCATCTCTACAGAATTTTCCAGGGAAAAGTTACTTAAAGGCTTGCTTTGTGAATGTAACTTTTTTCCTTATAAACTGTTCTCCTCCTGTATTTGTTTCTCTTTAGCACCAAAACAGCTATTTGTATTTAACTATTTTATTTTAGTTAATCAGAGAAATCGGTGGCATAAATTTAAAGAAGAACGAGCCTCCACTCACCTGCCCTTACAGCCTGAAAGCCAGAGTTCTGCTGTTGACTCACCTTGCCAGGATGAAAGTTCCTGAGGTCCTTGAAGAAGGTAATGGCTTCTCCACTAACTGGATATTGTTGGAAACAGAGCAACACATTGCATGCTACAGTACTCATAAACATACTTTTTGTCCATTAGAGTTGCATGGATCTCTGCTTAATAATCTGTATGCAGTGTACTTAGATTTTCAACTTTAATGACTCTCTAAAACATTTACTTAGCATTTTCTCATTCTCTTGATAGCCCTGTAATATTAATATCCTAGTTTTTAAGGCATTTTGGCTGCAAATGTGACTGATCATTTTTTTTTCTTTGTAATAGAATAAAGTTAAACATGTGAAATGTATTTGCTTTTCAGAGTAAAGAAATCTAAGATAAGCATAATATTGCTCTCTAACATTTCCATTCATGGTTATTTTTGGAGTTGTTTACCCCCACTATGTAAAGCAAGGGTGACAAGATTGGAACTTTAAAATATCAGTTACATGAGCTTCAGTTTTGTGTTTTGCAATTTTTCAGACTTGTAAATATACAAACTGAAATGTTTCTAAATGCAGTTCTTAAGTTTCAACCATGAGTTTCATGGTTTCTTAGGCTGACCAGGGAACTTGAGATGTTCTATATTTTAGTGCAAGTGGAAAAAAACCCCAAACCTGAACCAACCAAACAAAGAAGATGCTTTGGTTCAAATTTTTCAGTTTCTTTCAAAAGAAAAATGATCAGTTTTTTAAATAGCCACTAAAAGTACCTCCTCTTCCTTGCCACTTAGTTACTGTTTGTACTTAGAACTTCACAGATCTGTGTTCAAAAGTAGTTAGTACTTCACAAATAATGTTTTTCCCAAAATTGGTGTTTCACTTAAAAGTAAAAATCCTTTTTTTTTTAATTATCTGAAGAATTAATGGTCTTTTAATAAGACTGGCAAATCGTCTATGCCATCCTGTTGCTTTTTTAGATGGATCTAATAAGTACTTTTTCATTTGGTGCGGAAGCTGTTTGTCTGGTACATAAAATTTGTGTTCCCTCTTAGCACTTGCTCTTTCCTGTTTTGTTACGGAGTGTTACGGATGGATGTCTCAATGTGAATAAAGTGATATTTTCAATAAGACGAGGATGAATAGAAGTTAAGACTGTACCATTAAATGTCCTGATCGTGTAAACACTCCCCTTTTTTCCTAATAGAAGTGCAGCATAATTGCAGCCAGTTATGTCTTGCAGATCAGCAGTTTATCCTGAAAAAGAGTCCTGCACTACTTCAAGAAATGATTAATGTGATCTGCCAACTAATAATAATGGCTCGAAGCCGGGAAGGTAAGAAAAGAAACTGTATAATTAAAACTAGTAAATAAGATTCTTCATTGCAGTATTTCATTGGTTCTTGTGAGAAACTTAACCTGTAATATTTAGAAATGCCTAAATGCATTTTTGCTCTTTTCACTGTAATGAGAGAGCTCTCCATTTTGAAGATTGAAATGCTGCTGCTGCCACCAAGACCTGCTCTGAAATCTTGAGTATCTGTGTTTACCTTGTAATTTTTGCAACTAAAAGTTTCACCTTAAGTGCAATTGAAAACCTTTTCTTAAAGATCTGGTCCATTTTTGGTAGCAAAGCACTTAGTATAAGACACATTGAACCTTGTGTTCATCTGTCTTTTAATTTGCACTTTCACAGTTCTTCCTCTTCTGTTATGAGTGTCACTTGTGTTTTGGCTCATTTCTTTGCTGTCATTTCTTTGTGTGTTGCTCATATTTCTCCATTTCTGGTTCCTATGCTGTTGATACTGCTATGTAGTTTTTTTCCCAAACGTGTAGTGGCAGGTGCTTTGCCATAATTGACATAAAAATTACAATTTAATTGAAATGTAATATTTAAGCTAAAAAGGCAATTATGCTGAAGATGGTTGCTTGCAGTGTAAAGAAACAAAGACTCGGATCTCATTCCGTTACTGCAACAAACATAGGCAAGGCTTTTTTTTTTTTTTATGCCAAACTGGGGACCATTTTGCTTGCCATCAAATAATACTCATTGGTTGATCTTTACTAAACCAAAACTCCTTCAGCAAGCATTGATAGCCTCCTAGCAAGAATGGCTTTGGAAGATCTTTCCCAGCACTATTGCAAGTGGTGCTGGAAATTGTGCTCCATAACCAGATAAAGTACAAGAGAGGGAACGTGAGCAGATAAAGCTGTTGCATGCTGGCTTACGTGTCCTATTTTAGAAAGAAGTATTGATTAACTATATTTCTATTTCTCTTTTAAACCCTATCTTTACTAGTCTGTGAGACTGCTGGGGAGAAAACTTGAAACCTGGAAGGAAACAGTAGCTGTATTTTTCATTGTAGAAGTAATCTTCACCTAACATTACATTATATTTATTAATGAGTATCATATTAAGAGCTCAGTTGTGGATAGATATTGGATACCTTTTTGTGAATATTCTCCAGACTAGCACTGGAGAAGATATCTCCAGTACAGATTTAAGGTGAGGAAACTAATGCTGTGAAACTTACATTATTAAACTAATAATTTCATAAAAAGCGAAGTAGCTGTTTTGGAAGTGTTGGTTTGTGGGTTTTTTTTTAAGTTTTGCTATCTGAGCAGGACCAAGTCCACATATTATAGCTAATTATGAAAAGCACTTGAGTGAAGACAACTTTTTACTTGTTTATAAGCTGTTGTGTATGCCAAATATAGGTATGTTTTTTAATCTGGATAGTTTTTTTTATAAAAACACTTCAGAACTCTAGAAGGTGTCTTTTAAGATGGCCTATGTATATATTAGTCAACTAGCAAATACTTGTTTTCACTTGTGTTAAATGAAACCAGAATAATACAGCCAGCAGCTTTTCTTATGCAACAGAACTGGAAGTCTATGAAAAATGAAAAACACCTATATGTCTTGTAAAAGCTGAAATAAGATACTTAACAGAGTACATGATATACTTTACAGCTACTTGGAGGTCATTCAGGTTGTATTCTCCTCTAGTTCTGTATGTACACAGAGATACCTTTTTTAATTTGACAGTACAATAATTACTTATAGATGCAGCGTATTTAATAAACTGCTTTGAAGTACCAGAAAATTTAGGTTTTAGCTTAAATTAAAATAAAAAATCAAACAGTATTTTGGAAGACAATAGTGTAAACTAATTTTCCATTTGCATGTTGAAATGGGAAGTGATGGTTATTAAAAAAACAATCCTAAACAACCTCTACTACTAACAATTTTTAGAGATTTTCATGATCCCTGCCAACCTCAATGAGTCTGTGAAAGTGGATGAGAAATTATCTTCCATCCAATGGAAGAAGTTGGCCATATGTATGGCCAACTTCTGCCATACATAATGGCAGAAGTTACTTCCATATATTTGTATGGCAGAAGTTACTTCCATATATTTGGAAAAACGCAAAGAAGTGTGTCATAGGTATAGTTGAGGATTTGTTTGGTATTTCTTTAGCAAGTTTTCTGAAAATTATTTCTGAAGTTTTAAAATGGCAGTATTCAGAAATTTGTACCAAACATTTCCTCTGACTTCCATGCCAGTGCTCTCAGCACAAAGCATTAAAGGGAAGGTGGTACTGAACAGTTGCCCATCAGGCCAGTAATGAATTTGAGGACTTGAAAGTAAAGTGTTTCAGAATTTTGGAAAATAGCAATTTTTGCTACTTATCACTTAGCAAATTTAAAATGTTGACCCTGCTTTTGATGACCGTACATGTAGAGAGAATTTTGCCCTCCTGCTGACTATTGTTGGGAAACAACTGGAAATTGAAAAGGTGCCAGGTTTTTTTTTTTAAGATATGAGTAAAATTAGTTAGATAATGAAATTTTTGAGACTGTTTTTGTTCAAGTTTGTGTATTTGTCATCTTAACATAATTAAGTAGCTTAAAACTTAACTACAGATGTTTCTGGGTTTAGTTCTAATTTTCACTTAAATCACCCTTGACATGGTACATAAAATTATCACATGCTATAATTAGCCATAGATGTTCAGCAGCCCTGATCTGTGAAAATACAAAGATGATGGCATGCGTTAATATTACCTAAAGAAATATTTTTTGGACAAATCTTCCTTTGTGAAACCTAAATTGATGGTGGGATGAGGAGTCTCATTTTGCACTGCATTCATTTATGTCTTTCAAATATCCTGAATTATTATTATTAGCTTAAAAATATCTGTAACCATTTATGCATACTTTGTCATCCAGTCTTCTGAGGAGAGGCATCTTGGATGAATCTTGAGAATCTTGGCACTTCGTTTTCCTTGATAATTTTAAAAATGTCCATATAGCATTCAACTGTTGGTCCAGTATCGGCTGTTCTTGAAGGAGATGCAAGAAAGACTGAGAAACACTAAGGACAGCACGTCACAGAATGAGATTTACGAAGTTCTGCTGTCTGAGCCCTTCACAGGGACAAGCATCCTGCCTCCCCAGATAGCAAAAAGTGGTACCTCAGGCTGCTTATGCATCCCCATAAGTCATGAACGCTGCCTTTCTTATTAAACCCCATTAGAAACAATCTGTCATGAAAGAATGTGTGTGGGTTTGGCATAAAAATCATTTAATCATGGTTACTTCTTAATTTTTAACAGAGCTATCATTCTCTGCAGATGAGTTTGGATTTGTTATTATTTGGATTTGTTATTTCCAAGGAACAGTTCTAATTTGCTTTCATAAAAGCAAAATTGATACTATTTTCATTTCAGTCCAGTCAGTTTTTAGTTACTGCTAAGCTTTTTCTAGCCTGGTGGAAAATGTGGCAATTGTGAGCTACCATTGGATAAAATATCTTTTACTCTCCTGCTTGATTTCTGCATAGTCTGTGAGACCGTCTGTTTACATGCAGCTCCCTGAAAGTACGTTTTGCTCTGTGGTATCCATTGCTTGCATCCATTGTTTTGTGACGATTAACTGGTAGTTGATAATCAGGGGGTCTAAATTATCTTGATGGCTTCTTTGAGATCATCCTTAGGTATCATAAGCAGAGAGCTGCCCTGCCAAGCGAGGCGTTTGCTGCCAAAACCGTGGAATGTGCTCTAGTAACTGTCTGCAGAAAGGTTAGGCATCAGTTTCCAGTCAAAGTGCATTTCTTAATTCAGGTTGGAAGCTGCAGTGTAATGCAGAGGTGGTGGTTTGACCGAGGTGTATACCATTCCTTCACAAGCAACTATGGTTTGCATTTAAATTTGTGACTGACTACTTTAGTGGCATATGTTTTGGATGACTTTATGACCTTAGATTAAAGGTCATCTTGTCTTGTGCACTTTGACAACCAGAAGCCATCAAAATACATGCAGTAATGGCATTCATTTTATGGTGGGGCGGTTTGTTGGTGTTAAAAGCTATACCGTCTCTCCTCAAATCCACTCTCGGGGAATATAAAGTCCTGTGTTATTTTCAGAGAACCAAAATAGTATTCTCCAGTTTTGTTAAAATGTTTTTCTACTGTCATATGGATGATGAGTCAATTCTTTAAGAGAGAGAAGAGTTTCTACTCTGACCTAGTGCTCTGTGGTCTCAAAGCTCTAGGTGAATTTCCTGCAAAAGCCAGTTTGTCAGAGAATATGTAGGATTCTTTTATTAACTTGGTTTGCAGTGTGGGTTTTTTTTAATTTAAAAAAATCCTGTGACTTTCCTTAGCAGCAGCCAAAAATATTATGGGGGAGGTGGAAGATAGGTAAAATGGAAAGTAAGTTTTTTTAAAATGGAAATTAGTCTTTCCATTACTACTTTTTTTGAAAGGTAGAAATTACATCTTTTTTACGTATCAGTATTTCTAGCTGGGTAGTTCCATTCATAATCCCTCTGGTGTTATTTTTCTTTGCTTTGTGTATAATCGCCACAGTGTTTATTAGTATAATGGATTTAAAAAAAAACCAAAACCACAGCTCCTGCCATGTAATTTGATTTGATAACTGATTATATTTATAGCTTGGTGTAATTAATGAATAAACAGGCCATTTGAGGGAACAAGGGCAGGTGGAGCAGAGGTGATGGAGTGATCTTTCATATGCATTTAACGTGCTGAAGGAGAAAACGTGCTGAAGACACCAAATTTGTTTTTTTGGTCAGATTTGTTACCTTTTCATATTTCCTCTGTAAAATGTTTTAAAATTAACTTAAACTTGCTGTTTATCAAAATACATGGCTATTGGCACTTAAACATTCAGCAATTTTTGCTTTGGTACCCTTTTGGTCAGGTGCAGGTTACAGCCTGTCTGCCTTCTCACCCACGTGTAAGTAAACCTGCTTTTATCCACATCTGTAATTGCCTTGATAGTGTGGCAAGCTTGATCACACAGCCCTGGCAGAGTGGGCATATTCCTTCTGACCATCTGTCTAATCAATCTATTGAAAGATGCCTCTGTGCCCCTGTTGTAGTGTCCCGAATATACTGATACCAGCCAAATATGTCCATACAAAATATACATATCTGTATACATATGAGTATATTTGTGTATGTACACACACATATTTGTATTCATACTTATTTTTTATATTTATATGCAGAATATACCTGTAACAGTCAAGGTAATCAAAGGCTGATTTTTTTTCCTGAGAAAAGTTTTTTGAAGTATAGGGAAAATACACATGCTGATTCTTAAATAAAATGGCAGGCGTCATAAATTACAGGTGCTTTCTGTAATACTTGTTTAAAATTGCCTTCAGTTCTTTCATATGCCACATATGAGTTCAGAAAAAACAATTAAGTAGCTTAAATTCCTCTTGGCTCTCTGAAGAGAATCTAACTTATTTTTCTGTTTCATGGTAAAGTATATATAGAGCGACCCGAACATTGCCGGGTTGAGCTGCAGGGGAATTCTGAAATAAGTTTTCTAAACAGGGTTTTGAGAAGTCTTATGTATGAATAGATAGTTCTCTAACAAAAGTAAATAGCAGTATGTGGAAACCTCTCTGCTTTGCTTTTACATTTCTTTGCAGACGTGAAGAGGAGTGTTAAATGACTATTTTTTCTTTTGCTCTGTTCTGGTTAAGACTTTCTCCTTGTCTATCTTCTAATTATCTTAATTATGTAGAGTGTATATGTCTTTGTACTTTAAAATGTTGAAGGAATTACAGGTGATTTCTAAAATAAAAGTCAAACAGATGTTTGCTCAGACACCCCTTTTAACCTCTAGGTTTACTTATACAAGCCATGCCTTTGATATTTTTAAAGCTGTTCGTACTGCCTCCTAACATAATATGCCCTGCTTAGCTTCAGTTATACTTACATTTTTTTCTTGCATGTAATAGGCTGCTAGCTTTATGTTCATCTCAAGATAAAAATTTTATAAATAATGTATTGTGTTGTAAAAGATTAATGATAAACTGTAATGATATGCTTACAAAATAGAGCTAAACATGTTATACACACATATATAAAATATACAAATTTAAAACAAGTCGGTTTTGATGCTGCCTTTTTTTTTTTAAATTTAAGTGGTGGAATTTTTATAATAATTGCATAGGTACATTGTGCTGTTGTTCCCTGAGACAATGTTAGATGGAAGTCTTTCCCTTTTTTAGTGTTCAGCTGTGATAGTCTAAATAGAGGGAAGAAAATGTCTGCTGAGCTGTGTGACTGCAGTGAGAGTCAAAAGGCTGCCTGGTTAATTATGCTGAACATTTTAAGATGCCTCTTTCTTTTGCTTGACTGAAAACAAGGTTTTCTGTAGTCTGTAACATAAGTATACATTGTAAAAGTGTAAGAAGAAAAAAAATTAAAAACCATGTTATCTGTTTCATTCTCCCCAAGAAAGGGAGTTCCGTGCTCCATCTTTGGGATCTTTGGAAAATTGCATGAAGCTTTCACAGATGACTGTCCAGGGACTTCAGCAGTTCAAGTCTCCCCTTTTGCAGCTGCCTCACATTGAAGAGGACAACCTTAGGCGGGTCTCCAATCACAAAAAGGTACAAAACTATGAATGATACTTGGTAATGTCTTAAAACGTTTTCTGTTACTACTTTTACCTATTTGCCTATAAGGAGGCAAGGTCATGAAATAACTAAGAAAAAAAAAAAGGTATTTATTTTTTTCAGGAATTCAGTACAATACTACCTAGATCTGTGTTTCTTTAAAGTCCATCTCAGGAGGTGGGAATTAGGATCAGAGATCTTTTAAGTGTAAAAGAGTGTAAAAGATCAGTCTACATTGACCTCACAAACAGAAGAAACAGAGTTTCCTTCTTATTACAGAGCTCCTATTTAATATAACACTTTTCCAGACTATAGCTGGAATATCCTATGGGGATTTTTTTTCCTTGTTTGGCTTTACATCATTCTTAATCTAGTTTGATAGAAAATACATTTGGAAGGTAGCACAAAGGAGTTCATAAAAGGAAAAAAAGTCAATTACTGTGGGAAGTATTTCAGATTTTGTGATCCTCTGTGTATGAAAGAGGATGCTTTAAAAAGCTATTGCTATGTAGTTGTAGTTGGATAAGGGTTGGTATTTGTAGAATTTAAGGACAAAAAAGAATAGCCTTGTCTGAATACCTGCATACGTGTCTTCACTCCTGTTGCATTGACTATATCACTGTATTCAAACCTGCGTATTTGTTTGACTGTAGTATATCTTCTAGGAATGCCTGGTTAGAAACAAGCAGTTATCTTCTAGTAGAAACTGTTGACTTTTGTGATAGTCTTATTACAATCGTTAATTCTTATCAATCTTAAAAACATTCTTTTTATCTAATGGAAGCTTTGTTTAGCTTTAACTTAGGTGGTGTTTAAATGTTTCTATGTTAGTGTGAAGATTCTGAAGATTCTTCAGTACTGCATTTTTTTAATCCCTTTTGAAGATGCTTGTTTATCAAATATTCAAGTAGTCTTTTCCTTTGGGTGAAATAAAAGAATCATTATCTTATAGGTATTATCAAACACGTACTTTTCTTAATCCACCCCTAAACTACAGGGAGCATACAAAAAAGTATACAATTTTAGATGTATTTTTGGGGATGTGCAGCGTAACAAAGTACAGAAATCAAGAATTTGGCTATCTCATAATCCCACCTGTCCTTCCTCTGAAAGAGGGGTGAGACCAATTTATTAGACTTCTTTGTTCAGGATTCCCATGCATTGAACTTTTCAAAAATACAGTCCCCTAGAGTGGAGGTATGATCAGTCTACCTAGATGCATGAAGTTTTAAATAAAATACGCACTTTTCTAATGGGCTGAAGTAATCAAGTGTTCAGACAAATCTGTGTTTCTTTTAACCTTTTCATTCTGCTCTTCAGATCCTAAAAGGAATGGTTTTAGATTTGTTGGCAATTCCGTATTTAAAAGAAAAAAAAAAATTAACTTAGTTGTTCCTGCTAATATAAATCTCAAAGCACTGAAGTACTCTAAATAAAGAACCCAGTTAGTAAAATTTCTTGGGTTAGCTTTCTGAAAAAGCTGGCTGAAGTAATAGTTTTATAAGAAATGTATTCCGTTTCTAAGGGGTGACATAGTATGGAACACACCAATGTTCAAAGCAGTGCTATTTAGCAGGTTTGAATGCAACCTCTTTGTTTTATTGTTTCTCAAAACATATGCTTGATAGCTTCCTAAAGTATGTTTTTTTTATAAGAATAAATGAAAAGGTGCGTATGTATTAGTAATGTGGGGACACAAGTGATGCATTATCAAGAGTTTATTTGTGGACTGTGTTCTTTGCTACCATGTGACTTCCTTTTTTCTTTTTTTTAATTCAGTATAAAATCAAAAGCATTCAGGATTTGGTGAGTTTGAAAGGTTCTGATCGTCGCAATTTACTGCACTTCTTAGATGATAAGAAATATGATGAAGTTATGGCTGTCCTTGGCAGCTTTCCGTATGTCACTATGGATATAAAACCACAGGGTGAGTGGGAGGTCGTTTTGTTCTGTATATGTCGCTCTTCTGACATTTTGATAGTCTGTTGGCAATAAGCTTTTGGAGGACGCTGAAACACAACTCACTGTTATTTATGTGGCCTGGAAATGACATACTTTTTTGAGTGGCGGGCTCTTGTACATGAGATTTATGGTCTGAGGAGATAAAGTACACTGAAACATTTCACAGATTCCCAAGCCAGCAGTAGTTTCTCCTACAGAAGCTTATCTGACGTTTCATCTGTTGATTTAAGATTTCATGAGCAATGTGGAATTCTGGTTGAAATACCACTTTTATTAGCTATCTTAAAAAGTTGTGCTTATTCCAGAATTTATGCTCGGCTTGCTCCAGCATGGAGAGTCCTTTGTGAGATTTTCAGTTGGAGACCCTAATGACTAAATATTCATGGGTTCCTTTGTGATAATCCTTGTATGGGTTTTATATCTGGCAGAATTTGTCCATGCTATGCTAGCTACCTTTTGTGTGCACTGTTTCAATGAATGTATAATGCTCTTCCTCTCTGAAGATTAGGTATATTGTTAAGCAGTTCCTGTTAGACAGCCTTTCAGTGGAAAGTGAATTGGTTCTGCGGTCTCCTTTCCTTTGTAGAAGATCAGTGCTAGTAAATGTGAGATATTTTGAAAAGTTATTCTAATACTTGTTTCTAATTTATATTGTTACTGTGGTTGCAATGATCAAATTCAAAATGTGATATGTTTTGTTTGGGTAGCCTAATTTGTAATTTGGCTTATGCATAGTCCTCTGTGAGAAGCAAATGTTAATGGAAATATCCGTTAAGGAAGCAAATGTCTGTTAATCTTGGTGTTTCTAAATGTTGTTTATATGTGTTTTTTAAAAACAAACAAAAGACTTTATCTTGTTGTAGCACAGGACTGTACACAGTCCTGTTAATCAGTTTAGAATTCGGTCTTGGAATACCTTCCTATATTCTGGCGAGCAACCCTTTTCTACCTATAGTCTTCATTTGTCACACAACTGTACTCAGGTGTGGTATGGAGGATTAAACAACGCATATGCTTTTCTGTTTAGCTCAGTATTACCATTATATAATATATATGTGTAAACCTAGTGAATAGTAAAACTGCTTTTTTGGGAGGGTGGGGGTGGGAGGTGGTGGTGGGAATAAATAAAATTTCTACACTGGGATATAACTTTTCCTCCCCACCCTGGAACATTCTCCAGTTCATAGATTGGAGATGTAAACTCCTCAGTGGCTTTCCTGTGGGTTTTATGTTTGATGTTTTAGTTAAAATAATCATTGTTGTTCTCTTATTTTCCTTTGCCTTCTACTAAAAAAAAAGAATTAAATGCATGATTGTTAATGTGGCATTGAAATTGAGTTGTTAATCATATGAAAGTCAGGAAAATCAAAGTTATGATTCCCAGAACAAATATAACAGGGTCCCTTTGGTCATGTGGGGTATTTCATGTTTCTGAAGCTTTATGCTTTAATATATAATGCACAATATTACAGAGTTATGGTTCCCACAGCAGCTATAACTTTGAAATTTCTAACTTTCATGCAATTAAAATTTCAAACTCAATGTTGCTGTTTTATAGTTTGCTGAATTACCAGCCCTCATCCTGATAGTATATTTGAGGTTGTAAGAGACTTACTAAATAATATTTTGAAATTACTTTTTGTTAAAAATTTTGGAATTTGTATGCTTGTATTTAGACATAGCAGAAACAATGTTTAATGGGAAAAAAAAGCTTTAAAGAAGTTTAGTAGATGTGTTGCTCTTCTTTTTACCCTAGTTTTGGATGATGAAGACAGCAACAATATTACAGTAGGTTCTCTTGTCACTGTTCTGGTTACACTAACAAGACAGACCATGGCAGTAAGTACTAAGAATACTTGTTCTTTCAGTGTAACTGCAAGTATATGCTAATAAACAGGCATTTCTTCTTTGCAAGCTAACAGTGTTTTGTAAATATAACTGTAAAATTAAGATTTGAAATTGAGAACTTGTGCTCTTAATCCTCCCTCATGTTTTTGTTTCTGAATGAGAAAGTTTTCCTGGAATCAAACCAAAGTTCAGTCTGACCCGTTGCAGTTGTCTAGGGAACAGTAAAAGAATATGGCAAGTGATACTGTCCTGAGGTTTGTAAATAACAGGAAGAGAGACATTCAGAAACTTAGTTCTTGAACTAGAATAATGTGTTCACTCAAGTCCTTAAGACAGTGTTTGATTTCACTTTATGTGGGCTCATAATGTTACAAATCTCTTGGGTGTTTTAGACACTTTTATGAAAGAAACTCAGTCCAGCAGAATGCAGACTATACATAACTTAATATAAAGGAGGTACACTAGTGCCACATGAAGAAAGTGGACTACTGAATTGCTAGCGAAGTGGCATAACCAAAATAATACTACATCCTAGTAGTCAAACTTCTGACTTGTGCTTATTTTCTAGCTTAAAACGCAGTAATGACTTTCTTTGAACAAAAAACGTAATGCGCAGAAACTAAGCGAACTTTTACCTAACGAAGCCTACAGTGTCAATTTTTGCATTTGTAGTATTCAGATAATTGTCTAAGTAAACAGAAAGTCTGAGTTATGCCTCTAAGGTAAGGCATACAAGCATGAGTATTACAGTTGAGGATCAGACTAGCCATTGAAGCCAGTTCAGCAGAAAGCAGTCTGTATATATAAGTACCATGTGTTCATGCTATGGAATTTCAGAATGCATCATCTTGATAACTGAGGATGCAGTAGATAAAAAGTAAAAGCACCGTATCACTATGCTGGATCTTAAAAATGAAGGAAACTGAAAATTGTGAGCATATTGAACTGCACTTAGAAATTAATTAAAACATCTGAAGCATATAGAAGATTCATGTAAGCTGTTTTCTACGTGAACTCCACAAGGCAGTCTTGCATTGAGATACAAGACCTAAAAACTAGAGCTAGGCTTTTATATGATGCCTTTTTTGTTGTGGTATCTCATATTTGCCATTTTTATATAAGACAGCTCCTTATGACTGCATTTTTTTTTGAATGGCATATAGTATGTTTTGAAGAAAGAAATGCATGAAAATTCCATTTGCATAGAGATGTTCTAGTCTACATAATACTAACATTGTGTTTTGTCTTAACGTTTTCATATTTCTGGTTTGATTTGCTGTCCTGTGTCCCTGAGTAGCAGTGCAGCTGTTGAAGTTTTTAATGCTCTGGCAACTAGAGCAGAATTTGCATTTTACTACTGCTTGCTTTTGTGATACAGGATCTCTATGCTTTATAAAACAAGTAGATTCTTTGGAACAAGATGACATGTTGTTACTGAATTTCTTTATAATGCTAGTGATGGAAAAATCCTAGACCAAATGTTCAAAACAGTGTTTAATTTTGATCTGTTAATCCCCTGTTGTTTGTCACTGATAAAAGAATTTGCCATAATGAGTAAAACCTTCAGAACTGATTAAGGTGATTTAGTTTAAGTTCAAATAAAAAATAATAATTTGCTCTTTTGGTACAGAGAGGCATTAATAGTTTTCCACATCTTTCTCTAACCAGGAAGTGTTTGAAAAGGAACAGTCTATATGTGCAGCAGAAGAGCAACCAACAGAAGATGGGGTAAGTGAAGAATGAATGTTCCTCTTGCTAGCTGAAGAGAACTTTCTTTCAGATCTTGAGTTGCTAATTGTGTGCTTCTCAAGCATTTATTTTTTTTTTTTCAGAAATGCCTTCTGAAGTGTCTCTCATGAGCTAGGCTTTCTAACTTTGGTTTTCAGCTTAAAATGCTTAAAGTACAGTGAATGCCTGAAACTTAATGAACAGAATAAATATTTTAAATACTGCTTTCCTACAGCAAGGCGATGTCAACAAAGTTAAGAGCAAAGGATGGCAGCAAAAGAATAAAGGAACCAAGAAAGCTTCAAAATCAAAGAAAAAAAAGCCATTGAAAAAGAAACCTGTGCCACCTTCATTGCAGCCACCGAAACAGCAGAAGCAAAAACAAGCTAATGGGGTAGCTCATAGATTCATTGATATTTTAGTATTCTGTTCAGCTTATCACTTCTAATCTGATGGGGTTTTTTGTATCTATCTGTTACATTTCATTCTGTGATTTTGTAAAGCATATCTCCTAAAATAGCATTTCTTTCTTTACATTGAAAAATTATTGGTAAAATAATCAGGAAACCACCACAGTAATGTTTCCAGTGGCCTGCTGGAAGCTGTGCCCAACTACTTTAGAATTCTGGCTTTATAGTCCCTTCTTATTAGTGCTTGTTATGCTGCCTTCTGGGAGGTGAATTGTTCTGTACATTCTACTTTTCCTTCAAAGGTAAAAACTGAAATGAGACTTCTGGTAAATTTAAGTAGTTTTAGTACCTTTATGCTCCCGCTGCATGGTGTTTTCTCTACCTCATGGGCTATGTTGTAGGTACTTTCTTGTATTCTTTCTAATTTTCTTACGACTCTTTGAAATACAACCCCAGAATCAAATACTGTTTTCTCCTATTTGTGTTGTGGGTGCCATATGGAGAAGGAAAATTGCTTCCCTGCTCCTCTTAGCACATGAGGTGAAAAGGATTAATCTTCGCTATAGACATACTCTGTGACACAAGAAGAGTGTAGATCAAAATAGGAAATAAGGGCTATGACCTTAAGATGGGTGCTATGAATGCTGCGTACTACAATAATGCAGACAAACTAAGTTAGAGCATTTTTTTTTTTTCCTTTCCCATTAGGAAGTAGTTGCGAAGGAAGAAGAGGAGGACATCTCTGATAAAGGAAGTGAATCTGAAGAAGAAGAAACAAACAGGGATTCTCAAAGTGAAAAAGATGATGGAAGTGACAGAGACTCTGACAGAGAACAAGATGAGAAGCAAAACAAAGATGATGAAGCTGTAAGCCTTACTTTTTCTTGAAGGGTAATGTTGCCTCTGGGGTTGAGAGAAAATGCATTTTAATCCTCTAGCATCCCCTCAGGCTAGGCAACACTAGGATGAAGGAGTAATATCAGTTCTCCAGAGGTTTTCAGATCTTATTCCGGCATAAGAGCTTTGTCAGTGCAAGTCAGTTTCAGAGAGAGCAGAGAAGGGTCTTTGCAGCATAGATAGAAAACTTAAAAATTACATGAGAAAAATAGCTTAACTTCAGGGAAAGATTGTAATGTTTCTTGCAGCTTAATTTGATTACTAGCTGCTGCAGATTTTGTGAGATAAAGTTTCTCCTTTGAACTTTGTTCTTTACATGCAGCGGCTGTTGCATACTGCATAATGTATACTATAAGCATGCAGTAGTTGAACGAATTTGTACATGTTCTTACTAAAGTCTAGCAACTGTTAATAATTAGGTTAGTTGTTCGAAACTGTAATTGAGAATGAGGCATTATGGTGGTAGGTGATTTCTGCACCACAGGTCTTACAGTGGAAGACTTGAGAGTGACAGCTGGAAGTCCCGTACAGGGTGAGAATAAGCTTCTGATGGGAAAAGAATCATCAAGCTTGTAATCAGGGCTCTTACAGCTCAGGTAGTGAGTGTTTATGGGCAGTGCTGTAGAAGTGAGTTTTGAAGAATGTGTGCAAGCCCCGCAGATCTGTGTTTTGGGGTTTTTAAAATATTTACATGAATGGTCTCTTTAGTTTTACTGTTGCTTGATTTTTTTTTTTCTTTTTGCTTTTAATCGTACTATATAACTTAATCTCTATGTGCCTTTCCCTTTTATAATGTGTAGTGTAGCACAAGAACTTGTCATATGTATTGTTTCCATGGGCTAAAATGTCTTTTTTTCTTTAATGCAAAAGATGGCTAGTACACAGTAACTCTTTAAACTTGTCTTTGACAGGAGTGGCAAGAATTACAACAAAGTATACAGAGAAAGGAACGAGCCCTTCTTGAAACGAAGTCAAAGATAACACATCCCGTTTACAGTCTTTTTTTTCCTGAGGTCAGTAATAGAAAACATTACAGTTGTGAAACATGAGAATTAATATAATAAAAATTAATTGCTCTTTTTATATTTTTACTGTAAACACCGGGCTTTTAAGAAAAGTCTAATACCTGAAAAAATTGCTAATCTTCATTTAAAAAAAGTCTTAATTTATAAAATCCTCTTAAACTCCTTCAGATAACTTTCCTAAAAGCTTTTAATGTATTATTATTTCTATCCAGTTCCCATAGACTTGCAAACTTTTACAGAATTTAAGGTTCCTTTTTGATGGCAATAATGCTGAATTTTTTTTTTTCTGCTGGTCTGCTACATATAGATAAATAGATTCAGAATGAAACCTTTCAGATACATAGGGATCTAATTTATAGTCCTTTTTTTTTTTTTTTTGCTATGGAATGTGAAAGCTCAGCAGTGGCTCTAATACAGAGTTAAGGGTAGAGTATTACTTGCTCTTTAACTGCAAGTGCCTGTGAGCGGGGGAGGTCCTGAGTCCTCCTGTGTTAACAGTAATGACAGGAGAGTTTGGGGGTCATTTGGATCACCAGATTGTTTTGGCTTGCTGCTTGACTTCAAGTCTTAACGCAACAGCATGGTGGCAACACAGTGTGCAGCTGTGGAAGATGGAGAGGGTTGGCAAAGCTGTCTCTCTACCACAGTGTAGTCTGGAAGTGGCGGAAGCCGATTGTGGAACAATCTTTCCTATAGAGCTCCAAAATACAAGATCAGGTGTGGATGGGTATCAGAGAAAGGGATGTATTTGAGAGTGGTGACTTAGTATAGTAGATAGGCTGAGGTGCCCCTACAGCAGCTTTTGGTGTTGAAAGTATGTTCTGATATATCAGTTGTTACTTACACAAACAGCTAACCACTCAACAGGTGTCTGAAAACCTATTACAGCAACGAAACCTTGAAAAAGATGGGATTTTTCAAAATGTGGGTTTTCTGTTCTGAGCAAATAAGTTAGGTCTTTGGGAGGTGACCAGATTAGAACCAGGAGGAAGGAGTATTTGGCCACACTTTCTTTCCAGGCCAGTGGTTCAGAGGGTTTCCTTTGCTTCCCTGCTGTCTGATTGGGGAACTAATCTAGGATCTCTTTTCTCTCGTCGTGCTATCTCCAATAACAGGGAGGCAGGATGCAAGGCTTATGCTTCCTTTTGTGGTTTAAAGGAGACAACCGGGATGGGGAAGAACAGGAAAACATGAGAAAAAAGGAAGACACTGTATATATTTGCTCCCTCTTTTTGGTCCCCAAGGCTCTTTATGTCTATACCCTGTACAGCTTGTTGCATGTGCAAAACATATTCCGTTGCCCCCATGCTTGCGATCATACTGTTTCTGCTGGTTTTACCTAGTTCTGCTATCATTAGAAAGCAAAGTGTGGGAAGCAAGACCTGTTGCTAAGGAGCCAGACAAGATAGACAAATAAACCAAGGAAATTGTTTTCCTGAAGGCCTTAGCTGAGAGTTGTGTGGCCTCACAACATCTAGCTTTGTAATGGCTGATCTTAATGCTGTATTTTCCTGACACTGTTAGGTATCCTTCCATCTCTCAATACAGCTTCCAGCAGTACACACCAGCATAATAGAAAAAGGTGTACTGGCATTCTGCTCTTCTGGCTGCCTTAGATCATGTCAAATACGCAGCAGAGTCTTAATACCTCCTTGCTGTGAAGGCAGCTGGCTTTGGTCATCAGTCTAAGCTCAAACAGTGAGTATGTGCTATGCCCAGTGCCACAGGGGCGCTAACTATTCGTATTTCTTTTTTGCTGCACTGAGGGTTTCTTCGGAGACTTCGCTTATACTTTGTACAAAGCTGCTTAAGCTTCAGCTGTGTGTAACCAAGCTGCTGATAGGTTTTATGATAAAACCTAAATACAGTACTGTGCAAAAAAAAAAAAAAAAAATCCAGGGCTGAACTGAATGCTTGAACTTGAAAGATGCACATGTATTATCTCATGGTACTGCAGCTGTAAATTTTCCAGCCTCTCTTCACTGATTTACTGGAAGTTGAATGCAGCTGTACTTAGTGCTGTAGCTGCAGTTGGAGCCTGTTCATATAGTTGATTTACAACGTCTGAAGAACAAAATCCATTGTACTCTCTGGGTGTTTTTTTCATCTGTGATTTAGAGTACTATGTGTATTGTGGTCATGGCCAGTTCAGAGATGGAGAGTTAAGGATGAAATGCTCTAGTTGTGTGAGTCTCTATTTCCAGAATTTACGGATGTTTGAGTGTAGCTGAGCCTAATATACTTGTTCTCAGGAGGTAGCCTTAACGCTGTTTCATCTAAGTTTTTGGGCAGTTGATTACTCTGCCAGAGATGCATCTTTAATCTTTGCAGGTTCCTAAATAATTATCTTCTGCTCTTGCATCCATGGATCCAGAAACTGCACAGATTGTAGTTTTGACATTTTTAGGTGGAAATTGGCCCTGGTATTCCAATTTCATGAACATACTGGTTCTCTGGCATGCCAAACCTTGCACCCATCTGTTAAAGGGCATTTTGCCCACTTGCCTGTTAGTTTGCCAGATTCTCACAGGCATAAACTTTAAATTCCACCCAATAAGAGAGAGGAAAATGATACTCCTGCACAGTTGTCCTTTCTATAAAAAAAGCAGTGGCACTTTGGGGTCAGAAGCTTTACTTCCAAAGAGTTTATAGATTCCTTTGAGCATTAGATCAATGAATGTCGTTTGTTCTGGTATTTCTTTCCCCCCTTGGCTGTTATTTTTACCAGTTTTTGTGAAAATCCAGTTGACAGTTTTGATCTTTGTTCTTAAAAAAAAAAAAAAAAATTCCTTGCCATTGAGAGTGATGGAAACATGCACAATGTGTAGTAAGTCAGCACAGTGTTTTGGTAACATCAAAAATAATGTATTGATACAAATGCAAATCCTTTTTTCTATGGTCAGAGTCCTTATAGGCCCAAAATAGTGAGTAGCCATTTCTGTAATGGATCTAGCGTCTCTAGTTCTTGTTCATCTGTACTATTTACACTGTTTATCCTTATATTCCTAGAGGCCCCTTGGCTAGGAAATAAACACTTCAAGTGTGTAAGATTTTCTTTGCTACAGCTGTCAAGCACATTGACAATATATTTATTGTTGAAACTTACAGATAAAATAACTTATGCCTTGTAGTCACACAGGATGTTTTTTTGTAAAGAAAATAACTTGGAATAGTTGTAAAAAGGACTTCTTATAATTCTACTAATTCTGGTCTTAAATAGTATATGAATAGGTTTTTGTCCTGTTCTCAGTGCTGTTGTTGTAAACACGTGAAGGAATGCTGTTGCTTTACTGTGATGCGGTTGGTTTTACTTTTATAGACTGTAAAATGGGCATTAACATACTGAGTTAATTTTACACTCCTCTGCTCTGGGACTCAACAGTGCTAATCAGGGTGTTTTGGTTGCTGGTGTGAGTGTCTTGCCATTGCAAATCTGTAGTTTGCTAGTTGAATATTTCAGTGAGATGGTGATAACTATTACTAGCATAACAATTAGCCACTTCGAAAGAGAAGAGGAGTTAATTTAGCTCTTGTAATTTTTCAACCTGCATTATTTAAATTTCAGATCACCAAACACTGGCTTCTAAAGCGTTTAAAAAAACAAAACAAACGCAAAAACAACACACCAAAACTACTGAACTTCTGACTCTTTCAGTAGAGACAAAAATTCTTCAAACTCTACATATTAACAGCACTTGCTTCCCACCTTGGGAATTTGGAAGGGGCTCAGTGGTGGCATTAAAGTCCACTGTATCCTTTCATTCAGTCCTTCTAATGCTGTTAGATTAAAAACAAAACAAAGCAAAACAACCACTTTCATGTGGCACTGAAGCAACTTACCTGATTGTTGTTGGTGTAAATATATAAAAATTGGCCTCCTGGTTTGGAGCTTGACTTGTAACTGTCATAAGATGCATTCTTTAGGGCTCCAGTCTGTTATAAACGTGATCAGTTACCAGACCATCAGGGGTGGGTAAAAATTGTGTTGGAACACAGTTCAGCAGTGTAACATTGGGGTTGCCTACAACGTGTGGGTTTTTCCCCTTTTTTCCCTAAGGGTAAGATTATGCTGTTATGACTATTACCTATCTACTAAAATACTTCTTCATAAATATAAAGAAGTCTTCCCCTCTCCCCCCTGGTATTCTCACTTTTTTAAAGAAAAGACTTACGGTGAAGGAACCGAAACTAGCTTTGCAGTACTGAACTAACTTCTCTGCAACAGAAAGGTTTCAGCTTCTATTAAAACAAAGTGGATTTTGCCTAAAATGTGTGCCAGAGGGTTAATCAAAAAGGAATAGCGGTTAAATGAAGAACAGCTGATGTTGAAGAGCTATAGTCTTTCCCATTTGAGAATGGCTGTGTCTATGCTGCTGAACTGCACCACAGTCTTAACAATCTGACTCCAGCTGAGGGATAACTATTATTTTTGTACAGTGTTGCTGTGTTTTATGAAGGACTGCACTCATTTCATTTAGTTTACGAACTCTGCTTTAGTGCCTGCAGTGGTAAGACCTTTGAGACCTGTAGCTATTTTGAAAGCTGTGTGTGATAGGCAGCAGTTGTTGGGTATCCTTTACAAATATCAATATTGCCTGCAGTTCATACTTCCTTGAAGTGAAATCTCGGTGTGTCCAAATTCCAACTTTCAGCAGATTCCTACTTTTTAGAGGGGGAGGGAAGAAGTGGGGCAAAGCATACTTTCCTGAAAAAGATTGTTCACTGGGAAGAGTACTTTATCTGTCTTTTGGCATGCCTTGCTTTATATGCTGACCTTGTTATCCAGGCTGGGTTTCTGTTGAAGGGCCTAAGGTAGTATTATATTGCACGAAGTTGCTTGTTAATCCTCAGTGGACACAATTCTTCAGAACGGTACCATGTCTCACATGGTAGCTTAGGCTGAATGAAGCCTTTGGAGACCAACAGTTACTTGTGATAACCTGTTTGCTTTCAGTGTGCGGTATATACTATATATTTTATTCATACACATCCAAGAGTTTGAAAAAACCCACTAAACACAAACCACCTCCTTTCTATCTGTATTATAAGGACCAGAGAAACACAATTGCCTGTTATAAAATGATGCACCTACACTTAGTATGACTCCAATAATCCTGGTTTGTTTGGTTTTTTTCTTTTATGAAAGGAAAAACAAGAATGGTGGTGGCTATATATTGCAGATCGGAAGGAGCAGATGCTAATATGTATGCCGTATCATGTTTGTACACTAAAAGATAAAGAAGAGGTAAAGTACTTCAAGAATTTTCTTTTGGGGTGTTACAAGACCATAAGTGTCTTATGGTATGGAAATACATTTAGGTTTTAATTTTTTCATACTTATTTCTTAAGATGGAAAACAAATTTTACTCTCCTGATAAAAGTAGAGAAGAGCCTTTTTAACTGAAAATTGATAGTGGAGAAAAAAATAATTTAAGAAGACTTTCACGTTTCTTTGCAGAATATGGGGTTCCCACCCCACCCCCGATATCAAAAGCTGATGAAAACCAGTATTTGTACACAATGATCATTCTTAAAGTTATTCAAATGTGTGAGAAATACTAAGTGTTGTTTTTCTGTAAAGCAGAGGCTGTGACAAATTAATTAGCCTCAGCTCGCATGAACCTTTCTCAGACTGTAACCTTTGGCTGTGTTCTTTGCTCTTCTGAAAAATGGAGATTTGATGTATTTTCTTTCAAACTAGATTTTATGTTCAATTTCAAATAACAGTAGACTTAAGCTAATACTTTCAGCAGACTAAATATTTTAACCTGTTTGGGTTTTTGAGATTTAGGAAGCATACAACAGGGTGAAATTGTGTACTTAATGTAGAGTTACTTGGTCTAATTCAGGAAAAAATGTGACTTGATTATTCAGCTTTCATGGAAGTATTGTGCTTGGGTATTCTGTCTCTTTTCTGTGGCTATTTTATTATGTAGAGATTTTCATAGAAGTGTCACTTGTAAGAAACTAATAAGCAATAAACACTACTACAGAATAATACTTTTTTTCTTAAAAAGTTTTAGAGTACTTGGGTACTTTTTCTAATCTGTCACTTGAAAGCAGTAAGAACTTACGGCGTGAATTCTGTTTTGTAGGTAGAGCTGAAGTTCCCAGCACCAGGCAAGCCTGGAAACTATCAGTACACAGTTTATTTAAGATCGGATTCGTATATGGGATTGGATCAGATTAAACCATTGAAGGTGATGTTTAATTGTGTTATATATTTCTATTAGATTGAAAGCTACTTCATATGGCTATTAAAACCCCAAAAGTCCTGTTATCTTTAAGAATTGAAGCTGTCCTAATTTTAAAACAGTGTCAAGGAGGGACTTGGAAGCGGTTTCTGCCTGATGCCAGTAGTGGCAATTTTACGATGGATTAAATGGGACTAAAGTTTGTGATGCTTTCCAGTGCCTGCATATTTTAATCCACATTTTCTCACATTTATTAAATATCTGCAGTATGGTTGGCTCTGGCTTTATACCTTGAGGTCTGCCATGCCATTTCCCTGCCCTTAGGCCTAGATAGATCCAGTTAATGAGAAAAATCTGGCATGCGTTATTTCTGGAAGCAGTTGTTGGTTTTGTTTTGGTGGGGGGGTGGGTTGTTTCGGTTTTGTGTTTGGTTTTTGGGGTTTTTTAAACTGTCAATTTCATGTGGTGTGTCATTTTTGTTTTGTGGGTTTTTTTGTTTTCCCAAATGGGTGTGTATTGTCTGTAACTTTTTTCCCCATCTTTTCTCTCTCTATCCAATTACAGCTGGAAGTTCATGAAGCAAAACCAGTGCCAGAAAATCATCCACAATGGGATACGGCGATAGAAGGTGATGAGGACCAGGAAGACAGCGAGGGCTTTGAAGATAGTTTTGAGGAGGAAGAGGAAGAGGAGGAAGATGATGATTAAACAATACTATTGATTGACTACGATATCTGCACAGACTGCAAACTCTTGGTCTGACTGTGGAACTGTACATTAACCAAGAAACACAGTACAGCAGCTTTGAGAAGGCTGAGTTTAATTTTTCTTTACCAATTAAGAGTGCATTATGTAACTTCTCAGTGGAGGTGAAACAAATCTGTTGCCGTTGATACACCTTGGAATATGCTTATGGCTCGTTATAGCCTTCAAGTGCAGGATGGTGCATTTGTTTCAATTGAAAATAAAAGCTTTTTTATTATAAATGTCCGAAAGTGTGGGCTATGTATTGTCTGATCAGTTTAGGGTCCAATTTAAATAAAAGGTACTATTAGCTAGGAGCAAACTTTAAATCAATTTTTCTGCATTAGGAATTTATTTTAGAAAACGTTTTGGTATATTTGACATTACAGATCTCTGTTGATTGAAACAACATCTGCTCAACTTTCAGACTTGATCGGTTCTGTGGTATTCATTAAATATTTTGCTGTGATACTGCTCACATCGTTCATAGCTTTAAAAATCTGTTTTACTTAACTTGATCATTATAAATTGGCATCGTACCCATTGCCGCATTCCATATATTCTGGAGGGCTGCTTTTTTAGGACTGTTGCCTTTTTATGCCCAAGATTATAATGGAAATCGTTAAACTTTCTTGACTCTGCCATAGGATACTTATTAATGGCTTAAAACATTTTTAAGCCTTTATTTCATCAGATCAGCAGAAGATCTGAGTCTTTTGATAAACAAAATGTCTGAAAGCAATTTTGGGACCATGTGTTACGTAAGTTGGTGGCTTTTGTGTAATACCTTTATTAAAAGGTATATGCTGAAAGCCGAAGTATATTCTTATCTCTGAATCTACCTGACGCTGTCGGAAACATTTTAAGGGTAAAATACCACATGCAAAGAGGGCATGTTTTGTATCAATTTTGAATTCCCATCAATAAACTGGACAATTTGATGGCTGTTTGCATTTGTAATAGTGTGCATCTCTTTGTCTGAGTTTTTTTACCTCAGTCTCCTGCAGGGCTGTAAACAAGACAGTGATTCTATCCCTACTCCTGTTTAAAAAAAAAAAAAAACAACAAACCACAAACAAGTCTAATGAGAGAATAAATTCAGGGAGGAGAGAATCAGGGCTCTTAGTGTATTGTATGACTTGACAAAAGCCATGGATGGATTCTTCCTTTTCTTCCTCTCAATAAAACAAATGAAAGTGACTAAAAGTTGTATTTCTATATTTCAGAAATACATATGTGTGTTCTGCAAGTAGGAACAGATGTATTTCTGTTCGTATGTATTGAACTATGAAAATGCAATGCTGTAAAGCGTGACAAATTGTCATGCAGGAAAATTTCCATCCTATGAAAATTGCCCGAAGCCAGAATAGGTGCACGCTAATTTGTGACCTTGTTTATTAGAAAGGGTTGTCACTTTAAATGCAAATTTACATTGTTATATTCTTTGTAATTGCAATAGTTGCAAATAAAATTTGAAAACGTTCTAAATGAGATTATGGTATCTTTCAAAGTACTTCCGAGGTGCATAGCGTGCAGGAAAAACCCTTGTAAAGCATAAGCAGTGTCAGGTGTTCAAACTCAGGAATGAAGACTAGGTTTAAATTAAATGCCTTGTACACTTGATGCCTTTTAACTCCAGTTTTCATTTGCGAAATACAGTAGAGAAATAATAATAAAAAAGCACTAGTTGCATTCCATAGGCTTTCAAGCCAAATACTGCACTGATGAGAGAAATGCTTGAGGAAGAGTCACCAGACTCCTCGTTATCAAGTAGGCAAAATGAATGCTAAACTTACATCATTCTGCCAGAACAATTCATAGTGAACTTCTGCTGTGGTTAAAAGTTGGGAAGTGATTATAGTTAGGAGATATAATTGATATTAAGAGCATGGGGCGGAGGGGGGAGTGCTCTGACTACTGATCCCTAAATTTGACTATTAAAAGTCAGGGTATATACTTGCAAGATGTGAATGCATTGAAGTGATTTAAAAAAAAGAAGAATGAATCATGTCCCTGGTCTGAACACTGAAGTATTTTCTTCTTAAAGATCGAAGCTGGCAGCTGGGATTACACCGAAAGTCTGCAAACCAAGGATAATTCTATTGAGGTAACAAAGGCTAAATCTAATACTACTACAAATGTGGGTCTCCTGTATAGTCAAGGTAACTTAATAGAAGATGCGAGGAAAAGAATTGCAGTGGTATTGGAAATCTTCATAATGTGAAGAAGGGATGCTGATACTTTCCTAAAAATGTCAGCTATATAGTTGTGCATCATTTTGCAACACCTTCTGAGACATGCAAAAATGGGGCTGAGGTATTTAAGAGCTTCACACAATTAAAAACACTAACTGCAGATGCACGACTCTTACGAGTGTTACTACATTATTGAATTGTTAGTTGGTCTGTCGTGTGGTGTGTCCATTAATTGTGTCCATTGTGTCCAAAAACCATTTTTTAATAACAATCTGAATTGTCATTCAAAGATTGGCTAACTCCCTTGAATAACAGTTACTGGGGTGGGCAAAACTTTATGGGAAGAAGCAGCATTTTACGCTCGCTGTTGTATAGGCCTTGCTTTTTGATAGGGTTTAGGAATTAATTCAGCCAATTTTACACCTAACTCTTTTGAAACTCTGGACTAGTAACTGAAGAGTAAAAAAGTTCTAGAAATAAAATCTGCTTTGCTGCTGCACCCCCAGTGCAATAGTGGCCCAAGCATGACTTGGAAGCATCTAGTATCCTTTCAGCGTGACTAGGTTTATTTTTCCCCTTCTGCTGTCACACTCCTCCTTGTAGCATCTTGTTCTAGATCAGAGCAGGCACGTGCACAGCCGGACTGTCCACCCAAGCAGAGATGCTGTGAATACCTTCGGGGCTTGCGGAAGCCGCTTCCGAGGGGCAAAAAATGGGACTTGGCTAGAAGAGGCAGGAGGGTGATGTGATGCAACGCAACTGGCCCTGCTCCTCCAGGCCCAGCTTGCGTATTGATGCAGGGTGCGGTACTTTGCAATTAGTAGGTGGCAGTACCATGATTTAGGGTAGATAAATGCTGCTTGTTAAAATAAGGGATAAATTTGAAGTAGATATGTGTAGGTAAAAGGAACAAGTTATAGAAATGGGATTTTTTTGTTTGCGTAAAACGATTTAACCCTTCTTGCCCCCCCAATGTTGACGGTGGTTGGTTAACGTTAAAGGAAACATCGCTTTTTTTCTAGTCTGATTTTGGATGACTAGAAAGCTACACTTGAGCAAAAACCTGATAAACCCTCTCTAAACTGCAAATGTCTTGTGGATGGGAAAACCCTTAAGCTGTAGAGGAAGAGAAGGTGCTTTTTCAAATGACGGGGTGTAGTTCCAGGCCGTACTCCAGCAGGGGGAGGCAGGGGCATGGATTTCTTCAGGAAACCCTGGGATTCTTCCAGGGGATACCTAGCGTATTTTGAGCTGTAGGTTTGGTTTGGTTTTCCCCCTTTCTGGAGGAGGAAGGCATAGGTCGAGGTTTCTTTTCTCTATTTCTTTTCTTTTAAACAAACTCCACTGTTACATGTGCATTCCCCCTGTTTTTATATCTGTTTATCTGTGGGTTTTTCCCCCAAACACCTTGCTGACTCTTCATTTAAAAACTGCTGAAGGAAACCCATTTTAAGATTAGAATTATTTAAATAATTATTATTTAAGTATTTAAAAATAAAAACCTGGCAAAGAAAGAAAGGTAGAGCTTCCTTTTGTAGCAGGAATTGGGGTGTTAATGAGTCCATTTTGAACCTTAAACGTGGCTTTGCATTGGTTTTTGGGAAAGTATTTGCATAAGGTCGAGGCCGTGAAGGTATCTCCAATTCAGCTGTATTTTAAGCTCTGCTAAGTGAGATATGTTAGGTGATTCTACCATGAGGATGCCCGTACCTCAAAGAGCTGATTTACAGGGTGCCTTGTGGGCATCCGCAGCGTGCCGTGGTCACTCGAGTTTTACATTCTGTGCAGAGACACATTTAAAAATGCCCCTGGCAGTATTGTCTGTAAAATCCGCGCAGGGTGATGGTGCTCTCTTTTCTTAGGGCTTGTCAAAGACTTGGCAGAGCGCTCGAGTGCTGGATTAGAGGTTGAGCCTGTGCTTAAACTCATTTCTATTTAGTAAGGTAAGCAGGTGCTTTGGTGGCTGTGCTATGTTGGGGCCTTAGCAAGTCGGGGAACAAATAGAAGAGAGAACTTTGGGTGACTCGTGTTCAGTATTGAACTCTAGACAGGGTACCGTATTTGTACACACTGTACATCCGGGTGATGTTCATGGCTCGCATTTCATTTCTTTCATGTCAATGTTTTGTTTTAAGATGCAATTTGAGCCCACACAGACACTATTTAGTTGGTAGAAATAATTTTCTGCCAAAATTGCTTATATTTATAATTCCGTTAAATAACAGAACTGTTACTGGCAATGAAACCTATTAATAAGTCTAATTAGCACAATAGATTGTAAAGCTAATGATAATATTTTTAAGCCAAATTGCATACGCTCTACCTAGAATTTAATTTCAAATGTGTGCTGAATCAGGAAGCATATTCAACCTTTCATTGTGTATAAGCTTTCCATGTATATGCTCTAATAATTAATCAGGGAAGACATTACAGTTACATTGCACGTGTGGAATTTAATACCACAAAGGAGACTGCATGGACCACCTTGAGCAATTGTTTTTAATTCATCCACCTTTACTTTAAAATAGGGTGTGAGTGCTTTCCTTTTTTATGCAAGCAACATAGCTAGATGCTTCATGGCACAAAGCTGGAGGCATTTGGGGAAGAAACCCTAGAAAAGCTGGACATCTTGCGGGTATCTCCTGCAGGGCAGACCCCAAGCCGGGGGAGCCCCGATGCCGCCGGGGCATTCCCGGTCCCACACAGGCCAGTGAGGATCACCCAGACGTTGCTTTTGGCTTTGCTTGGGCGCAGTTATTAGATGCTCCAAAGGCCAGGCTGGTATGAGGCCACCTTTAACTTAAGGTGGCTGAAGATGAAATGCTGTCCTTGCTGTGAAAGGTTGTCCTGGCTTTTAGGCGTGGTTTTCCATCACTGGAGTTGTTCATGTGTATGCCACAGATACAGCATCTTTTGTAGCCTTTATGCCCTGGGCTGTTATACCCCGTACATCAACCCACCCTCTCTGATGGATACACACCCCAAACATACGCAGGGATCAGAAGGAGACCATACTCACCAGTATACCAGGCTGATGTTTCCCACAGCTGGGAAATGGGATAGCAGTGACAGCGGGGGCTTTGCCTTCGTACCTCCAAGCATCCATACTGAGATGCCTGGATTTATTTGCGTGCCATTCTCCCATCAAGGAGACCCTTCAGGAGAGCGGGAGCTGTGGAAGGCCAGTGGTGTATTGTTTATTGGGTGTTTTATTTTTTCCTTCCCAGCACACAACCTTTCTAGGTGCCCAGATCACAGCTATGGAATTTGTGCTCTCTAATGTATGCGTGTGCAGTAAATTAAACTCAAATTGAACGACCAATTTCCTTACAGCTGAAGCTCCATTAATTACTATGTGTAAATCACATTAGCTGAGTTTAGGTTATAATGACTGTAAAATATACACTGTCCATGACAGGGTGGCGAGATTTGGAGGCCCAGGTGACAATCACTTTGGTCGCTTGAAATGAACAGATGAAATGTGATAGTTCCTGCTTCATTTTGCACCAGGCATTTGGTCCGTCCAAGCTGCCCAGCTCTGCAGGTCCCTCCGAATCAATTCAGATGCAGGAGAGCCTGTTGCTCTCTTGGTCCTGTGTACAGCACATGGGTGGCAGCTTCCTATCATGAGACAATTTGAGCAACCTCATTTATGTTGTTAGCTTCTCTTAAACGTCATGTGGCAGAAGGCACTGCTGCCTACAGGTACTTCTTCCCTAAGCTATGAGGATTTACTCTTCGCAGTTAACTTCCCCACATAAGGTTTTATCTTGGTTGTATCTTTTTATGGTTCCCTCCTGATGTAGATTTGTTAGGTGTATTTGATTCCTTTTTTTTTTCTCTCCTTCGTTGCCATCAGGGCTGAATAGTTCATTCAGATGATGAAAAGCTGCCCCATTATATTTTACATTCAAATTCACATTTAATATATAGTATGTACACTAAACGTTACTGGGGATTTAAAATACAGAGACTTCCATGTACAGGCTCTTCATTCCTTGGCAAAAACTGCCTTTAAGACGTCTGGCCCATCTCTCAGCAAGCTTGTAAGACTCAGAGGTGATCAGGCGGGGCAGCTGGGGCCGGACCTCACAGTGAAGTGCGGGTGGCCCGTGTCACCTGCTTGTCCCCTGCCCTGTGCCCCCCAGCAACACTCTGCCCCTGAGTCCCGGCGTGGGGAGTCAGGCTGTTTTAGACCAGTGAAGAACCTCTTCTCCTGTCAGTGTTTTTGCCTGGTAGCTGTGGAAGTCAGGACGATGGGCGCCCACCACCTGAAGGGCTGTCGCTTTCGGAAAGAGGGTGTTGGTAGGGGATGGCTGGGTGCTGTTGCTCCTCGCGCAATGACTTTGTCCCCGCTGTGGCGACACCAGAGCTGGCTCTGCCGGGCACACAGCAACAGGCAGGGTAGTGCATCGAGCACTTTGGAAGCAATGAGACAAGCCAAGCACTAAAAGCAAGAGAGGCTTGGGTGGCGAGGCCGGGGAGACCATCTGCATTATAAGCTCAACAGAAGCAGAGGGCTTAAAAGAGAAATAGTCGGGATGAAAGCAACTTAGTTTGTCCAGTCCGTTGCCTCCTTGCAGCATCAACGCTAAAGCCAGCCCTGCCTGGTGCATCTCTAACCTTTTCCTCCAAAAGGCCGTTGATGGAAATGCCTTGAGCGGTGCCTGTGGGATGTCACCGAGGCGTCAGTGCCAGGCAGCAGCCGCAGGTCAGTGCAAGCTGTGCTGCCCGGCCAGCCCTGCACAGTGCCGCATCTTCCGCACTGGCTACTAAAAGCCAATTAAAACAAAAAAATAGAGAGGCATTGTTCAAACCCCAGCATCTCTTAAAAGGGAAGCATGGCCCTCTCGGTCAAATGTGAGCTGGGGAGACTCACAGGAATGACAGCAATTAATCACCATGCTGCTTTGAATCTTTATGTAAGTGCTCAGTGTTAAATATTACAGCGGCACCAACGCAGAGGCTGACACCAGCCTTTGTAATCCAGGTCTCTGTAGATGCGAGGTTGCAGGCTAGGCAATAATAAAATTATTCAGCTTGTTAGACACAGGCAAGGCTTTTTGGTATGCATATCATGCCAGCCTCAAAAACGATGGAAGTGTCAAAATAGCAGAGGAGGGAAAATATAAGGAAAACCCTAAAATCAAGCCTTTTATTTAAAAAATATCACCACTAAAATTAGATTAGTTTTATTATAACCACAATATGATTTCTGAAGTTTAGCATGTGAGCAATTAATCAGCTAGCTCAGATAACGACTGGGAAGTATGTTTTGGTTCTGGTTTTTTTTTTTTTTTTCTTTTTTCTATTGGCAGCTATTCCACAGCTGGAAAGAAAATTTGTCCAATCTCTGGCATAGAGCAGAGGCCACTTGTAAAGTTTAAACCTCCTTTGCTAGGTCAGCTAATTGCTTGCCTGTGACAGGATCTGACAAGTAGTTGCAGAGTTACATGTGAATGAAGGACAACAGAGCCTGTTCTGGGATTCTGGATTTCACATGACTTTGGGGTACTTTGGGGCTAAACTATACTAAAGTACTTCCCCCACCACCAATAAAATAAAATCCAGATACAGATCAACCTCAGAAGCTAAGCGAATCATGAAATTTTGATATATTTCTGATCTCTGCTAGTATTTTTTTTTTTTTTTTAAAGAAAAGTGGTGTATGGCCAAGAGATGTAGCTGGTGTCTGTTTGTTAGCAAGGCAAACGTGTGCATAGGTGCCACAGCTGCCTGGGTGGCTGCACAGCTGCATTTCACTCCAGCGGCAGGACAGCACTGCTCCAGGTCTCTACTCACAGGTACTGCACCCATCGGCAGCGTGCCAGCGGCTCTCTGTGTCTCTCACAGCCATCACCGATCTCTGACATGTTTATGGAGAGGTGACTGTGTATTGGCCTCAGCTTGGGGGTATGCATGGCATGCCCGGGGCAGAAACTGGCCTCTACGACCAGTGTTGGAGGTGGCATTTTGATATACTGACAGAGGGGGGACGCCTGTCCCATGTGCCCATCCATCAGGTTTTTGGGAAGTGGAGCGCTGCATCCACGCTCATCACTGAAGTACCCTCTCCCACCCAGGCCCCCCTTCTCTCCTCCAAGTGAAGAGCCATGGCATTTGAGCCCTTGGATCCCAATTACCATTCAACAGGCTCTAAACTGTGTCAGGGTTTGGCTGCCAGAGAGGGTCTGCCCCTCCTCGGTCGTACAAGCAGATGCTGCGTGGGGAAGTTTCTCGACTGAGTTTGTATGCAAACAACATACAGCTCCTGACTGCTGATGGCTATCCAACTCCCTGGCTAATTAAAATCTATAAACTACACTGGCATATGTAATTTAAAAAATAGCTCTGCTATAGTATGACTATGCATGTGTATTGACTAAAAATAGCACTTGCCAAGAGAAAAAAGAGATAATTACAGTGAATTTGGATAGCGTCTGATTTTATTTTTTCTATTGAATTAAGGAAAAGGAGTATGCAAACATATCTTATATAGAGACATATATCTTTACTGCTCTTTTAGCTATGGAGAAAAATCGAATCTACCGGACTTGGACATTTGTATAAAATTTTGTTATATGAAATTACTATTAATGGCTTTCTCTCTGATGAGTTTTGCTTGAGGGTGGCAGCTGAGCCCGTGCCAGCTAGTGAGATGCAGCGCTCCTCTCGCAGGAGTCAGGAGATGGCACCATCGCACCTCATCTTCCCCCTCTTTCTGGTGTGCGAGCAAGTGTTCAGTCTGGGGAAGAGAGGCTTTCTGTGTGACATGGCCGTGCAGTGGCTGCTGGGGAGGACCTGCGGTGGAAGCGTAGTTTTCTCCCTGCTGCAGTCATTAATGTTTGGAGACCAAAATTTTGGGACTGAACCCTTGGCTGGGAATGGCTTTCTTGGCCTTCATCCCCCTCAGGTGTGACATCCATCTGCCATTATCACCACTCTGCCTAGCATCTTCAGCGCTATTTCCCACATGATTTCTGTACTAATATGCCCTCAGGAGTGCTGTATCTTTTAGGATGGGAATAACATCTGCTTTCCTAGTGCCAGAGCAGTTTTCCAAGCCCAAGGGAGGAGAGGGGGAAGCCGGGGAGGGTGCGATCCTGCCTGGTCCAAGGGGGAAGGGCCCACACAAAGGTATGGCATGCACCGTGGTGGATGCTGGGGAGGGAGAAGAGCCCTGTTTGATAACACCCTCTGCCAAAAAATGGCTTGCTGTTGCTTCTCTTTTAATCACATGCATGCAGCAGCTCAGGCTTTGTGTCTGTAAGGCAGGGACAGGCACACACAGAAGCAGAGCATGGGCATCTGCACCACCCCTGTGCTAAATGGGAGCCGATTAACGAAATCCGGTGGTACCTCGCACAGGAATGGGGTTTCCTGGCCGGGGTCTGCGGCTGCCGAGCAGGGAGCTGCCGGCTGCTGCAGGGCTGTAGGTGTTTAATTGGTTAAGTGCCTGGGGGGGGCCTGGGATGGAAATGACTGTAAAAACAGCAGAGTAATCCAAGGAACAAAACCCCTCATCTGGAGGATTTTTTTTTAATTACTGCTCAGACCCAGTTATGTCTACTGCAGAAAGTTAGGCTATTTGAGCCAAGTTATTTGAGAAAGATGCTCAAAATAGGAAATGTTTAGATTGCTGCTTCTGTTTTCATTTCATTGAGCTATTCATTGAATTTATTATTGTACTATGATATTATGTTTGTTAAAATAGATTCTTTTTATTTGTCAGATGATAACACTTCCCAGCTCACAATCCCTCACTATACAAAAGCCAAAACTTAGAGCTTAGATGCCGGTTAATCAACTCCTGGGAACTTCCCAGAATCGGAGAAAAACCCATTTAGGAAAGATGCTCTTTTAGGATAAACCCTAACGCTGTTTAGGTTATTAAACCAAACCATTTTGGTTTCCACGATGGTAAAAGGAGGATTGAATTTTCCCTGTAAAAGCGGTGTGCAAGCCTCTGGGACTCTGCAAGGTACACGATACCAGCTGCTGTAAGACATGCACGCAAGTTGCACCCAAGCTCCCTGCTCCGTCCCACGAGCATCGCTGCAAGGATAAGTACCTTTCGCGCCACGTCCTGTGCTCCGGGCACGGGAGGGAAAAGGGCTTTTTCTGCTGCAAGGCCACCCCCGGGTCTGCGCCAGCTGGCCCGAGGGGAGCACGGTGCTGCTTATGCCTGGTGGCAGTTACAGTATCTATCTGCCTGGGGAGGAAAACATACTGGCTGCATGAAAACCCTCTGTTTGTGTATTATGGCGATTCTTACAAGAAAAAGCCAATGTTTCAGTGCATTGCCTCACAAATAACTGTTCTGGTGCGTACTCAGCGAATATTTTCTAATTCAGCCTTTCAATGCCTTACCCTTGTCAGGCATTTCTCATGTAATTAACAGCAGAAAGTCATGCAAAAAATAATCCTGACTTCCTTCATCTTTCCATGGAACGAGACGTGGTAATTGCCATCCATTTCAGCGTCCCTGGAGCAAGCCCCTCTGTCCAGCATCTGCTGAGTTAGTGCTGAACGAAGATGCTGGGCTGTGCCATGCCATGGCAGTGTGTCCGTTCTGGGAACGGCCTCCAGAGACGCCGATTCAGGAGCCAGTGGGACCTCTGTCAGCCGTACAGCGACATTTGCCAACACAGAGGCCCAAGGCTGGCACCGTGTCCCTGCAGGGCCGTCCCTCTGCCGCTTCTCCCCTTTCACAGGAGGGTTTTCCAGGTTGCTAACACCACGGGTGAAGCCTTTAGCTGCACCCAGGTGCTGACCAGTAAGGCTGTTACCCCACAGGGTGACATGCACAAGGCTGGAAGTGGGGCCAGGGGCCTGAGGGGGGACCGGGGCTCCTTCCCCTGTACCCCACAGCTTTTCCCTATGCCAGCACCGGAGCCGACTCTCCGAGGGATGCGGATGCCGCACCGGGGCGGCACCATGAATCTGCAGCAGGCATTGGGTGCACGTCAGGGGCAGGAGCCCGGCAGCCCATCTGCTTTGGCTCTTCCCCAGCAGATTGCCGTATGCTGGGTCTCAAGGAAGTCTCATTAGAAAATATTTGCAGATAATCAAGTTAGTATGGTACACCCCAGCAGGCATCCATGCGACCTCCTTGTGCTGGACCTGGAGGCACATCACTGTTTTAGCATTGCTACTGACGCTGGACAGACAGAGGCGGTCCATGGCCAGTCACCTCAGTCATACAAACAAACGTACGAAAAATGACTATGTGTATCAAGCACTTAACCTAGGGGGATGAATAAGGTTTCTTTGTTTCTTTGCTGCAGCAGGTTGCTTTGGTGCTCCAGAGTTTTGGCTACGGCTTATTACGCCTTATTCTATCTGCCCGCTTTGGGTGGGGGGATTTTGCCCAGACACTCGGCCTTTTGGGTGCAGTCGCTCTTGGTTTTTTGCTCGAAAGAAGCTCAGAGGGGAAGGGAGAAGGCACGATTTCTGCAGCTCGAAGGATTATTTCTTTTACCACTAAGGACGCCATGTGACTTTATTGCCTTTCTGAGCTCTTTAACACAGCAATAAATGAGCCGTTAAAATATTTTAAAATCAATAAATGTAATAAAGAACGAAGCAAATTACAAAGCCACTCCTGATGTTTAGTGATTTGGGAAATAATCATGTCCTCAAGCGAGCAGTGAGTTGGGGCGAGGAGGTGTCTGGGTGACCTTGCAGGGGCTGCTGCGCCGGGGGACAGAGGAGGCAGAGCCGGTCTGGGGCCCGTCCTGGGGGCAAAGGGGGCTGAGGGGTGGCCAGCGGGCATGGGCTGGGCTGAGTCGGGGTCTGAGCGGGATGGGAACCCTGCCCTACCACCCCTTGCCCATCCAGGCTGCTGCCAGGCTTTTATTTGGGAGTTTCCCTTTGCCTCGGGCATGGGCTTAATTTTCAGCTCAGCCTCCTGAGCAAATCTCCGGCGCATATCAGTAAGTCTGCGTGGCTTTACTCAAATTTAGCAACGTGCCTAAATGAAAGGTGACCTCCAGGGATGTGCTGGCCAGGGGGTGACTGGTGGGTGGTGTGGGGCCCCGGCAGCCTGGGGAGTTCTTGCTTGCCCAAGCCCTGCCATCCCACCTTGCCTCCTCTGCTGGGCAAGTGGGAAAGAGCTGGGGTGAGAGTGGGGAGCAGTGGCAGCAGGGGCTGGAGTCACAGCTCCTCTCACCGCTGTTTTCAAAGGCTCATGCATCTAAATGACTTCTCAGCAGCTGTCCTCCCTGGAGACTGCCTTGCTTGAAAGATGATACCGCTCTTGTAATTAAGGTAATTGTTTAAATTCATTCCTTTAAACCGGACCACATCATAACTTAACCAACTGTACCTACGCAAGCATGGGGGCGGTTGAAGAGGGTCGGGGTGGGTGTCACAAGAATGGTTCAGCATCCAGAAAGATTTATAGGTAAAAACCTTGTTAAACTGAAATGCCTAATAAAGAAAGATGCAGGGGAAAAAAATCGCATACAGGGCATAACCCGGGCAGGCAGCTGCCCCAGAAGACCTGCTGCTGCCACCTGCATCAGTCACTGCGGTGACTGATGGCGTGAATGTCACCCCTGCAGACAGGTGTTTGCTGGTGGCAGAAAGAAGTGCTCTGAGCCCCCCCTGCCCTGCTCATCTTCTGCCCACATAGCAGGTAAGGCTGCACGTGCTTAGGCTCTTTCAGGATGCTTAATTTCCTTTCTCACTTACCCTGAATGCTTTCTGATTTCATGGAAATCTGAAGGTAATTGAATGTAATTGTTTAAAGAATCGAATTATTTAAATTATTGGGTAATGCTTGAAATAAAATGACAATCTGTGGGAGTTGATGAACGTTGGTGGTTGATGGAGAGCAGCGGAGCGCTGTGTGTGCCATCCCGCCTGGCACAGGGCTGCAGGGCTGGGTGTGCCGGGGAGCAAGCGGCTGGGGAGGGACGATGGTGCGAGGTCAGGATCTGGCACGCTCCTGCGTGGGTGGCAATCTCTGGGATGCTCATCCCTCACTGGGAGAGCCCGGGCCATGGCCAGGTTTGTTCTTGGTCCAAAATGGCATGGGCAGTTCAGCAAGACCTGGTGGGTCAGTTCCTCTTTGAGGGTGTTTCAGGGCATCTATGGGGGTGTGACAGAGATTACCCTGGGGATCAGTGCTGCTCCTGCACCTGTTCCCCATATCCACGTGGATGGTGATGGACATCTGCGACCCCAACTAATGTTGCTAGCAAAAGAGGAGCCCACAGCAGAGAGCAGGGCAGGGCTTTGGTGTGGCTGCTGGTATTTCAGATGTGACTTCAGGTGGCCAGGGGTAAATTTAAGGTGTCCATGGCACAGAAAAATACCCAGCTAGTCTGGAGGCAGGCAAGCAAAGGCACCCAGGAGACCAGGCAAGCTAGGGGCTAATCCAGCACTGAGAAACTCGTGTCCAAACCCGGGACGTTGGGCTGCCTCCCAGCTGGTCATTAATACCCTGGGCCTGTGCCCCTTGCCGTGCCACCACCTGCCCCGAAAGCTTCACTCCCATGTCTGGGGTCTGTTCCTGTTCAGAGGAGGCTGTGAGGACAAGCAGCAGAGGGAAGGGTTGAAAAATAATTGATACAAAATAGGTGAAAGACAAATATCAGGACACTGATGAAAAGAGCGCGGAGGGGGATGGAGGACACAATGAAAAAGATTTGTATTTAAAAAAACAAATTTTGCACATTGACGGTGGCCCGTGGTGCTAATATTCATCGAAGCAGCGACAGGAGGCAGGAGACTTCAGTTGTGTTCGTTGCTCTGCTATCACCTGCCTCTCTGTGCAGAGATCCTTAATATTTATCTGCAGTATTGTCTTCATTTGCAAACCCTATGCCTACAGAAGAAAGTGTTTTGGTGTTTTTGATGCTAGCTGACACCCAGGGCCTCAGGTAAACAAGACTTTTTCTTTTTCCTTACTTTGTCACCCTTTTAATTTCTATTTGGAAATGAAGCGAGTGATTACTTCGCTCAACCGTCTTTCTATTATTTGGTGGGCAGATTTATTTGGAGAGCGATTTAAAGTTCCCCCACCTCCTCCATCTCCCCCCCTGCCCCGCAGCCAGGCACATCTCTCTCTGCACATGGGAGAGTGGCATGGGCAAGCCTCGGGCTGGAAGGGCCGGCCTTGGGTTGAAGCGCACCTATGTGCGACTGCGGCTGCTCACGTGGCGCCCAACGCTCACGCGAGCGTGCCACAAGCACGCAAACAGACCGTTCCCCTGAACCGTCCTGGGCAAAACCTTCCCCTTGGCTCCACCTCTGGCTCATCGCCCTTTGCCCCTCGGCCCTCTCTTGTCGCACCCAAGATCTGGAAATGAGCCTTGCATTTGACTTCATAGCAGATGTAAATGCTTCAAACCATTCCTCTGACGCTATCTCATCCTCCCTTGCTTTTGGCAGTAAGTTAAGCTGCCCTCCAGACCAGCTGTGTGTTTTAAACCAAAATTAAAGACTCTTTAATTTAAACTCTAAATTCAAGGCTGTCAAATAAGCCCTGCAAAGAGCATAGTCCAAAGAATTCTGCAATCCTTAACTGAGCAAAACTTGCTCCCAAAGCAGTGGGGATTTGGCTGGTTTGAAGCCTGCAAAATTACGCATGGCATTAACAACAGCAGCGACGAAAAAGAGAAAGTTCCAATCCACTCCCCAACACTTGGCTATTGTGTTGCATTGTTTTAATATCATATTTTTTGTGAGAGGCTGCAGCTGATGCCTCCGTGCTGTGCTGTTGTGCCAGCCCACCCGTGCTAGATGACATCGGTAACGTGGTGTGACACGACCAACAGCACCAGGTGTGACAAGCCAAAGCAGCAACACGTCTGCTGAGGAGATGTGAAACGACAGGGATGGCTAAAACTCATGCTCAAAATTTTAAACCGCTTAAAAGAGAAGAGAGGCTTTTTAAAAGGTTCTGTCATGATTTTTCTTAGTCACGAATACTTTTCCCCATTTATCCTATTAGGGAACTTAAAACTGGAATTTGCATGGTGCTCCATTTTACTCTGATATGGGAATCCATGAGTGCTGGCCCACTGACCTTGATTTTTTCAAAAAAAAAAAAAAAAAGAGAAGAGGGAAAAAGGGGGATTACAGGACTTTGCCAGGATGAAGGCTGGACTGAGGAGCGCTTGGGTATTTGCTTACCCAGCGTGTTTGCGAGTACCACAGGTTTCATACACCAGTAGTGGAAGACAGAAAACAGTTGTTCCAATTCTGTGCCGATAATACATTTTTTCACACCTACAGTGTCTGTCAAATTTATAGCAATGTAAGCAAAAAAAAAGAAAAAGTGCTGCCTTGTTTCTCCTGGATCTACCAAACTTTAATTTTATTTTCTTTAAATGTACGAGGTTTTTCTCTAGCCATGATTTTAAGAAAGAAATAAACACCCCAGCCATCCTCCTGACCTTACTGTGCTTGCAAGGGATCGGTGGTGTGAGCTTGAGCATCTCACCTTGCTTGCGGTCGCTGGTGGGTAGGTGCTTGCCCTCCTCCCTATCGCCAGGGAAGGGCACCAGCACGGCCCCAGCTCTTATCGGTACGAACGGTCCAGGACCGGGGTTCCTTGCTTTTCCTCTTCTTCCTTGGTAAGTATAACAGGCTTAATGTTCATCTCATCTTTTGTGGTGACAAGTTGAAAGTAACTCCCCTAAAACCCGTAAAGCCAGGCTCGCACAAAACCAGTGTGCAGGGACCACAAAACTAGCAGAACCAGTGACCGCGGCTGCAAGCCCGTCTGATGAGGCATTCACAGGATTGGAAGCAAAGAGAGGTAAGGAGCACATTTTGGCTTGCGATAAATACTGAGTAACAATATGTGTGAGTGTGTGAAGTGGGCAGCGGGGAGCTGTGCAATACTCGCAAACAACTGCGACAAACCCCTTTGCTGGGATAATTTGATCTAGCACAGCCAGTGGAGCATGGCAGGATTATGATGATCGTTATTTATTCTATGTATTACAGATTTTTTTTTTGGTGGTGGTAAGAGCTGCTAGTGCTGTGCTAAATAAGGGAAGACCTGGTGTCTTCTGTGATGAGTTACTGGAAATGCAGTGAAAAGCCGCTCCCACATCCTGCCCAAATGCCATGGCATGTCTGCGATAACTGATATTTCTACATATTATGGATATCATTGCCTGGCCATACGTGTAAAATTACCCAGACAGCCGACTCTGTGTGTTTGTGTACAGGTGCGTGCGTGTGTCCATGAGCAACACTGTACACGCACACCTAGTGTCGCTGGCCAAAAGATCCCAAGAGCTATTCCCCTGATTTCCATGTAAATTTTCCAAAACGAAGTGGCTGGTCCTTCCCATCCGTGGCATCAGGTAAGCCCAGCATCAGGCCAGGCTGCTGCAGGAGCGGGACAAAGGGCTGATGCTACAGTCCGGTTTCCATGGCAACAGAGGAGGTGTAGCGAAACCAGAAATATTGCAAACACCCCTTCTGCTCATCGCAGCGCAATGCACCTTATTGCAAAAGATACTGCTATTCGGGGGGG
>NW_008825111.1:141882-149844 GCF_000699105.1 Pygoscelis adeliae
TTTCAGCTTGCGGAGTTTCTGAAATAAAAAGAAACGGCATTTTTTTTTCTCGGTGTAGCTGCAAAGAGAAAGGAAACCCGACGCACAGGCTTCGTTTTCTGCGTGTAAAATGTGTGTGTTCTTTCAAAGGCAGTGGTTGGCTGCTTTTCCGGACATGATGTGGTTGAAGCTGTCATCATAATGGAAATTCATTGCTGTAGCTATGGTAAATCGAGTTTTCTGCCTGTGCTGAATGCATTAGTCTAATGAGATGTTTGCAGCTGGAGAGCTGAGCTGCTGGAGACTTGCACTGTGCTAAGAGACAGGGAGAAGATGGCTTTTGCTGGGGTCTGTGTGACTGTGCTGAAAGTCCTCTGCCCTTTGTGTCCCAATGCCTGGGCTCTCTAAAGACACTGCTCAGTGTTTTAACCTAAGCAATAGGTAAGGGGAAAGCATGCTTCTTCTTCTCTGCCTGATGTTTGTCGTTGAGCCTTGTTGGAGCAGTTGTCATTCTGCTTGTCTGTACGGTAACTTTACAGCTCCTCAGCTGGAGACTCTCTTCACCAAAGCACACCCGTACTTAGCCCCGGGAGCAGTTTGTGTGAGGAGAGGGGCAGCAGATCAGTGTGTGCCACTGGCTTTTGCTGCGCGGCGGCGGGAGCGTGTGTGTGTCTGTGTGTGCACTAGTTGATGAAGACTTCTGACTACAGAGCACTCTGCATGCAGAGCAGCTTCGGGCTTTTCCAAACCTGAATCCAAGTGTTTGGGTTTTTTTTTTGCTGCCAGGTAAATGCCTCTTCCATTTTAAGAGCAACTTATTTTGCCATATACATAGCAGGCAGTATTTATACCAGTGTAGTTCATAGAGCAATTAGTTTAATTAATATCTCATATCTTCAAACCAGATGCTAAGTTGAATTTTCATCCTTAACTGAAAACTGAAGGGAGCGATACTGCTTATATGCTGGTTTTTCCTGCAAGACTAACAGGCATCTAGCTTGTGAGAGTCACCGAGGAGCATACTTTAGCAGAGTTGCTCATGTTTTTCTTTTCAGTTGTTTTAAAGGTAACTTTGAGAGAGGACAGAGCACGGAGATGAAATGTGCGCGTGTGCCCGGCTAGCCCTGCCAGTCCCTCCCTAACTCCCCAAGGCTCCGCCACCGCCCCAGCCCGCAGCCCACCGCTTACTGACAGAGGGTGAAGCCCGGCGTGGTTCAGTGAGTAACTCAGCCTTTGCGATCTGGGCACCGTTTCCCTTTCCATAGCTGGTGAACTGCTGTGAGCATTGGTTTCTTTGCCTCGGGTTCATCTAACGGCAGCGGTCTGGCGGAAAGAAGTTGCTTTTGGTTTTGGTGCATGCGAGGCTTGTGGCAGGAATAGAAAGTTAATCTGGCGAGCTGCAGAAGGAAAGTTGTTTGAATTCTCTGCTTGGAGGGGGATTTCTGTTTAATCCTGGGTTTATTTCAGGAGGCTTCTGAAGACACTTTGCTCAAGGATGGACCAAGGGCTTTTCAAACTGAATAAAGGCACAATGGGAAATGTAAAGCACGTAAAGGGGGGTTAAGTAGCAAATACTTGGAAAGCGTGGGGATGTTGTTATTTGTGGGAGCAGTGCTGGAGTCTAGAAAGTGTCTTTGTGCTACAGGAGTACTTACAGCATCCTCCATCACACTGCGCTGCCAGTCCCCGGTTCAGCTAAGCGCACTGGGCTCAATCAGCTGGTGGTGTAAATCAGCGTAACTTCCTTGGCTCCAGCCTCATCTGACACCAGCTGAGGATATGGCTCGGAGATTTGAAAGTTCAGGTTTTGCGATCTTATTTAGATGAGGTGTCTCCCAGTCCTGTCCGTCTGCAGGTGACTTTTTATTATAATTCAGATGTCACACTGATTTTCCTGATAAGGCAGAGCCCCTCTGCCCCATCATAAAAGTTATTTAGAACTTTTGATGCACGTGTTCTTTGGATTAGAAAGGCTGGCAGGGGCACGAGCTTTTTAATGATGGAGTGTGGAAGAGGGACAGGAAAAAAAATCTACAACAGAAAAAGTAACTGTGCTGAATTAGATCAGAAACTCTGCAGAGGGTATAACTTGATAAATGCTTTGTTGCTGTAGCACAGTAACTCTGATATTTCTGTTATTTTATTTATTAGACACGTTTAATGAGTACTTTCCTATGTTTTGTGGAAAAGAGTGGGTAGAAAGAGGCAATTTTCTTTCTTGGGCAATCAGTGCCTTGCCCTGAGCTTTCTCACCTGATGGGAACACACCTGTACAGGTGCTTGATGGTGGCTACAGTACCTGGAAAGAAGAAATTGCAGTAGGATGCTTTTCCCTCAGCCATTCCCTTAGCTCTGTGCTTGACACAAAAATCTGGGTTTTTGATACATACTTAAAAAAAAAAAGTTTAAGAGGGAAACACCACAGAGCACCCCATCATGGTACATGGGTGACACTCCAAGCTTCCGGAGGCTGAGATGTGACCTTACACAGATGTCTCCCTGACACCTTGCCTCCCTCGAATTTAAGGTAACATTAAAAAAAGAAAAAAAGCAAGAGAGGGCACAGGTTGTAGGGTGAAGCGAGGAAGTGGGGTGTGGGATGGCTGGCTGTTCACAGCCTGGAAACAGGAGACAGGCAAGCCCTGCCAGCTGGGCTCCTGCCCGCTCCCTCACCCAGCCCCGCTGGGATGAGGCAGGCGAGCGAGGGGCTAGCTGCTGGAATACGGGCTGTCCTTGGTGGGGATGCATCCATCCTCCTCATCCCTGGCCATGCTGGGACCTGTCAGCATCCTCGCAGGCTCCCCCAGCACCCAGCTCTGGTGGGAGCTTGACCCGAACTCCACAGTAGAAAAGGGGATGATTTAGCCCATTCCCCGGCATCCCCACTTCTCGCTGGGCTCTGACCAGAGGTACCCAGGGGCTCCTTTCCTGCTGCAGATTGAACTCACACCGCTAAGGCTAGCCAATATTCCTAGCATTAGTTTGAAAACACCCCGGGTACTTTAAACTAGAAACCAAGGCACTCTTCCCTCCTGCAAATGGCAGGGAACCCACACAAGCCTGGTAAAGAAATACACAAGACATAAAAGGATGGTTTGGGTACGGAATACCATCAGGAAATAGCTGATGAGAATAAGACAGCAATGATTTCTGTTAAAAATTGAATGAAGCAAAATGTTTTTATTTGCTAGCACTGAAGTCAGCAAAGCCCTGTTATCTTCAGGGGGATTTAGTTCACTTTCATAAAGTATACTCAATGGCATCATGGTGTTTTTTAAATGAAAAACATAACAATGAGAAAAAATACCCCAATTCCCTAAAATCCTGCTCTACTTCTCTCCCTACAGCTTTAAAATGGTGCAAAGGAGGAGTCAGCTTTATTTACATAAAACACTCCCAGCTGAGTTCTCCAGCTGACCATTAAGAGCAGTTACAGTATTTAACAGGTGATGGTCACCACCGGGCTCCCTGCAGTGAGAATGAACAATAATTGGTTTACTTATGCAAAGTAAAATATTCCAGGCTCTCCTTAAAAGGAGAAATGAATTATGTGTATTAATTCTGTTGCAACAAGTTGCCTCATGAGGAATGGGTTTCCTGTGCAAAGGAAGGAAAATTTTCTCTTTATTTTGCTGTATATTAAAAAAACCCTCATTCAAAATCGTGTGTCAGGGGATTACACACTGCTCTGTCAAACAGAATCATGATATATGGGTGCATTAAAGGTACTGGCTAAATTTGCTATTGACTAATAAATAATTTATAATCTACGCTAGTGTCTCTGCACCAAATTTTCCTATTGATGAAAATGAAGGAATTGAGAAAAGAAAGGGTGATGTGCAGTGAAGATGGGGTTAAAATTTACTAATTAAAGATCTAAACTTCTGATATTCTTTTTTTTAATAAAGCCTTATAAAGATGATGAAACTGTAAGTCGTTCATTAAGATTGACTGCTCCCTTCAGGAACTAGTGTAAATTTGGCCTGAATAAAGAATTGCCCAGAGAGAGTCTGGATGTGTAACTACGTTCCGCTGAAGGATGAGTAATTCCTCTTGAACCGAACAGTTTGCTGTTGCCCTGCAGTTTATCCTGACCCCATCTTTAAAAGTGATTCTCATAGTACAGGAGAAATGGTGCTATAAATGCTAGCCTTTTGCTCTCCGCCTGTTTGAGTTTGTTGCTCTGTTCAGTTTGGGTGTGGGATGCAAAGGATGGGGTTTCCTTTCTGTCTCCGGTCGGCAGCGGGGCCAGGAATACGCCTCTGGTTTCCTGCTCCTCTTACCTGGCACATGCGCGGACGCCGGCGTGCTCAGCATTTGAAATGTCAGACCGACAAAATCTTTTGCGGGGCCAGCTGTTGCTCTTGTTGCTTCGACTATTTATATATGTGGGACTCCCAGGAGTATTCCCTGGCATTTTCTTGATTTACGACAGGTGTGACTGAAATTGAGCATTTGGGGTTGCGCCCTGAATTGCTTTCTGTGCTTTGGTTACCATACTCCTCGCAGAGGGTCTGCTCCTGCCTGCACACAGACCCTGGGTGCCCACGCAGCTCTGCTGCAGCTGGGGGCAGGTGGGAAGGGGGCTGCACTTGGTGCAGGGCAGGGGAAAGCCCAAGGTCTCACTCCTCCATTAACCCTGCCCTGGTGTGCGGGCACTGCCCACCTTCCTGCCACCACGCTGCAGCTCCCGGGTCCCAGCTCGGGAGATGGGCAGCTGGCTAAGGCCACCTGCAGCTCTACCCCAAATGCATGCCAGTAAAGACATGCTTTTCTCCACATCTGGAACTGGTGCTGCACCCGAAGCGGTGCCCGGCTCCACACGCCAGCTCCCACCTCGGCACAGGGTGCCGGGGAGCAGAGTCAGTTCAGCTGCTGAAGCTCTGCTGGCGCCTGTGCAAGTCTTGCTTTCCCAGGGAGAGCTGCAAACAGTTAATCCCGCAGCATGTGCAGCGATACGCGATTCCTCACAACACCGTGCGTGATCTCAAGCAGCACAAGTAATTTGTAAAAAATCAACTATATTTCTCTTTGACGTGCTCCTTGGACATGAGCAGCACGTGTGTACATGCCTTTTGCTGAGGGACCGGACTCCGAGAGCTGCCCTACCTCTCTGTTGTGTACTGTGTTCCTGATGCTTGCCTCCATCTCTCCACGCTTCCGCTTGTGTGTCAATGGTGTGAAGGAGGTACCACAAAATGTGGCCTGTTTTACTTGGTGGGAGGTGCAGGGGAGGTATAAGATGCTTTCTTCTTTCACCCCATCTTCCTGCAGGTGTCATGCACCTGAGGTTTCAATACAGAAGCTAATTGTGAGTGCTTTTGCTTTCAAAACTTATTTAGGTTTAATGGCAGGTAAGGACATGCTATCCCCACACCCGAAACCTTGCAAGGCAGACTCCCGAGAGCCAGTTTCCCCACAGCTGACAGGGCTACCTGCGGGCTGCAATGAGCATTTCCTACAAGAAAAGTCCTCCCAAAACAGCTCCCCAGAGGCAGATGCCGCCCTGAGATGGCTCCGAGCTGAGCAGGGGGGCTTGCAGGCAGCTGTCTGTGCGAGGGGCTCTCAGTAGCGCTGTGTGTTAGCCCCCTCCTGCTAGCAGGAGGAAGCTGCCACGTCTCTGTAACACAGGAGAAGTCCTTAATGACCTGAAAGCCTCTAAGCAGCAGTGGCCACCAATGGTTTCTTCCTGCCCGCCTGCCAGGGAGGACACCACAGACAGGTAAGTTTTTAACCCAAGACCTTGTCTCGTGACACAGGCAGATTTATTGAGAATTATGGTCGTTGTCATCCCGAGACGCTCCAGCGAATGTTTAGGCACTTTATAAACTCACGGTCGGAGGGAATGTGTCACTCGAGCACTGCAAGTCTATCAAGGCAGGAGACAGAAAAGGTGGGAGCAAGGGACCACCACTGGTCCCGTTTGCTGGGTGCCCTGTTGCCACCTCCTGTCCCTTTGCCACAAAATCAGTCTCTCAGGTGCCCTCCTGCTCCCCAAGTGCCTTCAGCTGCTCCCTGGCTCCACAGCACAGCCTGGATTTGGGGCAGAGCGGGCACACCTTAGCTGTGAGGCCAGCACTGCACTCTATAAGGGGCGGTGGAGGTTCTCCTGGTGAGGCAGCCGAGGGGCACAGCGATGCTGGGACGGGCACAAGCAGGTTTGGGGTGGGGGCTCCATTTTATAGAGTCGGTGTGTAAAATGATCTGAACTACAAAGTATACATCGGAGGTATGCAGCCATCTGCACCTGCGGGCACTGTGGGGAGAGAAACGTGTCTCAGGGGGAGAGCAAAGATTCGGGAGGGGGCTTTAAACCTGGCCAGAGACAGCACTCGGACAGAAGAGATTTTGAAAGGAGAGGTAGTCACTGAACAGGGGAAAGGGGAGCTCTGGGGTCTTAGCTGAGGACAAACCCAAAAGGCAATATTACAACAGGGGTTTCCCCATTAAGGACAGAGATTGCTTGGTATTTTTTGTCTCTGCTATCATTTTTGTTTGGGGCTGAGCTGCCGCCACGCTGGGCCATCCCGGGCTGTCCTGCCAGGCAGCCAGGCAAGCACAGTGGTGGTGCTGGCCACTCCGTCTCGGCTTGCACCCGGCTCTGCAGGGAGATGCCTGCACGCTCTCACTGCTGCGCCCTCAAGCTTGGGCAGATGCATCAGCCCAGAGCTGACACGGGGATGCTGGAAAGACCTCAGGGGTTTGTAGATGACTCCTACGGAAAATTCCCGCAGCATTCAACAGGGATACAGCCCAGCAGAGTGCTGTGGAGTCTAATGGTAGACAAGGCCTTTCAATATATGTATCCGCATATTTCCATGAACATGTATGTGCATAGGAACCATCCTATTGAACTGTGCAATAGAGATAGAGAATTTTTCCTTGTTTTCCATCTGAAAGAATAAACAAGTGAATCAGTGTTACTTAATTTATTACCACCAGGAAGAAATGTCTTGTGGAGGATATGTCTTGTGGAGGACACATCCATTTGGCATGGCATCTTAAAAATCTTACACAGGGAATTGAAGGAGGACTTCAGTAATACCATATCTGATGCATTTTTAAGGTCTGTTTACCATAGAAGATGTCTTTCCTCTGCCTCGGAAAAGCGCAGACCTAGTGAGGGCTCTTGTTTTGCAAATGCTCAGTACAGCTTCTCAAGAGAGCATCCACGCGAAGAAATGGCGCAAAAGGTCTCCCTCCTCTTTCCTGCACCAGGTGCTGTTAAAGGAAGGGCTCACATTTTGGTGCCAGGAAAAGAGGGAGTTGCAGCGGGTGGTCCATCTTTTCAAGGCCAGCACCTTCCCTTCCTGCAGCTTGGGCAGCTGCAGAGGAGGCAGTGAGCAAGCGGGTGGGGATGGTGCAGGGCCCTGCTCTGTCCCCAGGGGACAGGAGGGACTCTAGTGCCACCAGCGGGGAACAGCAATGCAACAAACCGAGCTTCAGTGTGGATCTGTAATAAACACACACACAGAGTAAAAATAAATATGAGAGGATGTCTTCAAGAAACTGTTTATGATCATTATTAATGTATATGTGGAGACTCAGTACCCTTTCCCCTGTTGCCTTAAAAAAATGTTTATAGCATTTATCTCCCGATTTCATCTGGCAGCCTCCATTTATTTCCCTATAAACGATGAATGAGAGATGTGCCTAGTAACTGTCTCTTATGGCTCAGTAAATACTTGAATTTATTTGCATATTAAGTCGGCCACGTTTATATTGCGCTCGCTAAATGCAGCAACACGAAATACTACACAGAGGAAGCTAGTCGGCCATTAATGTGCTGAGGATTTATGTGAATGACTCCCTTTAACATTAATGGAAGTTATCTACACAAATCACCCTCCAATGGGGGAATAGACCATAATGTATGTAAATACATATTACTCACTGCCGTTTAGTCATTCAAGAGGATGCTTAGCAATCTAAACACCTCTCTGGTGCTGATACTCAATCAGTTTTCCTTAAAATGCGGGAAGG
>NW_008825111.1:149868-153656 GCF_000699105.1 Pygoscelis adeliae
CTTGTGTCACATCTAGCTGGCACACACTTGGAGGTGGCTGCAGTCCTTCAGGCTTCAATGGGACACGGGGGAGAAAAGTTTTTCAGGGTTGAGTCTTTGTTGAACCAGTGTCCCATGTGGGAGTGGAGGCAGCTCTGCTGGGTGGGATGCAAGAGCTGGGGGAAGATGGGTTTCTCTGTCCCTTGTAAGCTCCCGGTGCGGCTGGCTGAGGTGTTCTCCCTTCCCCACCAGAAGGCCCTGCTGCGTGCCCCCATGCCACCACCTTTCAGGAGGGGTTGCAGTGATCCTTCTGGTTTTGTCAGGTTTGGCTCTCCTGCCATTTACTCTCTCGCCCCGGAGGCCACATTCATGCAGGTCAGTGAGCAGCATGGCTGGGCTCTACCCATGCATGTGGTGTATTACGTCTCCATTCCCAAAAAAAGGATGTCCCCCCTGCAGCACTGGGAGCTTTGCTGCTGGCTGCCTGGAGCCCCCGGGGGCCGCTGGACTGGCCCTGCCTCGCTGTGGAGGCTGCAGACATGGGCAAGGTGTGCTCCAGGGAGAAACCAGCTTTGCTCTCCCTCTGCATGTCTGTTTTTCGCCTTTCCCATCTGGGTGAAAGGCAGCAGTGTGCCTGGGGGGTGCAAGTCCTGCTGCACCCTCAGCTCAGCTCAAAACCCTTTGCACAGCCAGGGCAGGAAGGGTATGCAGTGGAGGCTGAAGCTGGGTGCCCTCAGCCTGCTTTGGGCTGAGAGCCTTTTTGTTACCGACCTGCCGCTCAGCCCTGCCTGCTCCCCAGGGTGGCTGAGCTGAGTGGAGCAGCTATTTGCTTTACTTATTTCGAATTGTGTGTCTGATTTCGGACTGGGAACTGGGACTTCTCTCTGGCTTCCCAGCAACACCAAGGTGAAGCGCGGTGGCTTGGACCAAGTTTCACAGTGAATGTTAGAGGGAGCCCATGGCGCTGAAACTGAAAATCCGCAAATCCTGGTGAGGTGGAGCCATGCTGTTTCTCAGAGGCGTGTTTTAATCTGAACTTGCTCTTTCTACAGCTCCCTTGGCCCAGCTTGCCTCCGGTGGATCTCTGGTGCATTAGCATGGGTGAATGTATTGCCCCAGGGCCAGGATGAGAAGCCCCGCTCTTGGCTTGCCAGCAAGGGCTGGGACTGGGACTGGGCGGCCAAACCTCAGCTGCAGTTGCTGTCCCCTCGGCTGTCTCGGCTGTGGGAGAGCAGCGAGCTGAAAAAGATGCTCCCAGCTTTTTGGCCATGCTGTCCTCCTCGCCGGACCTCTCTGTTCAGGCACAAAGCCCTGTGCAGTGCTGAGCATCTTCTTTTTCCTATCGGCCAGAGGAAACAGAAGCCAGGCAGGTGAACAAGGGAAACCTCATGGTAAGAGGGTAGGCTCTGGGGGCATCTTGACCCTTGCAAGGGTGCACGTGGCACTGCTGCCCCGCTGCTCAGAAAGCACCTCACAGGTCTAAGAGTCCAGAGTTATTTGTTGCTTTTTCCTTGACTGCATTTATTGGACACACATTAATGTGTTTTGTTCCTCATGGGATTGCTATGGGATAACTACAATCCTCATGGGATTGCTGCAGTTGTATTAGGCCACTGAAGTTAAGCCTGTGCAAATAGCCATCCCTCTCAGAACATGGGCTTTTTGGGTGATGCTAAAGAAAAAACAGAAAACGTAGCTCTTCTGTTCTTTACAGCTGACTAGATGAAGGTAAATTTGCTCTGAAACTAAAAATCACGTAATTAGGCTAATAGGACCGATCACAATGTTACTATTTCAGCCTGCTTCCCACGCAGCCGCAGCTATCACTCCAAATCCCCGTCTGATGCTGGAGATGGGCTCATTACCTGGCATTACATTAGGCAGCCTCACATCCTCGCCAGCCTGGTGGGGTACCCAGCACCCCTCACCCTGGACTCAGGGCTGGGCAGCAAAATCGTTCGTCATCCCAGACCCAGCTGAGACAACCTACACCAGCAAAAATGGAGTTTTGCTGCCGCAAGGTGCTTAGGCACCGGGTGTGTTTGCGCCATGCAGCTTGGTTGAGTAGGTTGTCATGTCTCGCCTCATCCCTGCATGGCCACAGGTTTGTGTGTTTGCTACACGAGCACTCAGGAGCTTGTGTGTGTCAGGGCACCCTGCAGCAGGCACGAAGGTGCGCTGGTGGCCTGTGCCAGTCCTCCAGGATGGTTGGTTTTGAGCTGTGTGGTATGGGAGGAGACTCCTGGGACAAACCTTCAACTTCAGAGACATTTTTATTAACAAGAATATTAGAGACGATAAAATTCCTGCAATCTCAGGTGTTTCACAACTTCTATTAAATTTACCTGCCTATGCTACCTATTGTAGGTTATTGCTACCTATGATTCCTAATTAAATGAGGTTATTAAACTGGGAGACAATATTGCAGAAATTATGATTGATCTTTTATCCTTGCCCATTTTTTTTACACACTTAGCAACGGCAGTCTTTGTCAACAACAGGGACTGACGCTGAGCCGTCAAAGAAACTCAATTACTTGTCATTGCCAAAAAGGAAGATCTGCTCAGATGAGCTACCATTAACCTCGTGGCAGGGTTTTTGTCTGCCCAGCAGCTTAGATTGCGTGCAGCAAGAAGGTCTGTCCAGGGAAGGGCTGATGCAGGTATTTATTTACCTGGGTAGGCAGGAGGCTGCCCCATGCTGAGGAGAAAATGAAGGGTGATCGGGGTGTGCGGTCTGGAGGGAGGCACGCAGGAACATCCTTCTCCACAAAATGGGGAGAGCGGAACTTATCAAAGCTTCTGGTGAGTGATTTATTCTAATTAATTTGGAAGCTGGGGAGTTCTCCCAAACTCATTAATATTTAGCTCTGCAGATACAGAGGTCTCATGCATAGGGACATATGGGTGGGGGTGATGAGCAGACAGGACCCCATCGTCCTGTCTGGGTGAAAGCTTCGGAGTGGGCAGGGAACCAGGACGAGAAAGATGTGAGGCTCCAGCCCCTCTTGTGTGCCTGCGGGGACTCGGGGCATGGCTCAGCGAGCGTGGCCGGTGGTGAGCCCCACAGGAGGCTGCACCGAGGGAAACATCCCCCGGGGCCAAAGCGGGGGAGAGCTCGCCAGAGCAGGCAAAAATTGCCTTGTGTGCCCACCTGTGTGTGTTAGGACATCAGACTAGCTGGTTTTCCATCATGTGAGATTATAGAAACGTGATATATAGGTCCAAAGGTGAATAGGGCCGTGCTTGCCCCTGAGTTATTTCTACCATCAGTGCCAGCATGTGGGTACGTGGGGGCACTCGTGTCTGGCACAGGCGTGGAGGCGGCCACCCACCACGCTGCTGCACGGTCCTGTGAGACGGGAGTCCCCTGTGGGCAGCAGCAGCTGTGGGGATGGGCTGTGCCCTGCGAGGCGGTATTTGTCCCGGAGAAGGGTTTTCTCCGAGCTCACAAATAATCCTTCAAAAAGAGGGAGTGAGAGGGAGCGACAGACCATGCAGCAACATTTCTTTGCTCATTTGAACATTTCAAATGCTGCCTTTAACTACATTTCCTTGCCTCTTCTCTTGCTGATACAATTAAAAGATGAAAACTGCAAATTTTTCTTGAACCACGCTACTGTTTTCATTTATGCGACTGGTTTGTCCATCCCAGTTGCCTGATGGTTGGTTGTATTTTCACAGCTAAGTGAAAGTGCAGAGGAGCTGGCACTGGAAATGATGGTCTTGCCACGTGCTCAGCCTGCGTCCCAGGCTGCGACTGCAGCCTTAATTACTGTTTGATTAAGAAGCGTTGCTAGTCAGAGATAT
>NW_008825111.1:153706-184388 GCF_000699105.1 Pygoscelis adeliae
GTGATTTCTTTTTTTTCCCAACAGAGAAATAAATGGCAACAGAATAAATAAATAAAGTCAGCCTCTGAAAAGGTCACATTTGCCTACAGTCATAGTTGATGTGCCGGTTTCTTATGCTAATTTTGGGGCAGTGAAAAGCTCGACACTACGGTCCTGCTGCCTCGTGATTGCTAGAAAGGGCAGCTCAGGCTGGTCAACCTAGGGGTGTTAAAGCATCGGGAGAGAAATGATGTGCTGGGAAGGCTAGGAGAGCGTGCTCCAGAAGGGAACGCAAAATTAGAGGAAAGCGGAAGGAAAATGAAATAAATAAAGTCTGAAATCCCTCCAGGTATTCAGGAGGCTCCATTTATCATGCGTTGCGGATGGCACCGTGCCACAGCCCCTCGCAGGATCCTTGCAAGCGGGGAAGATCTCTTTGAATGAAGTATGTTAAAATCATCTGTTCTCAGAGGTGATAAAGGAGCTAAGAAAGCTTGGGGGGAAAAATAGGATAAACTCCGCATGGAGAAAATGGCTTCAGACAAAGAATTTGGGGCATAATGATGACATTGACGGTGTTGGGTCCCGTATGAATTACAACACAAGAAAGTAAATCTGACTTTGGGCTTTAAGATACAGGGGTTGGAGTTTGCAGTGGGGCACTTTGCCTGTCCTACTATAGCTGTCTTAAACACACCTCATTCACTGGTATTTAGAGACTGCCTTGGATTTCCAAGAGAGATACAAGGAGCATTTCAATCTGTTGTTTTCTTTCCTTTGCAATTTCACAGAGATTTCATGAAGAGATTGATACTAATTGTCTCAAACACTGTGCTGCCCCAAAGAGCTTATAACGTGTCCCTGAGTGATGTGGTCACACACACAAACCAAAAAAAGGATGACTTACCTCTGTCCGATGTCCCTATCCCCCATGCAGGGGCAGGCAGAGTGAACTATGACCTGCTATTTGTGTGTCTCGTAATCACTTGTGCTTTCTCACTGGCAGAAGGGGTTAAAAGCTGAAACATTTTATGGAACAATTTTGAAATGATTCTGCAGAGGACAGACGTGCCCAGGACCTGGAGGTGCTTATGAAGGCTTCTGGGTTAGGGAGATATGTGGGATGGGGGAGTAGAGCAGACCACCCTCCTGACCAGGGCTCGCGCAGGCACCCTGCGTGCTTCTCACCGGGTGCCCGCTGTGCACGGCAGGTGGTGGAAGTCTTCCTTCCCGGGGGAAATCAGGTGCCACCGGTCAGGACTGTGCATTGCTCCTCTAGGGATTCATGCACTGGGACGGTCCTCAGACACTGAGCAGCTTCCGGAGCCCCCACTGCCACCGAGTGTTAAAACCTCTGTGCTAAATCAGAATACGACACAGTTGGTGGCTGCTGTTAGCTCAGGGCTGCTGTGTGCCTCATTCTGTGCATGGAGACACTTCTTCCTTGGGAGCCCCAGGTATTTCCGTAGCTCTGTGATGAGTTGTTTTTGCTACTGGAATTGTTGTCCCAATTAGTTAGAAGAAATGTAGCCAGGAGTGGAAGACATTGCCATTCTGTGCTGGACACGTCTTGCCAATTTTATGATACAGACATAGAAAAAATGAAAATAATGACATCTAGAGAAGCACTAAACAATTCAGTGTGTTGCAGGGAAAAAAATCACCATGTGCAGGGGGTGAGTGTGCAATACGAGCTCTTTTGCGGTCCCACAGAACACTGTTTTGGAGGCTTAAGCTGTACTGCAAAAGCGTATACGCCTTCTGCTAATGCTTTGTGTTGCTCTCCCCAATTAGCATTGGAATTACACGGGGGCTGAACTTTGTGTATAGTTTCCATAATGTACCTGAAAGCTTTCCGTTAGTTGCCCTCAGAGCTGGTTTGGAAGTGTGCCTTCTACTGACTGGCACCTGCAAGCACAAACCAACTGAAAATTCATTCAATGGGACCTTTCATCTGGGATGTGTTTTTTTAAAGAACAGCGAAAGCAGACATTTAATCAGTACAATTTTGCAAACTCTATTGCCCAAGGTATGCAGACGATGACAGACAAGCCAGCTGGAGTGGTTTTTTTTCTGAGTATTCAGTTTCTAGGTGATGAAAACAGGGTCGTTGCCAAATACAATGTAAAAATCATATAGAAAACAGGAAATGGTGGTTCGTTGGAGGGGAAAATGGATCAAAACAGCTCTGAAAAGTGAAGGTTATATGTTTATTTAGAAAATGAATTACAGATATAATCACACACGGGCAAACTTTACTCTTGTGTGTTGTACTCTTTAGTAACTAGCCCCAGTTGGCAAAGCTTTGCTCCCCAGTCACAGTGAGTCACACCTTGCTAACTTGCCACATGGTGTTCCCACGGTTCAGTCTTAGGTCCGGGATATTTTGCAGTTTCCCAGCATGTTTTTATTCCAGATGTGTCCGCTCTGCGTCTTGAGAGCCACCTGCAGCCTCCCCCAAAGGCAGACTCAGTGTCCATGCAGACAGCAAGCCTGTGAGCGGCCAGAGCTTGTCTTCCCAAAGAGGGGTATGCCAGGGCAAAATCACAGCTGATGGCCTGAAACACTGCCACCGACCTCTGCCAGCCTGCCCAGCGGTCACTCAGGCACCAGAGTTTTCCTTCTGAAGTGGGAAGTGGTGGCAGTGGGGTGACTGTCTTGTTCCCAAGCAGTCCTGGGTAACACAGCAGACTCTAGCAAGTGATGCACGTGCTTTTCTTGTTCCTGAACTTAATGATTGAATTAATATCCTTTTATTTATGCCATCCAATTACAATGTTAAAATGTGGTTTGAATATAAACGTATCTCCCGTGTGTGGAAGTGAAAGCTTTGAGCATCTTCAGAAGCTGTGGTCCCTGAAGTCACTAAAGACAGAAACGTAAGAGCTACTCCAGTTTATGCCAGAAAAGGATGAATCTTTTATTAGTAGTATTTCTCAAAATGTAATATAAAAGTGCAGCAGGTCCCTAAGGAATAAGGATAACTTTATGTGAGAAATGTGTGAAATTCCTGCCCTCTGTCTAAGAAAAGATATTTCCCTATTGACTTTTGTAATATCACTTCTTCAGATTTAGGGGGTTAATTTATTTCCTGGGACAGATATCTGTGGTAGGCATATCAGCTGGTACGCCCGATCCAGCCAAGTGTGTTGGTGTTGGAGAGAAATCATCCTGGAGTCAATGGCTGGATATTACTGGTGACAGAAAAGGAGGCAAAGCATGGGGTGACGCGGGAGCAGGGGGACCGGACACGGCTGCTGAGCCCCTCGGGGGTCCCCAGGATGCTGCTGAGATATCATTTGTGTGGGATAGGAGAAGTAGTGGACTGCTTCTTCAGTGCTCAGACTGTCTGTACAGCACATTTTAATGGGAAAGGGGAGTGTCCCACCTCTTTTCCCAAAGTGGGCACATTAGCCCTGGTGATTTCATTCAGTAGACAAATTTGACAAGGAAGGAAGCACAGAAGTTTTATTCCATATTGTGGGCTCAAGAAAGGTAGGGAATGATGGGGGTTGTACCCAGGACAGGGGCTGTCTTTGTGTTAAAAATATATTTACTTGGCAAAGTCATTGAGGATGATAGTATGTAAGCCATAATGAAATGCCTAGAGTAGCACAGGAGGTAATAAATGCCAGCAAAAACCATCTAGACCACCTCAAGCTGCTGATCATGGCAATTTTCTCTTTTCCGCTATAAAGTTCACTCGTATTTCTTATTACACTGCTGGATGTCCACTGGATCAGGGGAAGACAGGGAGTTTTTCAACCTGACTCTAGTTTCTGTGACAGTGACTCTTTCTGCTAATTCCAGATGATTTCAGGGATCAGCCCAGGTCGTGCAGCCCATGTTGGCCCCGGCGCGGCAGCATTGGGGAAAGGCTGGGGCTGGGGCACCGTCGGCAGGGTTGGTGGGAAGCAGATCGATGTCCTGACAGCATTTTGGGGGTAGAAAGTTCTTCCTCATCCCGTGCTGGGTTTAAATCACAGCCATTTCAATGTGCGCAGGAGAAAGTCACCGAGCCAGTGCCCTCGTATCCAGTGCGTGAGGTCGGGACAGAGTTGCCCTGTGAGGAATACACGCAACATGGGAGAGCCGTGACAGCAGACGACGAGAAGCTAGGACCTCACATTAGGTAACAGTCTGCCATCGAGGGACCACCTCCTCGTAACAGAGCACCCCCTTTTATAAATAGAAAAGAGGGAGAGGTCTCAACCTTCTCTGCTCTGCTTAATATTAGCATCCTCCTTGGCTCTCATCTAGGCTGTTCCATCCAATTCTCCCAAGACAAATCTGTGGCTCAGGGGCCAACCTTAGCCATGTGGATGTAAGCTCCAGTGTGCCCCCGAGGCCTGGAGAGAGGCATTAGCTCTGTTCCTCTTTTATTTAGTAGTATAGCTGTAGTTAGAGAGAATCCTGCTTAGTCCTGACTGTGATGGGGACTGGAGTTTCATGCTCCCGTGCACTGGGGAGCGCCCAGGCAGGGGGTGAGCGGGGCTGGGGTCAGCCTGCCTCTTTTGTTGCTTTCCAGCCCTTCCATCCTGATGCAAGGAAACACTTCCAACAAAAGTTTTGTTGCACCTTGCTCTTTACAGAAAAATGTTCACTTAAAAAAGAATTTTTATACATTGTGGTTTCCAAAAATTTCCAGCCAGCTCTCATTGCACCAGGCAAGTTGGGATAACCATCCCAAATCCTTGCACATCTGCTTGTTGGTATGACGTTGGTGAGGCTTTCTCTCCACTGCCTATTTCTATTTATTCTCCTCCATTACCTCCACAGAACTGTGTACATAATCCCTTCTCAACTTGTCTTGTCCCAAATGCACCTGAGAGGGATTTTTGGTGGTGAGAGGGCAAGTAGGATCTAGAAATATAAGAAGTATGGGGACATTGCCTCTTCTCCCTGCCCATCTCCCACCATCTGACTTGAATACATTGACCTTTTCTGAGTTACGTATCTGGTCCTTCTTCTTTCTACATGTAAATGTCAAACTTTTTTCCTGCAGGAAGGGCAATGTATAGCTGGTTCAAGAAAACATTGGAAGCAGTTTAGGGAAATTATCTAGATATTTGGATCCTTCTTTGGAGTGAGCGAGCAGCTTTGTGAGGCTTATCCATTTATGGCAGACATAGGTTGAAGATGTCCCATAAATGTAAAAACTACAGAAAACTGGGGGGAGGAGAGAAAAAAGCAAGCAGTTATAAAAGAAGAGGCCAGAGTACTGCCAGACAAGCGAGAGGGAAAAAAATATGAGTATCAGACAATTACAGACTCAGCTGGAGAACTAAAATGGTCATAATATAAATGTTGCTCATTTCACATTCGTTCCAAATCTTTGCCCCTGAAAATTTAACAGAGAGCAGAAAGGATCCATGACTTACTTATGGGTGATGAAAGCATCTGGCTTCTGAGCAAGACACAGAAGATGAGAAAGAAAGTAGCTGCATTCAAAAGAGAAGTTGGTGCTTGCTTTGTTGGTCTGGAGGTTGTAGATAAATAATATTGCTTTGTGTGCCTCTAGTTCAAGGAGGGTTAGCTTGTTAACTGCGCAAGTTCCCTGGTAAAAAAGCTAATGGCAGGAGGGGACTTCTGGAAAGCAACTGTAAATTACACTGGCAAAGTGTGTGATCAGAAACAAGGGCGTCTCAACTAGCAATAGCCTGGCTGAATACGTGGAACAGGACCTGCTACAACACAAAGCCCAATTTAAATTTAATTGCTGGTTCAGAATCACAGCCTCACTTTTACGGGCTGAAGCCCTATCAGGGCTACAAACATTCACCTATTTATGGAAAAAATTGTTCCAGTGTCACCTAATTAATTAATAACAGACATCCTGGGCATCTTTGCATCTCCAGCATTCAGTGTTTGAGATGGGGAATCTGAGGCTGGAGGATCTTGGTGTTGGAAATCGTGTCTGGTAGTTCAGGAAGAAAAGAGTGATGTGCTCTACATTAGAGTCTTCCCTGCCACTGGAAAAGTTGCTTGGTCCCGGACTGCAGATGGCCAGAGGCAGGGCAGCGGGGAAGCAGGTGGAGGGCCCATGGGATGCATCTTCAGCCGATTGCAGCCTGGAAAGGTAGCAGCCCTCCATTACGCCTCCTTACACCCAGAGAGATGCTGGTGCGGGATGCAGCATTCCATCAGCCTCCTCGGCAGGAGTGTAACAGCCTGCGGAGGCAATGGGGGAGAGGACCTACCTCCTTCGGAAACTTTGCAGCCTGTCAGCGCTGAGGGGTGGACTCTCAGATGAGGTGGGGAAGGTGAGGAGATGAAGTGGAGGTAGGCTGATAGGAAGGACTGGCAAACAGCAATCCTGAGATTGCAAGTCTGCAGGAGTAACTACTTGTATAATAAATACCAAACTTACAATGCTCAGCTCTCGGCCTCAGCTCTCCATCCCGTCCCTCTGAGCTTGCAGAGGGAGTTTTGCACAGCTCCTGGACTGCTCCACCAGCAGTCCACTGCATTTTACCACCCTCAGGATTTCAGGAAAGGGGATTTTAAGAGGCTCTTTTTAGCAAACTGAAATGGCACCCTCTGCATAGCCAGATGCTGAGGCAGGAGGCCTCAGGGTAGTGAGGGGAGGGACTCAAGTTATTTTGCTGGGACCTTGTCTTGCAAATGGTAAACCACAGTCTGAGGTGAAGACCTGCAAGAGGAACTCCACCCTCTCTCGTTGAGGTGGGAGACTGAGTCCAGGCACTGTTTTTCTTCTTGTTTCTCTGCAATGTCAGAAGTGGTGCTACTAGCTGCATGTTTCTTTCACATAAGAGAAAGAAGGAGTGAGTTGCCTTTGTTTTCTGCCTTTTTTGCACACATTTGGCTTGACGACCTCAGCAGAGCAACCCTTGCCACTCACGTGGCCTCGTCGCATCCATTTTTCACATCTTTCCTTTGGTGCTCTGCCCGCGCTTGCTCGCTCTCAGTAAAGTTTCATTTCCTCAATTCCCTGCCACAGGCTACTCGTCTGCAACAAAAACGTCAGGCCACATGAAGAAAGGCAAGATCAGGAGGCGAGGCTGGCCTCAGCTGCTCCTGGGGGTGCCATTCTCGCCAGGGTTTTCCAAGTTCTTCTGGCTCATTAAGCAAACCTGAGCGGGAGGGGGCACACAGCTACTGCTCTACCTGCTGTCACCAGGGTGCTATCCTTCAAAGGAACACCTCCTCAAGGACAGCACTGTCACTGCTGCTGAATTTCACTTTAAAAAAAAAAAAAAAATCAGGCTGTAAGATGACACCAGGAATCATTTTTTCTTTCTTTTGCTCTTAGTAACAAGGAAAGGAGCAGACACCATCAATACTTTTTTGTCTGGATTTTGAAGAATCCTGTGCTGTTTCTTACCAGCACCCTGCCCCTTCATTAAGGCACCCAGACCACGAGAGGGGAGAGAGGGTAGGGTACAGCAGCGGATGCTACTTGCATGATGCCTGGTCCTTTCCCACCCCAACACAGTGACTGTGAAAATACCAAACACAGCTCTGCAGGACCTGCTCCCAGCAGCTGCAGGGCCCCTTCTGAAGGGGGGAGCAGCCAGCAGAGCACCCGTGGCAGAGATGTTGCTGGGTTTCTGCTGCACTGGGACACATTTGCAAGAGTAAAAAGATGTTTTCTTGTTTGAACGCAGTTTGATTTGGATCCTCTGGCAAATTATTTAATAAAGTGCCATGTAATTGCTATTGCAGTGTAACCTTCAGCACGTTTTGCAGCTAAAGACATGCAGGTAAAAAGGGCTGAAGCTAGCTGCAAAGATATACATGCTGTTTGCCAAGATACAAATAGCCAAGCAGCAGTGTGCCAGCTATGTCCAGACTGGCTGCTGCACCTCCTTCAGTACCCATGAAGCAGGGGACAAACACGGAGCAATTAGGAGAACAGCCCCAGGTAGTTTCCTGAGCAGAAGAGAGAAGGATGCTTGGTTTTCTATAGATTTGTGCCCTGTAACTGCCTGATTCTGGTGTCTGAGAGGCTGTCAGGTCTGATAGGTGCTTTTCTCAGCATTGAAGCTTTTATATTCTGTCTTCTGCTCTCACTTGTGCACATCCTTGACATCTCATAAGACAGCTGGCCAAACCTGGGGGAGCACAAATGTGGGTCTCACATCTCTGTCTTTTACGCATTTCTACTGCACCTGCAAACCTTTGCATCCCTTGCTCTCATGTCTCATCAGGTCTGTTTGAAATGAGTCAAGAAGTCCAAAAGTCATATGGGGAGTGAAGGAGAGCATGAGTTTGTGAATACATGAACTCTTACTCTGCAGGAAACTAGACTATAAAAATGCAGACCACCTTTTTGCCACGCGTGTCTCAGACACAGAATGACGGCACTGAAGGAAATCTTGCCCATCTCGCCCTCATCGGTGCTGCCGTCTCCCATAGTCTCTCTGGCTGACACGATGGCTCCAGGGCAAGGTAGACAGAGTCTACGCAGTGACGGATGCTGGTATATGCTGTTTGGGATGCTGCTACTGCTTTCAGTTCTGTCAAGGAGAGTTAAATCTCTGCTGTGCTGCAGGGAGAAAATGATATATGGCTACCAGCTCTAACAGAAGATTTCAGCTCATTAGAAATGTTTTTACAGCCCAGAACAAAACCACATTCGCTCCTCCTTGTATCTGCTTACAGGTTTCACTGTAGCACTGCTCTGTGTAGGGAGTACTCACAAATACCTCTTTTGAATACCTAAGGATCGATCTCCTTCGGAGCGGCTCCAAGCAGAAGAAAAGGTGTCTGTATTTTCTCCAGCCTTTTCTAAACTGCTTGTGAGAATGTTTAAAACACAAGATAGCTGGCAAAATTCAACTACTCTAGGGACTAAGAGGGGAAACACATTATTTTGTCCAAGTGAGAGGTACTGACATATTTTGCCCACTTTTCCTTGAGAAGCAGTGTGTGGCAGTGGTTGGGACATAGGTGACTGGAGCAGAAGGAGCGTGGACCCTGCCCTCAGCTGGCTTTGTCCCAAGCAAGTCACTTCGCATGTCTGGTTCCCGTCCTGCCTCCTGGAGGGGATGCTGTGGGACATGTGGGAGAAGCTAGACACTGAAAGGGTAGGAAGTTCCTCACTTGAGACATGGCAGGGAGTCTGGGACAAGCCCAGGAATCTCAAGTCTTTCTTACCTGTGAAGCCTGAGTTTCCACTTCCAAAAAGGCAATGATTTCTTCTGCAATGCAGTGTACCAGAAATATCCTGAACACAGGGTAAGACAGAACTGGCCATTGCGGGTAGACATGAGCGGCCAAGGGTGGGATTCACCTGGGCATTGTAGATATCTAGATCTGAGCTTGTTTTCCTGGGCTCACTTTATAAACAGAACAAACATGTATATATAGGATTGGTGACTAATCAAAACAAGTCAACAAACATATATTAACCTCATCCTAATATTGGGACTAAAATAGATGAGTCAAACCCAAATGGTGTTAGTTCTGGATTAAGACACCTAAATAAAGGTGTCTACAAAGAAGTGACAAAGCCCCCATGACAGTCAAATTGCACCTGGTCAGTGGACCCTAGAGCCGCTGAGCACACCATAAAGTACATCTGTGTCTGGGCAGCTGAATGACTCCACACCTTCAACCTCACTGGCTAGATCTCCACTGATACCCTGGGAGGTCAGACATCAAGTACACACAGAGGCACCTCTGTATAAGGGTCTGAATGTAGGCATTTAGGTGTCTTAATCTGTTATTGAATTCTTCCCTATAACTAAATCTGTTTGCCTAAAACAGTCATCTAGTGCCACCTGAGATGACCTGAGGTGCCCAGGACATTTTGGCAGATGTGACACAGGGTGTAAGAGAGATCCTACCTGAAATGACGGGAGGCACCTGTACTGACGTGACCGAGGAACTGAGGTTTGAAATTAGGTGGGGTGAATCCCATTCTTGGTTCCCACAGCTACCACAGATATTTGTGGTGTTTGTTTCTTTAATGACTGGTTTGGGAAAATGGGCATTTATACTCAGATCCAGTTGGCTGGACAGTCTCAAGGGTTTTATGTAGAAATTATCTTCCTGGGGTCAAAATGGGCAAAAGAGTCCCTCAGAGAAGCAGCTTCTTCTCACTTCAATCCCCCAGGCAATAGGCAAGAAAAGAGAAGAGCTTTGCAAATCGCTGTAGAACAACTTCATGCCACAGCTGAAAATTTTCCTGACCTTTCTTTGAGCAATGGTGAGATGGGTGCTCTCCATGCAACATCATTAGGCAGTCACATCCAGACATGCAGAGAATATTGGTTCAATGCTTTTATTAGCAAAAATTCCTACTGTCTGCTTCACTAAACACTTACTTTTTATGTACTATGTGGTGCTGCTTTGGTATTCATGATGAAAAGATGTGTAACGCCTCATGTCCCTGAATACTACCCAAGAGGAGCACACAGGTATAAAGCTTTGCTTCCCGATCAGGCAATTCTTCTCATTTTGCTCACCTACTCTGCAGGCCATCATCTCCAAGTGGTCACAGTCAAAGGGCTGCCCTGCTGTGCACAGAGAAGGAGGGGAAATTAGTCCTGTTACTGGCTGAAAAGTATCCCCTCCCTCCCATTTAATAACGTGATATTCCCCCACGGAGTGTGCTTTCCTGAACAACAGCTGAAGGGAAGACAGACAAGATTACAAGAAGTTTATATCTTTTCCACATATGGCTGTTGGGTATGTAGATCTGGGAGACATGAAGCTCTGCAGGAGTCAAGAGTTGGAGGCAGAGCTGCAAGTGCTGGCAGGGACTCCTGGGTCAGAGTCCTTCTGCAGCTGGGACCAGTGGCTGTACTGGGAGTGAAGGGCGCTCTCCTTCAGCTGCTGTGAAACGGGCACATTTTCTACTTGGCTGCACTTTTGCACCTTCCTTTGGCTTAAGGCATGAATACCTTGTTCCTTCCTTATGCATCATCCCTGTGCCAGTCCAGGCATGGGTTTGCGTGAGACCTGGTGTAAACCAAGTTTAAATGATCATCCTCTGGAATTACCGATATAAAATTTAATGTGATATTTTTACCTTCAGCCCTTGCAGTTACTGGAGCGCAGGTTAAAAGCTGCATTTATTGCAGGCATTTATTTTTATTAAGAACGGATCTTTGCAGTCCATCAAAAATACTCAGTGTGGGAGGAAATGCACTATAGCTCCCTCCACTATCAGCTATAGTTGCCAGCACGGTAAGCTGTGTTGCTAATCATACAGCATATACACCAACACATCATGCAGGTCTGGGATCTGACGGGGCAATGTGGAAGGCAGGGTTGGAAATTAAATTTCCAGATGACAATATCTGAGAGACAAGTAAGGAAAGGTTACCCTGTGTCTGGCCCTGCATTAAGTGACGAGAAGCCATAATAAATGTAAAGCAGCTTCCTGCTGTTATTTTTATACCGAGGATAGGAAAGTGATAGACCTAGGTCAGACTGAAGCTATGCCATGCTCGGCCATCCAAAGCTAGTGGCTTAGGAAGAGTACAAGGACAGGGCAAACGTATACTGTTTTCCCTCCCAAAATACTCTCCCGGGTTATTTGTACCACAGTGATTTCCTGAACAGAGGGGGTGCCTTTGTTAGTAGCCTGTAATTTGCTTCCTTGAATTTGCCCTTAAATTGCATCAAGTTCTCTTAACTTGCCTTGAAGTCACCAAGCTTTCCAGCAGCTGAGCTGTGGGTCAAGCCCAGGCTGTAGCAGCGGGTGGAGCTGCCACAGGGAAGTCCTTCCAAGGAAACACCCTGACTTTGTCAGGGGGCAGTCAGACAAGCCCTTGTGTCCCTCTGGCCGACCCGCAATTTGACTGAGTGTTTTTCCAGCCTGTCCAAGAGCTTTCTCCTGGCTGTAAAAGGAGGTCGTGCTGTCACCCCCTGTCAGACAGAGGCAATTTTTGCTTGTCTGCTGTCTTCCCCCGCTGCTGGGGACCACACTTGCCTTCCAGGATCTGCAGCAGCGTAACACAGTAAATGCCACCAAAGGTACTCTGCATTTCCCTTAGCATAAAAGAAAGGAGAATCAAGTCACGGTTGGGTTTGTAATTAAGCATAACAGCAACAGCTTATATACTGCAGTTGACTTCTTGTCTTTGCTGTATCAATTCAAATACGTTACACTGAGATCGTTTTGTGCACAGTCCAGTTGGGTCTTGTGTGTCAGCATATGTGGCAAGGAGCTTGAGTTTTGCCAACACACAGTGTCACAAGTGTTGAGAGCAGAGGGAGAGAGCAAAAAAATTGTGATTGCTAATATTTAGTGTGTTTCCTGACCACCATGTGTTTAATACCTTACCAGTTGCAAAAGAAAGCAACATTTCAGTAGAAGAAGTGCTCTAGGTCAGCAGCTCTTTTGCTTCGGGGGCTGTTAACTCTCAGAGTTTCTAAGGTGCCACCAGCTACCTTCACCATCAAGAGAATACAATAAAGGCAATGCAGTGTGGCCTTCAATGCAGGTCCATATCCCCTGTCTCACAGCGTCATGGCCACCAGCGGCCACCACCATAGGAACTACGGCTCTTCCCCATGTAGGGAGCGAACCAGGGCTGGCCTTGTCTTCCTCAGCCTCCGCCAAGCTCCTCCACAAAAGTTTACGTTGCCAGGCTTTGTTTAAAGCAGACCAAAATGCAAAGCCTGAAGCACTAGGCTTTCATAGTGGGTTTTTGTGCCAAATCCAGTGCAATCCCTGCATTTCCCTTCCCTGCCCACCTCCCTGCCCGCAGCCAGCCTGTAACATAAGGTCCTGGGGACGTTTTGTTTTGGGAGGTGGAAGAGCCACTGAGGGTGTCCCTCAGAAAACACTACGGGGAGGAAAATGCACACCACTGAAGACAGAAGGAAAGTGGTGATGCTCAGGATAGACAGAGCTTTTCCATTTGACTCCTGCTGTGGCAAGCCTGATGCTTTTAACCCTGAAAGTATACTCTCTGCAGTCACACGAGACTTTTATTTGGGAAAAATCAGAGCCCCATGGCAGGCTTTCAGGTGGTTCCCGAGCTGGCTGAGCATGCCTGGAGAATGCAACCACAGTGGCCCTGGACAATATGGTAAATTAGGCACTGCAGGCTTGCTCTGATCTGATGTTAGACATTCAGTGTTTGCATGAGAGTTTTAGGCAGCCGATGTTGAAGACTAGAAATTTTATAGTCCATCTGTAAGTCCTGCCGTATGTAATGGATCTGTCTAAACTGAGCAGATACCCCTAGTGTTATTAAAAAAAACCCAGTTTCTAATATATTGCAAATAAATGCATTTACTGGAGGGTAGGGCTGGGAGCTCTCTATTTTTGTTATCCTACAGCAGATCGTGTAAACTACTGACTGGATAAGACCAGAGAAGTGAGTCGCTTGTTAGTCAGTCATGCTTACAAAGTTTCAACTAGGCAAAACATATTTTCCTTTGAAGCAGAGAAGCCCCCAGCTGCAGACACTTGCCACCACAGGCCCCTATCAAGTGGTACCCTTCCCACTATGTGGGTGAGCAACCCCGATTTCATTCCCAGCAATGTCAGCTCTGATCAGTCTGATCACACCGGGTTCTGAGATCATGAGATTTGAAGTGTAGTGAGAAATTTGTAGACTTTATAGTCTGTAGATTTTGTAAAAATTTGTAGTTGTTTGTAGTAATAAACAAACCTTTACTTGAGTTATGTTTTTTGAGCTTAGAGGATGCTCTTGGACCACATCCACATCTTTAGGCTTTTCTCTGTAGCTGAGAGGGCTATGAGTCTGCTCTGTAAAAACGGAGAGCAGGGAGTCTTCCGTTATCAGTGGCCTGAGGGAGCATGAAATTGAAAACATCAGCCATCGCAAGGCTTATCATAAAAGCATGAGAATTGCTTAGACCCTTATGTCCAGCAATGTATGCAGGCAGGACTGGGACTAGTATTCTGCCCACGTGCAGGAAAGCAGATGCCTGGACAAACCAACATTTGAAAACGTATTTCTGCAATTGTTGTTTTTTTCATTGACCTTTGTTAGCATGTGACCCTTACCAGAAGCTGTGAAGAATGCTGTATATTCCCTTGGTACTCTGTGTATGGTTGTATATTTGTTTTCTTTATTAAAACCTGGACAGAGGAAAATGGACCAGATTCCACTCCATTACCCCTGCTCAACTTAATCAGCTGCATGGAGTTGTGGCGAAATAACAGCTTTTGATGGAGTACATCCAAAAGCCCACTACTAACATGCATGGTAACAGATGCTATAAAATTGCAGAGAGTAAATGTTTGGCAATTCTCCTCTAATGTGGCTACCTTGTGCCGGCAGCCTCGTGGTCCAGTTCTGCCTCCTCGCTCAGGACTGCTGTGTATGAAGCGGAGGGAAGCCCATTTTGGTATCGGTAGCACTTCCGAAGTGAGGGAGGATTTGCAGAACCACAGAATCCGGGAAAAAAATCAGGTTGGCAGGGACCTCAGGAGGTCAGCTACTCCAAACCTCTCTGAAAGCAGGCACTGATGGGTGCAAGCCCATTAGGTGCCTTCATCACGCTTATCTGCAGGATGCAGGGTTAAGGTGGCCGTTGTGGGGTTCACCTATTAGACGTCTGCAATAGAGACCTCGCCACCTGAGCCAGCTGTGCTGTATTCATGGTCAGCGGAGAGAAACGCGCATGATGAGGGTTTTGTCCTGCTTTGAAGAAGCCTAGGCAGCTATGGTCAGGTGAATCCCACTCAGGAGTGCACATCTGTGGCGTACTTGTTGCTGCTTTATGATTGACAGTAACAGAGAAAATGAGAGCATGAGAAAACATGCTGCTGCACTGCATTTGGATGAAAAACCTAAAATAAAAAATAAATAAAAAGCTCTTTTTTTTTTCTTTCTTTCCCTCCCTTTTGGTTGACCAGCAGCCCGGGGGCAGATGAGCCACTTGCCGTGCCCGACCCCCAGCCTGGCCCCCGGGGAGATGCAGTCCCCCAGAATGGCGGGGAGGAAGCGAGGGCGCCCCCCGCTCCAGCCGGCGCCCATCAAAATGGCCGTTCACAACCTCTACTCGGCACCAGCCGGTGCTTTGCCGGTCGTGAAGATCCCAAAGAAGAGAGGGAGAAAACCCGGGTACAAGGTAGACACGTGTTTTTCACGCTCTTTCTCTACCTCCTGCTGGATTTAATACATTTTCTCCTAGAATTTCAGGTGAAATGCAGGAACGGAGGCAAAGTTGTGCAAGCATCAGGCAGAGCAATGCAAGAAAAGCAAGAGAAGCCATTTTCTCTTCTACCTGAGCTAGTGAAAAATAGAGGGAATATATTTTTTTAAAGTTTACAGTTATTTTAATTTGTGTTGTTTGAAAATAACTTGTCTCCCACAGTGTTGTGTGAGATGGCCGCGCACCTTCTCTCTCATTTGTCACTTTTTTCTTCTCTCTCACTAACAGTGATTAGAAATGAAACAAAATGCAAGGAAAAGTGATAGTGCCCCTGTACTCAGCACTGGTGCGGCCGCACCTCAAATACTGTGTTCAGTTTTGGGCCCCTCACTACAAGAAGGATGTTGAGATGTTGGAACGTGTCCAGAGAAGGGCAACGAGGCTGGTGAGGGGTCTGGAGAACAAGTCTTATGAGGAGCGGCTGAGGGAGCTGGGGTTGTTTAGCCTGGAGAAAAGGAGGCTGAGGGGAGACCTCATTGCTCTCTACAACTACCTGAAAGGAGGCTGTAGCGAGGTGGGTGTCGGTCTCTTCTCCCAAGTAACTGGCGATAGGACGAGAGGAAATGGCCTCAAGTTGCGCCAGGGGAGGTTTAGATTGGACGTGAGGAAAAATTTCTTTACTGAAAGAGTAAACATTGGAATAGAGGGAATATATTTTTTTAAAGTTTACAGTTATTTTAATTTGTGTTGTTTGAAAATAACTTGTCTCCCACAGTGTTGTGTGAGATGGCTGCGCACCTTTTCTCTCATTTGTCACTTTTTTCTTCTCTTTCACTAACACTGATTAGAAATGAAACAAAATGTAAGGAAAAGGAAAGGAATACGGGGGAGTGGGAATAAAAGGAGAAAATAAACCTAATTTCCAAAGGAAAAAAAGGGGACATTTTAGAAAGTAATGAGATTTCACTTACTGAAGGAAAGGCGGTTTTGATTATTTGTCTGCTCACTTTGAGGGAAAATCATGCCCAGCTCTCAATGCGACCCAGGCGGGGAGGCAGGGCTAAAGAAATAAAGAAACCCTGAGCGCCTTCAGCCCTTCACAGGCTGCCAGCGGGCTGGGGCTCTCCCACTGTGTCCCTCCCTGGTGGGCTCAGCACCAGCAGGAGTGGGGCCACCTTTGCACCTCAGACCAGGCGAAAACAGGACTGCAATGCTGAGGGGAGGGGAATTTATTCTTGGGAGTGAAAATGAGCTACACTGTAGTGAGGGGTTGTCTTGTCAGTAGATTGCTCTGTTACTCTCTCGATCTCTGGCTGCAGCCAGCTAGGGGCACCGTACATGTTTGCTGTGCATGTTCCTTGTTTTTAATGGGAATGGGTACAGACTCTTCCCTGGGTCTCTCCCGGTTCAGGGGAGGCAGCAGTGCTGCTGGCCAAGCTCTGGGCACCTGGACCAAATGTCTCAGCTCCTTGGGTTTGGGCTTTATCTAGAGCAGGCTACCCTTATTGTTGCCCTTCCCTCCTTTTCACCTCCTGCCAGACCTTCTTCTTCCTCCCATCCTCCAACCTCCATCCTCCTTCCTCTCTCTTTTCCAAGCAAGTCCTCCTCGCCACCCCTCTGCATCCCATTTTTGGAATCCCCTACTCCTCTGCTTCCCCCTGTGCAACGCCTACTGCAGTAGCCATCAGTACCTCAGCCCTTAATGCTTTCTCCTCATCTTCTGCCTTCTCCCGTGTCTCTCCATGCTCTCCCTACTTCATCCGTACCCCTCTCCGCTATGGAGGCACATTCCGAAGTGTGTTTCAGCATGTGCTGAAAACAGACCTCGCATGGCTAAGAAACAGTTCCAGCTGCAGTTTCCCATTTCTTCTGAAAAGCCTTAACTTCGGTAACGTGAATGATATAACAGCAGTGGCCAAGCAGAGCCAACCTGACAGCAGGCTCAGGTGTCTCTCTTGGGATTACCGCAGAATTTTATAGCGGTAGTCCAAAATAGAGCTGCGTGTCCGAGCTAAGATTGGGGCAACTACTCTAGTGTTTTGTAAAGTGTGGAAAATGGAAATACTTACTATTTTTCACTTCAGTATTAGGTTAAAACTCTGGGACAGAAACATCTGAATTGTTTTACTTGAGTTACTTGTTATTATCAATAGTTTAAATTATTATCAGTAACTCTGGGTCACTTATAGGCTCTTTAGATCAAAACCATCCCAAGTCTGGGATAATAATACTTTGGAGATGTGGTAAAATTGAGTCCCTGAGGTGATTAAGTGATTTGCCAAATACCACAATGACCTTGTATGTGGAGTTTCAGCAGACCCCAGCCCTTCTGCCCCTGCTTGTCTTGCTGACCCCCATTTTTTATTCCGCATTTACATTTGATTTGTAATTTGAAAAAAAAATAAAATTGCTGGGGAGTATGTTTTGTCCCACCCCAAATGCACCCATCCACCTGTGAAAAAGCCTTTCACTGACCACCACATATTTGTAAGCGGGAGAAGTGAAAAGGGAAACTTAAATTTTCTAAAATGCTGCAGTAACATTGCACTTCGGACCTAGGTGGCCAGGCAGTTGATTGCTGTTGCCCCCTCCTCTTCCAAAGGGAAGTTTTTCCTCCTACTGGGTACCACACATGCCTCCTCCCCATCCCCAGGGACTTAGCGTGGAGGCAACGGCATCTCTCCTGCAGCAGTGAATCTGGGATGATGTTATTTCTCAGTGAGTGATGGTGACTAAAAAGACATCCTTTTATAACTGATGGCTTAAGTTTCTGGAGCTGACACTCGTGAGCTGTAGCATCCGAGGCATCTGGCCTGGCGCTGCTTATTTGCCCTATAGGATTCGTACACCAAAGCAACATTTTCTGTGAGGCGCCTTTATACGCTGTGCGCTCAGCTGAAGTGAACCCCTCTCCGTCACAAACACTTCCCCAGTGCGTATCAAAGATTACATTTTTTGATGGGGAACTCTAGCTTGATTTAATTAGCTCGCTAATTGTATGACTTTCAGATACCATGAGACTTAAACGCATTTTAAAAAATGACTCCCTGCCCAAATGGCAGACGACCAAATTCTTTATAGCAACCAGATAGCTGAATTATTACAGAACAGATGGAAAAATACTTCTGAATTTTTAGCAAACTAGGAATTTACAGCCTAGATTTAAATTTATTTTGACCAAGATGTGAATAACAGACATTTCTAATCACATGCTCTTTATAGCCAGATGACCCATTGCCTGTTTTCATTGATATTAAAGCAAATATCTGTGTCTTCTTAAAATGACATTTCATCATGCTTCACCACCAAGCAAAGTCCTTTTCCTCACTATCCTGTTTATTTTTTCACAGCTTTAGTTATAAAATTTCATCAGCTGTTTTTCCAAAAACTGTTTTGTACCTGATGTGAAGCTATTATTTGCCATAAAATGCAACATTTTCCCTAAACACAATATTCTTTCTGACTGTTTGAATCTCATTAGGAAGAAGTCTATTCTGGCAGCTGGGGGGTGGTTAATAGATGGATCAGTTTTATTTCTCTGGCTGTAAGTGAGGGGCAGCCCCGAAAAGCCACCCGGAAACCCCGTACGAGGGAAGGCTGCGTTAGCATCGTGGGGGAATTCACGGTCTTAGAGGACATCGGAGCAACACACGCTCAGGGCAGTGCTGCAGCGAAGACCACCACATCCCTCCCAGAGGGCAACAAAACGATGGCCCTGTCCGAGCAGCCTGAGGGCAATTTGTCCCCCCGTGCCACCGCAGCAGGTCCTGCCTGGGGAGTTGGCCCCAGCCCGGGGCGAGTGGTCAGCCAGGACCTTGCAAGCTCCTGCCAGGCGGGGTGGGCAGGAAAGAGTTGCCCTGCGCCAGATGGCACGTGGAGCGTGGAGTGACAATTTCCATTACAGGGCATAGATTCCCCTGCTGCCCTAGAAGTCACTATTAATGATGACAAATAGGCAATCAGGATTCGGACACACCGGGACCGAGATTACACAGACAAGCTTAAAGTGCCCTGATTATTCACCTGTCCTGTGATATAGCCTTGGATTTCAAGGTTGCATACACTCCTCTTAAGGTTACCTGCCTCATTCACTGCAAAACACTTAGGGGATGTAGGAGGCTGCATGCAGACTCCCCTGCATCATTTGCTGTGCGGAAGAAAGGTATTGCATGACACAAGAAGAAAAGGTGGGAAAGACCTTGGACTGTGTTTTGCCTTTGCCAGCACAGTGCTGACCCCTCTCTGCCCCGGTGACTGAGCTGAGCCCTGATTTGCCTCATGCTGAGCCTCCTCACCCGCAGCCAAATGCACAGAGAGTGTGAGGTATAGTCAAGGACCCCAAAACATGTACTCGGGAGCTCTGTGCTTCCCTGGTGCAGGTTTAATGGCACCTTTCTACCCAGCCATCGGAAGCCCACACGGCAGGACCAGGCTGGCCCAGGCACTCACCTTGGTGCACATCTGTGTGCACATCTTCGGGGGCTGGAGGTAGTTTTCTCTCCAGCAGCAAAAGCTCTTGTGGCCAGGAGGTGCCTCTGCCCTCCTGGCTGGAAGGACACAGGCCTGCAGGGACGGGGTGAACCCCAGCCTTTTCTAGCAGATGTTTTATCAGGACAAGGGACAACTAGTACAGAGGAACTAGGAGCCATAAAGATGAGGACCTATGATCTAGGTGGTTTAAGAAAGTACAGGGAAAGTTTGCATCTTGGTACATCTTGTTTCTTTCCTGTGTATTTTATTATACAAGCTGGCAGAGAACTTGTTCAGAAGAAGAAAAAGCTATCTGGGAAATGTTCTTCCCCCTCTTTCACTTTTTTTTTGGTGTGGGATAACACAAGTATCAGCTAGATGAATCCTGACTGCTCCGAAAGGGTGTGCAGATTGTAACAGAAACTCCAGGACTCAACAAGGTCCTCCCTGTCCGGGGCCACTGCATACTCAAATAAGCCTGCAGCTGGCATCAACGGTATGAAAGCCAAAGTTCTCTCTGTATCTAATGCACTGTGACTTTGGCAAAGTAGACACACTTATTTTCTTCCCTAAATCTCTGATCAGCTTTCTCTGATCTCTTACCTTATGGTAGAAGGTCCATAAGACCGGAGGGGGCTGGTTGTACATCTTATTTTAAAGCAACCATTGCCTTTTATATCTCGTGCTGTGCATATTAAAACTTATGGCATTTGATATTCAAAAGCTGATTCAAATGCCTTACCGCAAGGATTTCCCAAAGTGCCCTGACAGATTTACTCTGTCTCCTTTTCTCTCTCTCTTTCTCTCTTCTTCACCACTTCTTTTCACTTTTATGCATATGTGGTCTCTACTGCCAAGCTCTCAGTCAATCAGCTGGTTGGTTGGGTTGGCTTTTTGATAGAGAAGGATCAGTCCAAGAAAAGACATCTTTAAATTAAATACTTGGAGATCTACACTTAGTGATATTCAGGGACTACTCAGGGTTTCAGTGTCCAGAAGGTATTTAAGCCATGTTTGCTAGTGTACTGTCTCCTGTAATCAGGCATTGTTTTATTTTGATCTAATGAAGGCATGTTCTCTGCTACCCCTAATAAAATGGCATTTATCTGTATCCAGAGGCTGTAGAGCACACACTGTCGCAATTAAGGTTGCAGTTAACTGTTTGCTAAAACAGCAAACTGCCAAGAAGAGGCTTCCAAGCTAGAGAGTTTACACAAGTCTTGCCCTCTGTTTATTTGCTCTTGAACATAAGCCTGCCTGGGCCTCTAAGAGCTGGGAAACAGGTGGAGAAAGAGGTCTACCGGGCACTGTCCCACCTCCACCTCCACCAGGCTGATGGTGCTGGTGAGGCAGCACACACTAAGATGGTGCATGAGGCTTAAGGGCCAGAGAGGGGACTCATGCGCCTGTGTTTGGGACCACTGAGCTGTGAGCCAGTAAGGGGAATAAGGAGCCAACATGCAAGTGAAACAGAAGTTATTGGCTGTGCTGTCTCCAAAATAGTGTCTATATGGATGTGTGCATGCGTGAGAGCATATATATATTTTTATATAGGACGAGAGAAAACGGCCTCAAGTTGCGCCAGGGGAGGTTTAGATTGGATATTAGGAAAAATCTCTTCACTGAAAGGGTTGTCAAGCATTGGCACAGGCTGCCCAGGGAAGTGGCTGAGTCACCACCCCAGAAGTATTCAAAAGATGTGTAGATGTGGCACTTAGGGACATGGTTTAGTGGTGGACTTGGCAGTGTTAGCTTCACAGTTGGACTCAATGATCTTAAAGGTCTTTTCCAACCTAAATGATTCTATGATTCTATGATTCTATATATATGTATACATAAATATATATACAAGTATATATGTACATCTCTGTATAAATGTATATACCTGTATATCTGTGTGTATACTATGTACAAACACACATATGTATATAGGCATTTATTATATATGCATATGTATGTATGATCAAAAGTGAGCCCAGAAGCCTAGCATAAGGGCTACCCAAAGTTTCACAGTGCCAGCCCACATCAGCATAGAAAAGTGATTCATTGACAAGTTGCCACAGAACAAAACCAAACCTTGCTGCTTCTCACCTTCCCACATGGGATGAACCCCAGACTGGATCAGGACCTTGATTTTTGAAACAGTGTTTTCTTCCCATTTATTTTAATTGCTGGGAAAACAAACTGACAACACTTTGCTGCTGGTCTCTCCTGATCCCGATCCGAAGGCAAGACAACCCTATAAAAACAGGATAACACAGGCAGGTGAGGACTGGCATTAGCCAGGGGCCAGCTCAGGGTCCCTAGTCCCCTACGGCTGCCATACAGCAGGAGGTGAAATCCATAGCTCATCTTAGATTCACTTATTGAACATTTTCTCCCTTGTTCAGGCTACATCCAAAGGGATTTAGCCTGCCCCAGGGGAGGGGAGCCAGTGGCACCATGTGGAGGTGGTGCCTGGCACTTCTGAGAGAGGTGGGATACAACCTCTGCCCCAGGCACCAAACAGAGTCCTGCAGGGGATGGTGCCTGGATGAGGAGCCAGCTTTTATTTCCATCCAGGCTTACCATGCCCATCTTTCCACAGAGACTGCTCTGAGGGAAACTCTAGGTTGTGTAAAGGAGCGAGTTCAGGAAGGGCTTGGTGGAGATCTTGGCAGGCATCTCAACAAAGATGGCCTTTTTGTTTGTTTTGATGGGTACCATCCCAGCACAGGCTACTGTGCTACTGAAAGCAAGAGAGACCTTGAATTCTCTCTTAGTGAAGCCCTTGCTGGGATAAGCCAGTAACTGGGGAATGATCCAAACTCCCAAAGATTTAATGATAAAAGACTCACTTGGGTGGCACTAAGTCCAACAGCCTTCCCTCTCCCTTCCCCAGCTTTCTGTTTTTACCATTACACTGAAACAGTGACCATTATTTTAGACAGTTGTAATCATAATCATGGACAACATGAATCTTTATCCAAAATTACCTCTACTCTCCACCAGGACTTGCTCAAGGTTTGGGTTTGTAGCCAGTGGTCTGGCTTCATTTCTACCTACAATATACTTTGTACATTATGTCCAGCTTGGGTGTAAGCTCTGAGAGAAGCAATACTCTGCAAATTTAACAGGTCTAAAAATTCCTTTTCATTCTTATGCTTGTCACTTATAGCATTTTTACTTTTGGCCACTGAAAAACAACAACAAAAAAATCACCTGCTAGAAGAACAGCTTGGTGTAGTATATGTAAATATATAAACCAGGCAGCTGTGTGCCTGGCTCTCTGCTTTCCCCCTGCTTCCCTTTGCAGTGAAAGGAAAAGCACGAGTGGCACTTTCAGGTCACATCCATCACCTCAGCCCTTTGTAATTATGAGGACCTGATCATCACTTGACTGGTGAGACATTGCCAGGTACCGGCAGTGTAAAGACGTAGTGATATTGCACCATAAATTCCCATTGTGTTTCACTTCTCCAAGCTGGGCTGCAGGTCACGAAGATTACTGGGTGCAACAGTGCAGCAGTTTGTATTTACTATCTGGTAATAACACACTATGGACCACAGTCTGAGCTTATTTACACAGGTGTCAGCACAAAGTAGCCTCTTGGTGCCACTGGATTTACACAAGATTTACACTCCTGTAACCAAGAGCAGAACTTGGCCCTAAATTATGATGTAGTTAAAGACCCTGTGTTTCTGAGTTGCGGAGAATTGTTTACACCCACATGAAATGGGTCGTAAAATACCATTGTGCTGATTTGTTAGAGTGTTACACCAAATTTGCTCAGGTGTAAGTAACTACCCGGTGGGTGGCATAATATTTGCATCCCATAACTTAAGGTGTTGCTGTCTGCTGCAAATCAGTCAGGCTTCAGGTTCCAGTATCCTCCCAGGAGCAGAACGGATGTTCCTGGCCTGGAGAAAGTGATGCAATAGCAGATTGCTAATGAGTGGGAGTTCATGGGGAGTGACATATACGGAATAAAACTGGAATATCTTGTGTATATTTTGATTGCCCAACTGGTTGTTTTTTGCAGCTGAAGTCTCGTGCCCTGATGACTCCCTTAGCGATCTCCCCGCCGAGAAGCACACCAGAGCCGGATATTAGCTCAATCCCCCAGGATGCAGCTACGATACCCAACTCGGCCACCCCACAGGCTCTCACAGGTACCCAGCCTCAAGTGCTCCTTGGCCAAGGGGTGAGCAGGAACCATGGGTTGACAGCCAGATGCTGTGCTTTCCAGAACAGGCAGAGCTCATGAAAATGGGGTGTTTGCAGATTAGACTGATGGCCAGTGACAAAAAGCACAGATGTCCTGCAAGACTATATTTTGACTGCCGTGTGTCAAGTTTAGTGGAGACCTCAGATCCATTCCTCTTTAAATGTGGACATCAACATCCCATGGATGCTACCATTTTATACCCGACACTTACCCTGTCAAATGTGTTTCAATGACCAGACTAAACCCCAGTATGAACATGAAGCATCTGTTACAGCTGTGGGGAGAAGAAGGACAGAGGAGCCATGGTCTGACTGTAGGCAGGGTTAGCCAGCACGTAAAACCCAATGCCTTATAGCAACAGCAGACCTGGTCATTTCTGACTGTAGCCAGGGAAAACATAGCCTTATTCTTTTTTTTTGTTTATATTACCAGAAGAAACATAGGTCAATGCTTTTAAACTGATGTAAATGAGAAGAAAATCAAGAAGACAGTTGATTTACCCTGAGATTTCAGCAGAGAAATGGATTAGATAACATTAGAATCTAAACACAACGCATAAATCCCATTATTTCTTAGCTGGGATGCACAGAGGAGAAGTTTTCCATCTGCTCTGGTAGCAGAATGATACTAAACGTAGCGATGATGACAATAATAATATATTTTATTCTCATTTATCCCTTCACATGCAAAGACTGCAAAGCGCTTGGCAAACATCAGCTGAGTGGCGTTTCATAGCGCTGTCCTGAGAGGTGAGCCTGGTGCCGCTTTCAGAGGGGGACAGGGAGGCACAGTCCACCAGCCCCACCAGATTGCCAGGGTGGCCACAGAGGCAGAGGCTCCGTGGGTCATTTGGGCTCTGCAGATGCAGCGACCCGCACCTCCATCTGCCCATCCCTGTGCCCCCAGCATCTTTTCTCCCAGCACCGTCCGAAGGGTGCGTGTAGGGTCCCACCAGAGCAGGGTTTGCAGGAGGTGGAGGCAGGCTCAAGCCAACTTTTACCTCCGTATCTGCATTGAAAGGACCATAGAGGCTCCCGCTCCCCAGCAAGGGACCCAGCACGCTGCCTGCATGCTGCAGAGTCCCTCCTGGCTGAGTGTGGGACTGGACAAAACCAGCGGCTTGTCGCCACATCCTGCAGATTCGCTGAGGTTTGGCACGGTGGCACACCAGGAAAGCTGCACCCTGACAGCACCCTGCAATTCATGCATGCTGCTGCTGTCTTTTGGTGCATTATCCCTTTGTTTGTTTGGCGCTTGGAAGATGTAAAGTGCTATGTAATGATAAGTATGATTGCTATTATCCTCCTGTTTACCCAGGATATACTGCTTGAGCCCCTTCTGCTCTTCAGCGAGAGGTGGGGTAGCAGAGTGCGCTGTGACAGTCACACTAGATTTTCATTACAGTGATGCAAACTGTAAATTATTTCCAACTTTACACAGCTGTCACCACGTCTTCCACTCCGCTTGATGTTTTTTTTGTCACATATCTGATTTCTGTCAGAGGATAATGTTATATTGTCTGAGAGATGACAGCTCGAGCACACTCAGCCAGCTATTATAATATGTCTCACTTTATTCTGACTTTAGGCTGTGTCTTAGTCGCCCTTAGTTACCACAGCGTTACCTCTGCTTCCTCTGAGATGCAGTTAGCCTCAGCCAAGCTTAAAATAAGTTCACGCTAGCGAGAGGAGAACACTGATTTTTTTGGCTATTGCCAGCAGGCCTGATGGCATGTAGAAAAACTACCTTCGCAGGCAACACTGTATGAGAGGCGGCATGCAGGGCTTGGCTGCGGAGAGGCTGGGGCATCCCTCGCAGACACCCTGTGTGGCACAGTCATGCGGCTGTGGTCCCAAATGAGGATTTAGCACTGCACGCGATGTACAGTTTCCCTGAGGTGATGCAGTTTGCAGAGTGCTGGATTGGACATGGGGGTCAGGAAGCTCCCAAAGACCAGAGTCTCTGGCATTGCACTGTGCAGCTCACTGCAGCATAACCGTCTAGAAATTCCAGCTGGATTAAGGTCAGAAGCAGCAAGGAACCAAAGTCTCCCAAAACTCAGCTCAGAACAGTGCTTCTCAGAGGCGTCTCAATGAACTAGTCTAAAAACACACAGAGAAAATAAACAAACAAACAAAACCACCTCAGGCTGGAGTTTACCCATTGCTGTAAGGTCACCCTTGCTAGTCACTGTCCTGCATTCCCTGGCCATTTTTTCTGGTCACTAGCTGGATGTACAAGGTAGTCTGCAAGAGAGCAGACCCCAGGCACACACAGGGGGGCTTCCAGAAGCTTCTTGAGTTGCATGTAGCTTACCCTCACCTGTGACACCAAGAAAAGGCCCCAACTCAGCTCACTTCACATAGGCAACGGGTGATCAGTGCAAGGAAGCCTGGCTGTGCCATCACAAATGGCAGCAATTCACCAATGAATGGAAGAGCTCATGAAATAGAAAAGTATAAAGCTAGCATTTGCTAGGATGCTCTCTGGGCCATTTTGTAATAACCTTGTTGGGATTTTGTGTCTGCAGTCTGCATTTACGTCAACAAACAAGCGAACCTGGGGCCATACCTTGACAGAAAAAAAGTGCAGCAGCTCCCAGAGCACTTTGGGCCCGAGAGGCCGTCCGCAGCCCTGCAGCAGGCTGTTCAGGCCTGCATCGACTGCGCGCTCCAGCAAAAGGCTGTCTTCTCGCTCATCAAGCAGGGCTATGGAGGCGAGATGGTGTCAGGTAAAGCATTTTTGTAAAGGGTTTGTGGCCAATTGAGAAGTGCTTGAAATCTTAACCTGATCCCCAATGCTGACTGTCCTAGCAGTCTCATTCACATCAGCAGGATGACAACCAGCTTTAAACATCGCTTACGCCTTTGTAAAATGAGCTGCTGCAGGAATTGCCCAGGTGTCAGATGAAAGTCTATCGGTAAAGAGCATTGCAGCGGTGGTTCAGGGGAGGAACAGGGCTAGCTCCAGAGTCCCGTGCTTACCGCTCCTTGAAACAGTGCTGAGGCCAGGCCTGTGAGCTGAGCTTTTCATGCAGCTGTACAAGGATGAGCGGCATTGCAAGCCCGCATCTTGCTACGTGTTGCCACCACTTGTTGCTCTAAAGGAAAACTCGCAGAGAGTTCCGCTGCTGGTGTGTCCTCCGCCTGCAGTTCATGAGGCAAATCTGCTCTCAGCTGTAGGAATTGCAAAAGTCCCGCGGCAATTGCCATACAGCAGGACTACACAAATATATCAGAGAGAATCAGAGATCAGAGGGAACTTCCCAGGAGCTCCTATTCTTCCCGCAGTGACACTTCTCACTGTGTCCCGATGAGTCTCCCATGTCCCACGCTGAATCCCCTGGCCTGGCTCTCAGACTGAACATGAAACTTTTCTTTTAGTCACAGCAAGAGTTTTGTGTACAACATTGCTTTGGCACATGGGGATGCAGTGGGAATGCAACAATGATGGGGATATGGGAACGATGCTCTCCAATGAGCTGCCGCGGATGAATCAGGCACAAACACGAAGCCAAGGACCATAAGTCCAATCAGTTTTGCAGGGACCACAGCAGCTCAGCTGTGCCATGGGGACCCTCTTGTGTGGGAGCCCAGGCTCTGGCCTCCTGTGCAGCATATAAATCCTGCTTCATCCCTCTCCTCTAGGTCTCTCTAATCACAGGTGTGCCTTCCCTAAGGAACATCAGAAATACTCTAAGAATGATCCAGATTTGTTCACAGAAACACAAGACTGAAGCAATTTAGTGCAAAGCTTCATTTTTGCCTTGTTCTGTGCTGTGTATATGATTTTCATTACAAGCAGGAGAGTCACGTTGTGCACCAAGTCTGCCAAACCCCTTGGTCTCAGTTCCTCTGAGCTGGCTTGGCTTGAGGTACCTGAGCTAAAAGCACCTGGTCAACATTGTTCCCAACTTCATGCCTCTTCTAATCATCGAGGAGGAGTGAATGGCCTCCTAGTCATCATGTGGCTCTGAGATTGCAGCTCACTGCCAGACCAGCAGCAGCGCAGACAGATTTTGTCATGGGCTTTCCAATCTTCCCATGGCTTGGCTCACAGATGCTCAACTGGCTGTGGAGCATGATCCCTTACAGCAGCTCAGGCCAGCAGGAAATCTCTGAAGTTGTCCCAAAGATTATAAGCCTAACATTGCAATTTATACTCGTTAGTAGTGACTGGAGGCTGTAGGACTGGAAAAAACCTTCCAGGTGGTGGAGTTCAGGCAGGCACATCATGTAGTCCTCCCTGCAAACCTGTTGACACCTGAATGTGTCCTGCTACAATTGGTCCTGGTGGGTCTGTTGTGACCCCTCCACATCTCTCATGGCTGGGACCTATGCCCTTTTTGATTCCTGACTAAATATATTCCCTGACATCTTTGTCCAGGAATTTTAATTGCTCTGCTCTCATCCTTGAGTTCAATCTTAGACCTATTTCCAGAGACCAGTCCTTATCCTGCTAGGCTGAAATACACAGTTTCTTTCAGGTCCTCTCTGCATTGTGAGGAAGATCACTGGATTAGTGAAAGAAGTGCAACAGTCTTCCCACAGCCCCACGTAGCAGAGATGGTGATGGCTGCAGTGCCACAGGGAAAATTTCTGTTCCCTGAACATTGATGTGGCCTGCCTGTGCACCTTTTCAAGTTTGAATTCACGCTTCTTGAGCCTGGATGACCAGAATGGTGCCCATCAGTCCAGCTCAGGTTTCACCAGGACTTTATACAGTGGAATTGACACTCCCTTGTCTCTCCTGGAAATGCTTTGTTCAATACCTCCTTGAAATATATCTGACTTTTTCATCATTGTGTCACCTTGGTGGCTCATGAGCATCTGGTGAGCCTGTCCCATCATTTCTCCTCCCATCAGGTCATGCTGAGCCTCCTCAAAAAAACTATGGATTACCCTGTACTTTCTAGTATTTTTTTCCACCCATTTTTATTATTGCAGAGCTCAAGATCAGCCAATCCTTTCTGTGCAATCTCCCAGTCCTCTTCTCCATTGATAATGCCTCCTAGCTTACAGCATCAACAAAATCTTTTTGTGCCAGCATGGACCACTGCCTGTTCCTCTCCCGTGCTTGGGGTCTCCTGCCAGCAGAGCCTGTTGTCGTCTCCTGACCCACCTTTCATATGCAATCACTTCCAGTTTAACGAAAGATTTCTCATGCTTTACTGAATTCTGGGTAGACCACAACTGCCAACCTTCCCTTGCCTATAAATGCAATTAAATCAGTAAATAAAGGTCCATGATGAAGCTGGTAGCCCTCTTTTCGGTACAACCCTCGTAGCTTTCATTCATTCACAGCCATGTCTTTAATTCTTGTCTCCCCATTATCTTTTAAAACCTTGGGTATTGCTGAAGTCAGCCTAATAGCCCATCACTGGCAGATCACTTTCTTTCCCCTTCCCTAGACCAGGATATCATGATTGCTTCCTTCCAATCGTACAATACAGTTTTCAGTTGGATGCATATATTAGAAATCCTTGCACTGCTGGCCATGCCAGTCAGCATCTTTCAGTGCTCCAGGGGGAAGGTGATCTGGGTCACACCACTCAGCTCCTTAAGCTCCTCCAGTTTGTTTTGTACTTTAGGTGGGGCAACTATGTAAAATATTTTAAGACATACAAACACTTGTGTGAAATCTTTTCCCCTGCTCTCATTCTTCCTCCTGCCGTGCATCCCCAGGTATTGAATTGCTCCTATTTGCTTTCCAGTTTCAGCTTCTTTTGAGGGGAAGCAGCATCTCCTGAGCCTGCTGGTAGTGAACAGCATCGGGTACGTCCTGCGCTTCCTGAAGAAGCTCTGTCGCAGCCTCTTGTGTGACAATCTCTTCAGCAACCAGCCTTTCCAGCAGTACAACGCTGTGTCAGAAAGCCCAGAGGTGTATGAAAACAGACGGATGGAGGCAGGTAGGCTGCTTGATCAGCTTCGGCTCAAGATTTAATAGGGCTGAAGAAATGACTGTCTTTTTTTGGTCCTGTACTGTATATGCTAGAGGACTGCAGGTCTCTGTGGGACCTTTCCAGAGGGAGGTAGCAGTCTGATTTGCAGTATTTCTCCCAGTGGCTATAGAGGATGCTTTTGGGTGAGAACCACTGTGTTGAGGAGCCCCAGCAGTGATAGGGATAATTTCTTTATTATTTTATATCTCTGTTTCTTTTATCTTTTTTCCTAAGGAAACAAGGCTCGTATGATCCCATTGTCCTTGTTTCTGTCAATTCTCTCCCATAACTTTTGGCCTCCTCAAGCATACCTGGCCCTGGGGTAGAAGCCTCAAAGGGATTAAGTTCCTTCAAGTTTCAGACAGGCAGGAAGGTAGAGGGGAAATTTCTTTCTCCATCCAACTCAACCACAGTATTAGACACTAAAGAATCCCCATTGACTACCAAGCCTCCTCTGCTTGCAGACCCGCCGCAGTGTTGCCTGTCCCCGCTCCTCAGATCCCTCTGCTCATGCACTGCCTTGGCTCGCTGGCTGCAGCGAGAGGTGGGAGGCCAGGTGAGCGTGTGGACCCCAGCCCACACTTCAGTGTCACTGTGGCATGAATAGGAAATCACTGCCGTAACGGGTATGCTCTGACCCGGCACTGCCCCAGCACTTTATTACTGGTGTGCTTCACCACTTGCATGCCACTCGTTTTAAGGATCCCCTGCAAAGCAGCACGGTCTGCCTTCACTTGAGGGGACCTCTTACTGGGCGAGGGGAGAGAGCTGCTCACAGCAATGCAGTTTTGGGTCAATGCCATTAGCATAAATCTAAGGTAATGTTATTAGCTGCAGCAGACAGCCTGGATCCCGATCTGTCACCTCCACCCCTGAGTTTAAACCTAAATGAGAGTCGTGACTGCTAAGGCGTTTGCTTTGCTACTTGCGGGAGCGTTTCTCCTAGCTTAAAATGCCTGTGGGCACCAAGCAAGGACCCTGCCTTAGTGCTTGACCATGTGGGGAGAAGCCTGGAGGGGCTGTGGCGGGGGAG
>NW_008825111.1:184948-189273 GCF_000699105.1 Pygoscelis adeliae
CTGAGCATGACGTCACATGGTATGGAATGTCCCTTTGGCCAGTTTGGCTCAGCTGTCCTGGCTGTGCCCCCTCCCAGCTTCTTGTGCACCTCCAGCCTTCTCAGTCGGCAGAGCATGAGAAGCTGAAAAGTCCTTGACTAGTGTAAGCACTGCTCAGCAACAACTGAAACATCGGTGTGTTATCAACATTGTTCTCACCCTAAATCCAAAACACAGCACTACCCTAGCTGCTAGGAAGGAAATTAACTCTATCCCTGCCAAAACCAGGACAAGCCCCCATCTGCAATCGGTGGCCAGAAAGCAGCTCTGGGGCCCTAGTACAGACGTTGCAAAGGTTAGTTTAGAAAAAAAGAAAGATGCAAAGTTATGGCCCTGAGCCTCCACTTCACCTGCAGGCTTCCTCCTGACTTAAATTATTTTTCCTTCTCTTTTATTAACAACACTGTGGGTGTTTGGGGAGCACATTGTCTCTCATGCATTCAGTTTAATGGCAGCTACATGCTGGCAGCTGAGAGAAAGGTGTTTTAATGTCCACAATTATGATCCACGAATTGCTTGTTTGCCAGGAAGACCCTAAGTATGTGCTTTGCACACCAAAGCTGGGAGTGGGCTGTGCACACAGTGCAGAAATCGCCTTTTTGTGCGAAGAAATCCATCTGCCACTCTTACACATAGGGGAGGAAAGGCAGGAACCCAGATTGAAAAGCATATTTTTTTTTTCCTCTGGACTAGGACATTTGCAGCAACCTGAATGTCTCTGAGAGGTCAAGGGATTTTTGTAGCACTGAGTGAGTGCAGCCCAGGAGGCCTGGCATTTGTGTTTGCATTTGCATTTTAATTTGCATGTACATTTGCATTTACTTTTTCACGGCAAGGTTGTATGTGATGGAAAGCAACTCCACAACTGGAGTTTTTAGAGTGGCTGTTACACTCTGAGCATCTCCCTCCCTACATAATTTCAGTGCGGATATCCCTGACACCATTCCCACTGGCTCTGTCTAGCCACTGAGGAAGGGGCAAAATATTATTTTTGCCCCAGACCAGGCAGGAGACATGGATGTAGAGAAGGCTTCTCTTCCCTCGCTCTCCCACTGCTGGAGGGCAATTAATAGCCCCCCGGAGGCAGCATGGGCTGGGCAGTCTGGGCTAGTCAGGGCTAGTGCTGGCCTGGGCTCTCCTCTCCTCTGCCTGAGAGTGGGATGGAGGAAGAGGCAGGTGCTCAGGCTCTCTGAGCTGGCAGCCCCAAAAGGGGACTCTCCTTCCACCAAAGATTAACAGAAATATGGTGAGACAGGCTTTGAGGACACTTTCAGCACTCTGTTGACCGCTGACCTGGTGTACCAAATTTGGTAAACCTGGGCTGCTCTGCTGAAGCCTGTCTGTGGGCCTGGGGGTGGCTGGGGAGGAGCTCAGCAGCTTCACCAGCTAACCTGCTGTCTGCATCGCTGTGGGCCCCAGGATGCAGGCTGGAGACCCAGGGGCTGGTTTCAGTGCAGCCAGGTAGTTGTTTGGAAAACCCACCTACAAGATTATTGCTTGGCCTCAGAGTGCAAACAAAGGCAGGGAAGGAGACATTAACTCTGCCACATAAAGCCCTTGAAAAGGGCAATTCTGGAGAGGGGAAAAGCTGCCTCTTCCCCAGGGCACCTCGTGCCCAGCTCAGGAGCTGTCTGTCTGTGGCTGGGCAGCAGAGGAACTGGCGTGACGGCCTCGCACCCTTCATGCTGCACTCAGCCAGAGCCGGGCAGATACATAATATTCCTGTTCATCATGTCAGGCTGTATTCAACAGATCCGTTGGCACCAGTGGAATAACTCCAGTTTTAGGAGGACAGCAGGAGCTCTTCTCGCAGATGGGTCTGCAAGGGTGCCTGTTGGGATAGAGTTTGCATGGAAGAAGCAGGGCCATAATACTGCACCACAGGAAGCCATGCAAAGCAGCCACATTTTTCATTGTTTCTGTTCTCCAGTTTGTAATCAAGATGTTCTTTCTTTTAAAATCATGTGCTTTTCAGCCCCTGTGTACCAATGAATTTAATACATGTATTGACTTCGGTGCAGTTACTCTTGATTTACACTGGCAGAAGTGAGAGGAGAAGCCGGCATCGTGTCCAGTCATATTAATCCACTTACACCATACAGGAGTCACCTTTTAACCTTGCCCCAAAGCACATGCCCCTAAGCCATTATTCACCTGTGCTCACAGCAAACTGCCAGATGCTAATGGCTGCATACAGGTCAGGTGGGATTTGTTGATATATGCATATATCACTTACAACAATGTTTTACATGTCTAAGAAGTATGCACTCACCGAGCTGTACCCAGCACCGGTCTCTGCAATGAGCCTTGTTGGCTGTGCATCACCCTCCCTGCACCTGAGCCCCCGTGCTCTGCCTGCCCTGTCAACGCCTCTCGCACCAGCACCCAGCGGCCCCACACGTGGGGCGAGGGTCCCTCTCCAGCCCTCTCACAATATCAGTAGCTTCACTGCCTTGTCTTGGCACATCTGGGGACATACCCCACAGATCTTTCTCAGCTGTGAGGGGACTTTCTGGCTCATTAGAGCAGTTTGTGGGGAGCAGCTGTGGGATGACTCCCAGAACCTCATCCAGGAAGTGCCAGGCTTCAGGTCTGCATTACAGCAAATCCTGAGATGTTACCTGTCCCCACAGCACCTGGGTTCAAAGCACCTCTGGACCTGCACCCCAGAATTTTCCATGAGAGTGGTAGTGTATTTTGAACTAAAATGATGGCAAGAGCTGGGTGAAATCTGTAGAAAATACCGTGAAGTGTGCCAGGGGCTACATGGATGGGAAGTCAGCTGAGATCCTGTGAAGTGCCTCCATCCACACCTTCTGCGTTCAGCTTTCATTAGTCCTCCCATACTGAGCTAATGGAGGCTTGGATGTGAGCATGGGAAAGGGACATTTCTGGAACACTGACATACTGTTGACATGCACCTATGCAATGTTAGGCTGTTATTTTTCAGAGGAAAGCATGTTTGCTATAAAACTTCTTGCCAACCTGATGGTGGGCACAGAAATTGAAGTAGTTTCTTTTATGAGGGAAGCATCAAACTTGATAAGCATCTTCTTCTTTCCCCTTTCAGTCAATCCTTTCCTTGCTCTTTCTGTCCTGAACCTTGAGTTTTGGTTATTTTGTGCTGTTAAACAATTGCTGTGCTCCACACGGAGCATGGCTGCATGTAGTTGCAGCGAATCTTTCTTTATGCAAGGACTCCTGTGGCCACCCTGTATCCTTGTCCTCATCAGGGGGAAAGACAGGAAGGTATGTGAATAAGATCCCCACTCTTGCTCCTCTCCCCATGGCCAAGTCAAATTTGTATGTGTAGATACCATATGGTGTCCCCTACCACTGTCCACAGGAGAACAGCACCTCTTCTTGTGACACTGGCTGGAGGTAGGGCCCCATATGGAGCAGAAGCACAGCAGGGGGTAAAGGTACCCTATACTACATCAGTGCCTCTATATATAGGAAGGTGGGCTCTTCCTATCCACAAGCACCTGAAAAGCTGGTACGAGAAGTGCTATAGCAATGTACTGTAAGAGTGTGACTATTCGGCAAGACACTAGGCTGGGAGCTGGATTTTGTCAGAGACTTTCCCATTGATTGTGTGGGCAAGTCACTCTTCCCTGCTGTGCCTTTATTTGAGCATCTGTCCAAGGAGGGCAATAATTCTTGCCACCATGTGCAAAGCCCTTCTAAAACAGCTAGGAAAAAAAGAATAACATGATAGAAAACCACATATTATTACAATCAATATTTTCTGTTCCAAGCACCAAATAAAGAGCAGCTCAGAAATTTCAAGCCCTGAGAGGGCAAGAAAAATGTTGTCTTTCCCCTTTCTAGTACCGTGGCTTGTTTAATCTTGTCTTGTTGCATGCTATGAGGAACAGTGCTCCTGGCTTCTCAGCACACTCAGAATAAATGGCTATCAATACCTTCGGCTCTCTTCAGCATTTAATTACCTGCAAAGGCCATTTATTGCCTCATATATTCCTCTACTGTGAACATTATCCTTTAAACAATAAATAAAATATTAAGGTCACTCTTAAAGAAGGAGCAGAGGAACTGCACAAGCCATCCAGCCATAGCAAAGTCTAATATAAAAAGTTTGTCTGGTCTTTGGGGCATTTGAATTGATGGCAGAGTCTGCAGTAGAGCGGAGAAAGGGTGGGATGGCTGCATTCCTTCCTTCCTTCCTTCCTTCCTTCCTTCCTTCCTTCCTTCCTTCCTTCCTTCCTTCCTTCCTTCCTTCCTTCCTTCCTCCCTTCCTTCCTTCCTTCCTTCCTTCCTTCCTTCCT
>NW_008825111.1:189300-193712 GCF_000699105.1 Pygoscelis adeliae
CCTCCCTCCCCAAGGACCCCCACACTGAGGTCCTGCCTGCAGCTGGAGCGCCATCCCCGGGACTGGCTTCCCAAAAAGAGGGGTCCAGGGTGGTAACTCTCTGGCAGAGCAGAAAGAGAGGCAAGGGCAGCTGGAGCTGCATGTTGTCATACGGAAACCTGGGGAGGGACAGGAACAGTTTAGGATGGTACAAGGGGTAGGAAGTAAAAGCAGGAGGGCGAAAGAAAAGAGACAGTCAGGCAATGCTCCTGTGGAGGGGTTTCATGAGGGTGGTAGTAGAGGCTTTAGCATTCAGGCCCTTTAAAACTCGACCAGAAGAAACTAATGAAATGTACACTAAGGGGCAAATCCTGGCTGGAAGAAAAATAAGAGATGGATGGGAGAGATGAAATTCACCTGTGATATAATTTGCCTGAACTCTACAGAATTGACAGAATTGGATAAATTGACCCTTCTGACCTTTAAGCTGTGTGATTACTGTTTGCTAACCCCCAAATGAAGAAAGAGTCCCTTTCTGTTCCATTAAGTTTATGAAATTGTATCTCCTTCTGGATGCTAAGCAATGAAGCTATAAGCAGACATCCCTCCAGCAGTCAGCCCAAGGGAAATCCTCCTTCCCATCTTCTGCCGGGCTGTTTTACCTCCACGGTCTTGAGGGGGTGCAAGAAAATCCATCCCTTTTGAAAAGCTACCCCCCCGGGCGGTAGGCACTCTGCTCCCAGTGGTGGATGAGGAGAAGCCCAAAGGCCCTTCTGTCCTTCAGCCCAAGATGTGCTCAGAGCCATGGCACAGGCACCAGCAGTGCTAGAGATTGCCTGGGCTGCAGCCGTGGAGGTTAGAAGAGAGAGCTAAGCTATGAAATGGAGTTTAAAGAAGGGGAAAAAGATGCTTTGTTTTTCCATATCAAAGCGTATGTGTAAGGAAAGTGGATGAAATGATGGGCATAAATGCATGAAGCATGATGGATGAGATCATATCCACTACAGAAGAAAAATACCCCTAGGTATAAGCATTTAATTCAAGCTTTACATGTGCAGTTACATGGAGGAAGCATGGGCACTCTTCTAGAGCCCCAGTCAGGTAAATCACGTGATTGTAACTCTGTTTTAGCTTCAGTTTTAGCTTTAACTTTGTTTTAGCTGGTTAAGATTTTTCCATAGAGCTATATGATTCCTTTAGGAGATGTCTGAAGTTAGGAGTCCGGGCTTTGATTTTAAATAGCTTAAATTAAAGTTGAAACAGGAATTTCCATTCCTAAACTTTTTAAATATTGATACAAATACCTGTGATCCAATATACCCATATTTCAAGCAGTCAGATCAGCAGGCCACAGGCCAGAACCGATGATGAAAAACCTAGCCCCCACCCAAGTGCCGTGCGCATTAGCCAGCATGACCCACCAGATTTTTCATAGATGCAAGGGGGAAAAAGATGATCCTCAGGATCCTCACCTTGTGCCAGTTCAAGCCACATTAGATAACATCACTTGGGAGCTGCATGCGATGTGTCGGTGTAGGCTCTGATAGCCCATGAAAACCATGGGCAACTAGATGTGTAACTCCTTGCTGCTGGGTTGCTGTCGCAGCCAGGGTAATAGAAAGACTGGCTATGGCAGTGGAGGGGGCTTTGAGAGTTAGCAAAGCCAGCACTTACTAAGTAAAAGACAAAACAAGAAATGTTTTGGAACAGAGATGAACATTTGCTCGTGTTTTGTGAATCTGGATGAGAGGGCCCTTGCTTCTGGGACTGCCTGGTACGTGGTGCCTACGGCGGGGCCTGCGCTTGCACCTTCATGGGAGGAAAGAGGGGAAAAGGGTGTCTTGTGTTTAAGCTATTTCCACTTGACAGGTTTCAAAGCAGATTCAGAATTTTTTCAGGGGACGTTACCGATCTTTGCTTAGACGTTCTCCAGTTTTTCAGCTCAGTTTTTCTCCTCCCCCATGTTGCTCTCTTTTTTAGCCTTTTAGATTAAAAGGCTCTTCCTCCTTTATCTGTCTTTATCGACCTTCTGTTTCTATCTATCTTTTTCCAGTTCACTACAAAATAAATGGAAACCCACACACAATGGCATTTCCAGTTCCATGGAAATAAAACACCCATTTTTTTCTTGAAAAGTCTTGGTCCCTGTTTAATCAACAGTGCTCCCCAGCTCCTTAGGATTTATTTGTTTGTGGTAATTATACAGAGTACATCAAAGTGCCTTTTGGAAAGTAGTAACACACAGCATCTGCCTGAAGAACATTCATCTGTTGGCAAAATGAGTGCAGAGCAGGAGATTAAAGCAATTAAGAGAGTAATGGAAGCAAACTGTTGGCGGTGATGTGCAGTTTGGTGTATGTGCTGGGACGCTGCTGGCTGCGGGCAGCAGTGAGAAAGGTAAGAGTGCAAGGCGAGGAGTTGCACCACCAGCAGCTGGGCAAGAGAAATACATCCCCACCTCTCACTGAAAATAAGCTGCAAATGGAGGTTTGAGGAATCAGGTACTTTCTGGTGGGTTTCTTCATGGAAGAGGTAAGGTTACAGAAGTGATTTAAACAAAAAGGTGGCAGTGGCTTGCTAGACTTCAGCAGAGAAGCCAAAGTTAAGGAAAATGTCGTGAAGCTGGGATGGGGTCCTGGGTCACGCTTGGGGTCCTGGGTCAAGCTCAGCTTCCCAGCGGCACGGCACAGTGCAGCACACTGGTGTGAAGGGAAACTGGCTCTGTGGGATCATGGGGAGAGGAGGGGATAAAAAGACCCGAGAAAGGGGAATTCGTGAGTTCCTAGCTGCTGGGACTGAGATTGGCCAGGGACATCAGAAGCAGCAGCGGAGAAAGCCGGAAAAGCAAGGATTTGTGAAGGGGAACTAAGGCTTTAGGGCCCAGCTGTGTTGTATTTATACGGCAGAAGAAGCCCCAGAAGAAATATCAGAAAGTCCAGCTGAGCTGCAGCACTGGGAGAAATGAAGCAGAGACTTTATAAAGATCTTATACTTACGTATAAACACATGCACAGTCTCATGCTTTATACGTGCTCTACCTAATTTCTAGATGAGATTATTAGTTATTAATGGCAAATGCAGCTTATTTTGCAGTTACTGCACTTTGCTCTAGACATCTCATTTCTTGTGTCTCAAATTATTTGTTTTTCAAACAAAAAAATGCTGTTAAATATTTTAAGCCAGTACTAAGCAATTTAATTCAGGGAGATTCATCATGCTGGTAGCAGAACAGAAATGCATTAAGTACTTCAGCTGCAGAGAATCCCGGTATATAACACCTTGAAATTTTCAAATAACACAGTCATTTTCATCTAGCCTTTTCTATATACAGCTTTTTGTGACTTTTATCAATGCTGATTTATAAGCATACAGAGTACATTATAAACTACCTGGATAGAAAAGCCTCTCTAGGTACTGCTAGAAGCTGGAGACAGAAAAGATCGATCGCAGCCTCTCCTGTCTCCCTCTCCCAGTGCAGAACTATTGCTGTGCTAAGACGCAAAACTATATAACCCTGATAAATCTCCTTTTCATGATGCACACTTGGGTGTAACATAAAAGCAAGGGAGAAGGGAAGAGAATGGAGGAGCAGGTCTGAAATCAGGAGGAAGAGACCAAAGGAAGACTTTTTCTAAAGGCCAGATCCCTATGTCGTTGAAATCCCTTTGCCTTCACTCGTGGGTATGCAGTGCCTAAACAATTTGCCTACGCTGTAAGACAGGACTAAAACCTCTCCATTGCAACACAACACATTTACTCAATCATCCCCAAGCACTTAAAAAAAAAAAAAATCCTCGATGGGTTATTTATACACACGAGCACCTTTTATTACTAAATCTAATATATTTGTCAGCAGCTAGCTTGTGAATTTACTCTACCTTTTTACTCAGTTTGGACAATAAAACCGTGTTGATCTGTTCCCAGCCAGTTTCATTCCCTGGTTCTACTGCATTAAACACAATGTGGCTGTTGTCTAGGCTGCAAACACTCAAGGGAAATCATTAAAATAATGAAAAAAAAAATTGCCTATGCTGAAGTCCTTGTAATCAGGACAACACTGGATTTTGGAAAATTCTCTAAAAAATTTAGATTCTTGATGTTAACTGACTGGCAGCTTCTCCATGGGGGATTCAGCATTTCAGTTACCGCAAAATATTTTTTAACAGCTAGGACACAGCGAGATGATACGTAGTGCAGTATGGCCTCAGACTAAACCCTGGAGAATTCACTGCAGGTTTTACCTCCACAGTGTGACCATAGTTTCAGTGTTCATAATATCGACATTCACAAGTGGATGAGGCTTATTTACATTTTCCTATTCTGACTGACTAGTAACCCCCCTTTTTCTCCCCTGTAGATGCAATTGTGTGTTCCTATAACCCATGCAAAAGTTATCCCATAGACTGAAAAACGCAGGTGTGACAGCCCTGAAC
>NW_008825111.1:193743-194284 GCF_000699105.1 Pygoscelis adeliae
TCGCTGCCTCCCTGCAGCAGCCTCAGGGATGCTGTGGCTCCTCGGGGACGTGTCTCCGTGCCACTCCGCCTTGGCGAGCAGCGAGCAGCTCGGCTCTGCTGCCATGAACCAGATGTCGCTCCCTGTAATGCTTTCCTTGTCCAGCCAAACCGTGGCAGCCACGGGCTGGTGTGGAAAAGGTCCAGCCCTTGCCCAGCCGTGCGGGCTGCAGATGCATGCACCAGAGAGTGGTGTTGACACGGTGTAGAAACACCTGCTAAGGGGTGACATCATATTTTCATTGTGCTGCATGTCTGGATGGGAGATGGAGCTAAAAGGAATGGGCTGGTGCTGTAATCCCAGAGTAAATCACAGCAGGCAGAGCTGGAGTCTTAATCCATCATAGGAAGCTCTTATCTTTAGGTGGATGCATGCAGGCTCAAGCTACAAGGAAGATAAGGTGCATGGTCCGTTTCTGACTGGACAGAAATGTGTGAGGCTGTTTGGCAGACACAGAAAAAGTTACTTTTTAATCTTTTAAGAGCTTATGTTAAAACAGAAG
>NW_008825111.1:194384-195752 GCF_000699105.1 Pygoscelis adeliae
TGGCGGTTAAACTCACCTGAAGTATTTCCTTCTGCATTGCTGCATTTGATTTTTGTGTTTCCCCACTTTTATTTTTCCTTCCATGAAGGCTGAAATGAAGGGTTTCTAAGCTCCACAGCTGCTTAAAGCTGTCCCCTCCCGCTCCCCCCCACTGCCTCCCAGATAGGGCAAATGCCACCCTGGGGTGGGGAGCTGGAGCCAAGCTCAGGAACTATAAAATACAGGCGAAAATAAAAAGGAGTCTCTCAATGGGATTTTGACACCGTGGCTGGCTCCTCTCAAAATGACTGGGAGATGAGGAAAGGCTGGCCCTGGCTGGGGGAAAGGAGAGGTCTGAGGAAGCTATGATGTCATGCCACTTAAAATATGGAGTTCACAGCTGGTCAACCCATTATAGAAAATATATGGTAGCACTTAAAAAGGTACAGGGAAGGGTCAGAGGGCAAAGCCCATCACTAAATGATATGAGGAATAGGAGACGAGACACAAAAAAGTAAGAGTGGGGGCGGAGCAAAGAAAGAAAGAAAGAAATCTATATTGACTGTGAGGAAAAGAAGTTAATGGGGAATTTAATTAGAGCAAATACAAAGGATCGAGCGTTGCAGGTGGTGGAGTAAAAGGTTATGAAATGACACAAAAGTGCCTAGAAGGAAAGGCAGTTGTCCTGGGAAGCTACCGGTGTATAAAAGAGGACCTCCCCGGTTTGGGGATCAGTGTCTGGAGTGCTCAGAGGTGGGGGTGCAGCTTTCCATCGATGCCCCATGCAACCTTTACCTGGATGCAGCCACTCCGTGGCTGTGCAGGACGTGGCCTGTTAACTGGGAACAGGGACCCTGGTCCCAGTTCACTGCCCTGAACTCGGGCTCTGCCGCCCAAGCAGCAAACTGGGGACAAACCCAGAGAAAGGCATGGGGGTATCAGGAAAGGGAAAGCTGGATGAATGGAAGTGTGAGATGGACGGAAGGGGGAACAGCCTAGGGAAGAAATGGCTATGCAGGTCAGCGATACGGGAGGAGGGAAAATAGAAAAGGGGCATAGGAAAATAGCTGGCAAAAGGGGGAAAGGGTGATGCAGCTGGTGTGGGAGAGCAGCGTTAGAGCTGGTGCAAGGTTGTGACGGTGGGAATGTGATGGAAGAAGCAGTAGGAAGAGATGATAGGGAAGAATGGAGGGAGGAGCAGGTAGGGGTATAAGGGAAGGGAGCCTGAAACAGGTAAAGGGAGAGAGGGATGTAACATGAGAAGGGATATGGGAGCAGCAGCAGGTGAGGAAAGCGGCACAAGACATGTTTGGCCTGGAAGGAGAGGAGAGGAGAGGAGGGGAGGGAAGGGGAGGGGAGGGGAGAGGAGAGGAGAGGAGAGGAGAGGAG
>NW_008825111.1:196222-206630 GCF_000699105.1 Pygoscelis adeliae
GAGGGGGGAGAGCAGGGAGAGAGCGGGGGGGGGGGGGGAGGAGAGGAGAGGAGAGGAGAGGAGGCAGAATGGCGAGGACAGGAGTGTTTCTGAAGTGCAGAAAGAGCTTTTACCTATAGGAGAGATTTTAGCAGAATAAGGTTTTGGGTTTTTTTTAAAATAAAGAAGAAGAGTGAGAGATTAGATCTGCCCAGGAAAATATCAGCTAAGGATCATCTTCATGGGTATACACTCTTCTTCATTTCCTGCTTGACTTGAAATTGATTTTAATTTGCTTTCCTAATGCACAATGGGAAGCATAATTTTTTTGTCTTTCTGGAGTGTCTCTATTCCCAGATGCTACCAAAGGTCCACTGTATGTGTTCTGCATCCACATATGCAGTATACATCCATGTGGCATGCTGTAGTGGCATACAGATACTGACGAGGCAAAGGACTTAACATGTTACAGAGGTGAGAGACAAAACAAGTATTTTTCTTCATCCTAATGGAGAACTGGGGTCCAGAGATGACGGATAACCTGACCAAGGTCACCCCAGAGGTCTATAGCAGAGCTGGGATGTGAGCTGCAGGTTCTCATGCTGTTTTAACACTCAGCTGACCCATCTTCATGAATTTGGCTGGAAACCACACACGCTGCTACTTTAAAGAAACTCAGCTAAAGAAATGTGCATTTTAAAATTGGGAAAGGAGTTGGGTTTTTTCTCTTCTTTGCTGCATTTTAAGGTGGATGTAACAGACTTGGGCTTTTCAATCCAGTTGCCTGTGGACCATTCATGGAAAGGAAAACTATGCCAAAATGGCTTGAGCATCTCAGGGTGGTGAACAGTTGTAATGGAGACTACTGTGCTCAAAGCAAAGGCTCAAAGCAGCTTTCTCATAAATCCTGCTTTAAAACATTGTGTACTAATTTCTCAGTAGTGTGTGCTCTTCTGCTGACTACCTAAAAAATAAAATACAGAAGCACAACAGAATACAGAAGAGCTAAGCTACAGATTTATGAAACTGTTGCATTTTAAACCTCAATAGAGAGTTATGTTTTCTTCTATTGTCTTAGAAAACATGTTTTTTCCTAATTGGTCAAAGTGGGATTAGCAGCTGTGAAAGCCGTGCACTTTACAAGGTCTTCTGGGAGCTTACAAAATGCAGATATTTTCATACACATCATTGGTCGAGCCTCAAATTGCACAGCTTCTCTGTGATACAAACTAGCGGAGAGCTGGAGAAATAGGAACACAAAAAGCTTCCACAGTCTTTTGTGGCTTCTGGGCAGTGGAGCCCATCCCTCCCGCTGCCTCCTGTGCCACTGTAAGGGGCCCTGGACCCCTTTCATGAGCCCTCGCCATGGTCCTCCCCACCCTCTGTGGCTGCTTCTCAGAGTGGAGAAGATGTCAATCTTCAGATCAGAGGACAATTCAGGTGGGAAGGGACCCCAGGAGGTCTCTGGTCCAACCCCTTGTCCAAAGCAGGGTCAGCTATGGGGTCAGACCAGGTTGCTCAGGGCTTTGTCCAGTTGGGTCTGGAAAACTTCCAGTGCCAGAGCCTGCACAGCCTCTCTGGGCAACATCTGCCACTGCCCCGCTGTCCTCATTGGGGAGAAGGTTTCCCCGTACATCTAGTCTGAAGTTTCATTTCAATTTTTGCCTGTTGTCACTTGTTGTCCTGCCATGCACCACTGTCAACAGACTGGCTCCATCTTCTTGGTGACCTCCCCATGGGTCCTGTGGGGCTGCTGTTAGGTTCCTACCCCCAAGCTGCCTCTCCCCCAGGCTGAACAAGCCCTGTTCCCCCAGCCTATCCTTGCAGGGCAAGTGCTCCAGGCCCCAGGCATCTTGATGGCTCTCTGCTGAACTCATCCATTTGTCCATGTCTGTCTGGTATCACAGAGACCAAACCTGGATGCCAGGTTAGACCCCTGCGGTACCCCACTTTTTACTGGCCTCCATACAACCCATTAACCGCCACCCACTAAGCCTGATCATCCAACCAGCTTCTCACTCAATCCAACCGTAATGTTCTAACTTGGATGCAAGAATATTGTGGGAGACCATGTTGAAAGCCTTGCTATAGTCAACGCAAATGGCATCCACTCCTCTCCCTTCACCCACAAATCCAGTCGCTTTATCATAGAAGGCAACCAGGTTGGTCAGGTATGAGCAATCCTTGGTGAACCCATACAGACTGTCCCCGGTCACCTTCATCTCCTCCTCTGCTGCTGGGAGGGGGGTCATGAAATGCAAATGTCATCTCCTGCCCTCAAGTGCCACCGGGGACCGTGTCACCCCTCAGGGGCATAATGGATCTCTCTGTGCCCTGAAAGTCCCCCGGGCCTGCCTGCCTCTTCCCTCCCATGTGTGGGTCTCTCCTGGGGGTGGGCAGGTGGTTGCGGTTGTGGGGCATGGGCTCATGGAGACATGGTTGCTTAAGGTGCATCAGCTTGTGCAGTTTTACAAAGCAGCCCACACTCAGCAGGGAGCACAGAAGCTGACCAGCACCTTTTAAAACTGTAGGAGTTAAAACCTGTAACCACACATACTTTAATACACAGTCTTCTTTTTCCTAATCTAACTGTGACCTGCATTTCCTCATGAGCTTCTTTTGGTCAGGAGGAGGTGATTCTGATGAGTTGCTCTAGTAATCTACTGACTGCTCATGTCAACTTGAAGATCAGCAGCTCTGAAAAGGCTTGCTTAGAAACCTGGCTGCTTGAGATGATCCCTGCTCCCCCCTGTCCAATGAAGACATGAATATCACTTTTCAAATTCCCGAAGCATCTTCCACTGGGGCATGTTTCAAACAGTAATGAATGGAGGCTCCTGCTCGGTCCATGGCAACAGGCATCATTACTCCCATTTTGGAGCCCAAAGCAGAGACGTGGAATAAATTGTTCTAGATCAAGAAAAGAATCTTAGGCAGAGTCAGAAACAGAACTGACAGCGTCTGACTCCTCGTCATAGTCACAGTCTTGTACACAACTCATGGGTGTCCTTCCACGGGGAGATTTCACCCACACATGTCTTCTTTCACACAGACTACTGAGAAAGTCTGACATCAGTCAAAAAATCCCTGGTGTCCGCTCACAAATTTTGGAGTAATTTCTATCCATAGTAATAAAAGCTCTATGCTGTTTATTTAGCAGGGCTCTTTCAATGTGCTGTTTGCTGTTTTGATAGTTTGTGTCTTCTTCATATTGTAATCATATTAAAAGAGCATTCTTTTCCTGGAATAAAGAGGTAATGATTCACAAGAGGCATAATTATTCCATGTGGTGCAGGCAGGATGCTGCAGAAAGAGCTGTCTTCTTTATGCGTAAGAGGCTTTTATTGCAAGTGTTCTACACAGTAATTAAATTCCTTTGAAGGAGAAGGCTTGATTGGATTTTCTTTGGTTTATTGGGAGGAGTCTGAAAAGTAAGGTATTTAGCTCAATTGCTATACAATTTTGGCATCTGTTGGAGGTTAGGGAGAAAGGTTCAGAGTGTCTGATTCCCATTTCTATTATGCTAGTGCTACGTTAGCCGAACTCCGTTGAATTCAATTGAATTACACCCTATCTGTATTTGTGTGAGAATCAAGCTCAGAAATCCCTGACAGAAAGCAGCAGGATACCTGAATGCATGCTGTAAGAATCCAAATTATCTAAGGGAAAAAAAGCCTTTCTAAAGGAAAGTTACTTGCAGTTGCAAAGGCAAGCGCCCAAAAGCGAGGAAACTTCACATTTACAGCGGTCCTTTAGATCTGATGTTTGCCCTATGGTGAGTCCAGCCTTGGCCCAGAATGGGACAAAGTTTTAAAAGACAGCAGCAAGAAAATGAAAAGTCAGGCAGTCATGTAACAAAAATCTGTGCTGTGGCTTGACGCACAAGCCAGAATGCTGGCATGGCACAACTCTTGAGTATTTGAGTTGTCAAACTAAATCATGTTTGTTTAACATCAACTACTGTATGCAGCTGCCAAGGTTTTTTTTTTCCAAAGGAAAAGAGTAAAAATATAAATTAAAAGGACAACTTTATTATATACAGCCTCAACATGTATTAGTGATGGGGTTTGGGTCTTGTAGCATAAATTACAGCATAAATTCTTGTTACTCAATAAGGCTACCCAATACGTTGGGAGAAGAGTGTTGCTCAGACAGGGAAGGAGATGTGCGACACCACATGGGTAATTTCACCCTGCTCAGATGTGTCTGGAGAGAGAGTATGCATGATGAGGAAAGTGGCATTTTCAACAGCTGAAAGAAACATCATGGGGCAATGGGAAGCACTTTCCTAATCTGGGGGTTCCCTGCCTGCCAGATGTTAACACCTTGTTTCACCTAGTGAGAGTGGGAATCTCTGAAGCACAGGTTGTCAGTATTTGTAGGGGTTATGTGAAGGTTTGGATCTCAGAGAGGTTTCCAGGGGCTCTGCTTGTATGCCAGTGGCGGTGGTGATGGTGGTGGAGGAGAGGGTCCTGGGGCTGGGTGAGGGGAGGGCTGGTTTTGCAGGGAAAACGGCAGTGGGAATGAGGAGGAGGAAGGGCTTTGACTATGTTTTGTGAAGACAAAAAAAGCAAGTAGGAAGGAGCTTGGACATCAAGGCCTGTTGGGAGGAGACTGGGACTGGCCAGAGGAGGACAATGACACAGACATGGAGGTCTCAGTCCAGACAGCGAAGCAAGACGGACCTGGACCTAGGTCCATGATGCCAGCACGTGTGTCTGAACCCGAGCTGGGTCCAGGTGACTCACTCACACACCTCTGCCCGTGACAAACCTTGGGCGTGCCCATCAGCCTTCAAGCCTCTTCTTGCAGGATACCTGGCCTGATGGATGCCTGCAGCTGAGGGTATTTTCTGATTAATTTTGGTAATTGCAGCCAGAATGCTTTGGTTTATTACCTTCACTCCCTCCTACTGGCTGCCAGGTGTTACGAACCCAACAAACTGCCTGTCCTGTTGTCCTCCTCTGCCTTCTTCCTTTCAACTTTCATGTTTTTAAATGAAAGACAGAGCAAACAATAGCTGCACAATCCTCCAGTCTCAGTGGTATTCAGGGAGCACCATGAGGCAAATGGGACCTGCCAGTCAGTGGCCCAGGACTTTACGGAGAATATTGCCATAAGCTGACACGGATGAGTCACATCAAGCCATAGTTTCCCTGTTGTGACTCTACTGACTTCTGAGTGGTTGCGCTTCCCTTCATTATTTATTAATTCTCAGCAAGGATCCCTCCTGGAGCCAGCTGTCTGTACAGAAAGTTGGAAATGGAGTTAAACTTTTTGCCAAGAAAAGGGAATTTTGGAAAAAAAAAATTTTTCTCAAGGGCTGAATTAAAATTGGTTCTGTTTTACTGGTGTTTCTTTTGTGTCTTGGCTTCCTGAGCAGAAACGGTCATACCTGAGGACTACCTGGTTGATCCTGCAAACATGAAGCGGTACAGCATGGATCCTGCCGATTCTGCCTTTGGTTGCATGGGCTCCCTGTACGCCATGCGGCAGAGTCCTGCAGATGGACATCCTGCTGGAGGCTCCTCTTCCTCCTGTAGCCACCGTCCTGCCCAGATGTCTTCAGCCGGGTCCTCGTCTACTGGCCTGCGGCATCAGACCTCCAGCCCAACAAGGAATGGGACCTATCTCGAAGGAAACAGAAGTGGTAATATAACATCTTCCATTTAGCAATGTGTGTTGCTATACTGGTGCCACACTGGAGTCTTAACTCACTCCCAAATTCCCAGGAAAATTAGTGATGTGGGTCTGGGTTGACATCCATCTGGACCACACACGCTTCCATTTAGAAGGAGAAATAATAACCTATGTAAACACAAAATCAAGCTGTTCATCATTAAGTAAAAAGGTGAATGTTTTCTAATGCTGTTATTAATTATGTAAACATATGTATTATGTATAATCGTGTGGCAATCAAAACTGCCATTATCAACTTACAGATATAAATATTAATACATAAGGCATTTCTCCAAAAGATTGATACTGCCTATAGGCAGGTATCTGTTATTTGTGTGACACCAGCTGTGTACAAGATACGATGCAGAGCAAACCTAAATATTAGTGCCTACCTCAAACCATTTTAGCAAAAGATTTTGCTTGCTAGCTGTATGGCCCATCCTGTGCCTTTAAGCATGAACCAGGCCAGATTTTGCTTGAAAAAGACTGCCCGGCAAAACCTATATTTTTAGAAATCATCCAGCTCACGGCTCAAGGCTCTTTTATCCTTCAGGAAGCAAAGTCACAAGAAGTTTATCTGCAAATTCAAGGGATGCCATGGGAACCTCTGCATTCAATAACCCTTCTTCTTCCCTCTCTTTTTATTTTTGTCCAGTTACCCTGCTAGGATTTAGGTTTGCTGGGTCGGTTACTCTGCCCATTACCTATATTCCCTATTAGCCATGATTTTTTTTTCTCTAGAAATGACCTGGGTTCATCAAATGGGTTAGCTAATTCCCTGAACTTCCTTTAACTTTGTCTTTGTTTGCATTTTCCCAGTTCTCCATTAACAGGTCTTTATCAGTAGTGATTTGAACAGTGTCTTCACCCCTTACTAATTATTCAAACTTCATTTCTGCATTTTTCATCTTGAAGACAGATCTAACAAGGAGTTGAGTGTCTCAGCCATTTTTAAGTCATTAATTTCTTTCCCTTCCTCATTTATTAATGAAATCTACTGTCACTCTAGTATTATTTTTTTTTAAATCTTGATATATTTGTAGAAGCCTTGCTCGTTCCCCTAGCCCCTTTGTCTACCACTTGCTCATTACACTGTCTTTCTGCCCTTGCATTTCCCCTGGAAATTACAAGTGATTCTGCATATTCTTGCTTGGTAGCCACTCCAGAGTCTCTTTTCAGTAGCCGCAGATCTTTGCATAATTCCTTCACGTCCCTCACCTCCCCAACACCTGTATTATTTCTTGTTCCTGAACTTCCATGATTTAATATTTTAGAACTTTATTCTTCCAAAATACGTATTACCAGTATTTACCCTTGTATTTCTTTGTTTATCTAAGTTTGCCTTCCTAAATATTCAATACCTACCCAAAACCATCACTCACTTTGTTATTATTCTCGCACACTTGTTTCCTTGGTTTACCCCTGTGTTACTCTATTATACAGAGCACAGCTAAGCATTTGGTTCTCATCGTTATTTTTTCTTTACTTATAGAGTCAAGTTTACTCAAAGCAAAGTGGATAGTATAGAAATACACTACTGCAAACAACTTTTAAAATGTTGCCACTAAGAACTGGGGGCCTCAGTTACAAAGAAAAGGAAATGAAAAGCCACTTTCTTTCAGAACTTGTTCAGTGCCTCTTGGGCAGGCATAATCAGGTGCTGGGAGGACAAGAGGCTTACTGTGCACAGGATTCATTTTCCCCTCTCCCACTGCTTCCTTAGAGCCTCCTAGCAGAACTGGGACCCTTTCGTCAAGCTTTTTAGTTGGCAGCTGCGAGGAGCCAAGATTTAACAATGTTGTTACTTGCTTGCTTTGAAAATCTTTATCATTCTGCTTGGGATCAGTTGTTATCTCTTTGTAGTACATAGGAAGGGTCAGAGCAGTTCAGAGCAAAGGTCTGTCCAGCCGTGCATCCTGCCTCCAGCATGAGACAGCAGCACACTCCCAGGAAAGGGATAAGTGCAGAGATGGTGGTGCTTCCCCACTGCCCTCTCCACCTTCAGAAATCTGTGGCTCAAGGGCTTCCTGAACCAGAAGTGGTGGATTCATATTTAGTAACCCTTCACGGTTACTGATGATACGGTTGAGTGTTTATGGGTAAATTTTCTTCCCGGAATCACTCAATCAGTGACCACAAAATGCTGTGGTAGAGTTCTGTGCTTAAAAATGTGTTGTGTGGAGAAAAGCCTTGGTATCAGGGATTGGAATCTATGTTCAAGGGACTGAAGTGTAAAATCACAGCTCCTTAAGCTTGCTCATCTGAATTACTTTCCCTTCTTGTTTCTGACTGTGAATGCCACTGTTTCCCTGTCTCAGAAAAGTCATACAGTGGCCACGCTATAGGCTTTGCAGGTTCCTATATTTCCCTAGCTTGAAACATCTTAAAGCACTTTGAGGAGCAAAGAGGAAGAGACTGCTTTTGGACCAGACATCCATGATATTTGGTTGTCTTTGAAGCAGTTATAGGTAACTTTAAGCTGCTACATAAGCTGCTTTTACCCTTTGGGGTAAAAGGACTCATTCCAAAACTACTTAGTAAGTTTTATGTGACATGCATTTGACACTTGCAAAGACTAGCTCGTCTGGGACCTCTGGGATGTTTGGCCAGCTCAGCAGTAAAGGCTCCCTAAAACTGACAGTTATGCAGTGAGCATCATGAAAACGGTTATTAATTTGTTGATACTGATAATTTACAATTATTAATAATTTATTAGTTCCGGTATCATCCATTGTAGCTTAGGGTCTGCCATAAAGGTACACGCAAGCCCATATGAAGATGGTTTTGCTGTCAAGGTCTCCAGTAGGAGGAATAGCAATCCCCTGTGTTCTACCAATAGGCACCGCTGTACGTCAGCACAAATGGCTAGTGCACATTTGTGCCACCACCATCCATCGCATTTCCTCTGATCCACTCAGCTGCTTTCTGGAGCCTCCAGCAGAGAGTCTCCTGCGGTCCACGGCAGGAGCTGGGTCCTCTGAGGCAGAGGAGAGCCATTTGCTCTCAGACACAGCCAGGCAGTTTTCAGTGACTGTGATGTGCAACACAGTGACATCCATGAAGTCAAGGTGCCCACAGATTCATCACAATATCACTTCTAGCATTAAAGAAACTGTGCTGTTCCCAGTCACAGCCTGGTTTCATCTCCTACTCCATCTGCGACAGTGTCAGCTCTGTAACACTGGAATTCCCACCGTAGAGTCCTACAAAGCATTGCCTGCTCCTCCTTAATATTAGAGACTGTATTTCTTCACAGCTATCATACTTTCACCCACCACGCTGCTTCCACTTTTACTGGCAATCCCAGCCTTTTAAAATACACATCTTTCTGCAATTACTTAGTGCAGCCACACTAGAGTTTGGTTACTGTCTTCGCAAAATCTCTCTTGCAAAGGTCTTTGGAATCTGCGCTCTCACTGTGATGCTTCTACGTGTGTTTTTCCTCTTTCTAGGGATAATTTACATGCTGCTGAATCATAAGTGAGCAAAGATGAGTAAGTGGTGCATGCCAGCCCCTCCTTATCCTCCTCAGTTTGCATACTTACAAGGCAGGGATGGGCAGGACTCATTAAAAAGAGGAAGAATTTCTCTCTGAAACCTCAAACCAATCCTCTTTATTTATGGATATTTTTGAAAAATAGCTTGCCTTATTTATCACGGAGGGCAAATATCATGGAAAAAACCATAACCATAAAACATATCTCAGTGCATAGCAGAACACGTCTTTCAAGCGGAATGGATGAGATTAAACCTCAAAGCTCTCATTAATGCGATTGGAAGCTTGATGCCTAATTCTCCATGATTATGCTAAAAAATTCCAAAAAAAAAAAAGAAAATCTCATTTCAGAAAGCCAGTTGGGGCTGCTAACAGATAAACATGCACTTTCCTGTCATCGTTTGCCAAATTGAAGCACTTCAATCAGGGAAGGAATAGTCAAGGACATCATAAACCTTTCCAAGCCTGCTTACATAACAAACAAAGCCTTTATTCCAAGTATGAAGAACTGCGTGTTCAACCACAACATAATAACTTTAACCTTGCCCTGTAGCTTGTTATTTTTATGTAGATTTTATTATCCAATATTAGCAGTTAATTATTATCACCTGAGGGCCTTTGTTAAAGAAGCAAACCTGCTTGCTAATACATTTATTTCCTGAAAACATTTGGGGGAGCAAGGTTTGAAGTTTCTCATTTTCCAGAATAATACTGCAAGCACCCTGCGGGGGACAGATCCAGCACCTTCCCAAGGCAATGGCAAAGGAGCTGCTGACAGCATTGCGGGGCTCAGCGCTGGGTACCACCTCTTCAGCAGACACAGCCTGCCTGTTAATTTTTGAGGACATTTACAGCCTGAAAGGTTCGATGCTTTCAGTGAACTGCCTATTTTGCCCCCGCCCCTGCACAAGAGAGGCAAATAAAGAAAAGCCCAAATACGTATTTAATGCCAGCCCATGGCTGCATCTCATGCAGCTGGATGCTGGGCTGCTTTTGCAGTGGGCAGAGGAGCACCGGCAATGTTGCATCCCTACCTGGTGCATGCCGTGCCGGAGTGGGAGCAGCCGCCGCGCTGGGGGGACGAGGGCTCTGCCCTGCCACACCACGGGGCTGAGGCCACTAGCCAGCTGGTGCATGGCATCTCCTGCAAGCACCTGGCAGTGCAAATGGACGTGCTAAGCCCAATCTTTTCTCCAGAGCTCTCTCCTGATTGTGGCTTTTTCCCCCCCCCCCCCCCCCCCCCCCCCCCCTCCC
>NW_008825111.1:206766-213905 GCF_000699105.1 Pygoscelis adeliae
CAACACCCCCCCCGCCCCCGTGCCCATAAATATCCTGTAATTGTGTTCTCCCACACACCTGCTTTTCTGATGCCTCTCCTCTTCTCCTGCTTGGTGTGCCCTAGACTTTTAAAGTGTCTTCTACAAAGCCTTCCTCCTGTCCTTGTTTATAGTGGGAGGTAGTTTGTTTTTTAAAATAATTCCCATTTCTGTGCGCCTTTGAGGGTCTGCTACTTCTGCTTAGTTTCAGTAGATCTGCTGCTCCTTATTATCTGCTCCAGTGCAATCAGAGAGAACCTTTTAAAATTTCATTTCCACCCCCTTCCCCTGAGGCAAAGAAATCATTTAGGCCTGCAGCAATATTAAAGTTCATCTGTCACTCCCTTTCCACTCTTATCTATCAATGACCGTACTCCCTCTGGGCTCTGTTTGTTTGCCAAGAACATATTTAGGGAGTCTGTTATTTATCTTTCCTTCTTTCGCAGGTTTAACTCCATTTTAGCATTGGATTTACTTGTCATGCCTCTGCAGCCGTTCGGCTGTTGGCTTTCCCTCTCTCCATCCTCCTTCTCAGGAAGGTCCCGAGGCCAGTGGTGGGAGGCAGAGAAAAGCCTGCGTGGGGTGAGAGCTCAGACCAAGCCAGGCCACGTCTTTCCATTGGCTTCGCTGGGCTTTGGCCACTGACCCGGTGTCTCCAGCCATTTCTGCATAGGCAATGGTCTCGACTGGGATGCCCCGAGACCTTCCCCTGCAGAGGAACCTCTTCACTCTCCTTCCCTGACACCGCTTCAGGCAAGAGGGGGAAGTGCTTCCCTCTGATTACCTAAATTTCCATATCCCATTCCATTAATTTGACAAATTTTTGCCACCTGTCAAAAACAGGAAATTGGATTTGACCTAGATTACGATCGCTAAAAATAATTATTGGTCGCGAGCACTCCCATCTCTTTGTAATCTGAGTATTCATTATCATCTTGATTAATTCTGATGACAGGATGGCATAGGATACCCGGGAGACATGAGACTTCCTCATTTATCTAATTCTTAGGTTAAGTGTGAATACCTTCAGATAAGAAAAAATGTATAGTACTTGCCCTGCTGCCATCAAACACTTTTGTGCTTAATATAATCTTTCAGCGAAGGGATGCTATTGAAACAAACACCATGCCTTTGTGTAGACATGAAATGATTTATTTTCTTTTGTAAATAGACAGATTACACTTAAATGTGTAAACCGTGATGTTGAAAAGCCAGAGTAAATTAAACAAAATACAGTTTAAAAGATATGGAAAAAAAGATTGTTTCGACTCACCAGCTACAAACTGCGTTCAAGATATTTGTCTGCAAGCTGGTGGTATCCCAGTTTTACTAACAACATTTAAAGGTAGCCCCTTACACACATCTTAATTAATGAAAAAGCAGCAGAGAATCCAGGACTTGACTCTAGGTAGGCAAATGAAGACAAAACAATCTTTGGAGAGTTGGTATCTACACATAATTCTTGTTTTTTATATTATACCTTAGGTAGGGATTTGAAAGGGTTATTTTCACCTGCTAGGACCTGGAAGAGTTCTAGCCATGCGGTCTCTTTAGAAAGGTCATTTATATATTTGTCTCTAAAAAAATCAGATTTATGCTATTGATTGCTAGATTGTGAAGGAGTGAATAGGATTCCCCTGTCATTTCAACCTTTTCTTCTCATCCCCCTTCCTTTCATTACAGATATTGCCAATACCTGTGAAGGCTCCCAACCGCTCTCGGGGCTCTCTGTTCCCTTTGCCCTTTCCTGGCATTTCTGGAAGCAGCGGGTTGCAGGCAGGAGTCACTGGGCCAGGGGCCGCTGTCTCTGTGCCCGGTGTGAATCCCAGGCTAAGCCCCCTGGGCTTTCCTTATATTCATACAAATTTAAGGGAAAAATGTGATCCTCAGTAGTGGCACAACATCTCCCCTGACCGCATTATGGCAGTAGCATAGAAACTTCCGCAATCCTTTGGGCACAGCCAAACCCTTCTCCCCCCCCCTCTATTTTCCGGCTGGTTTGCGAAAGCCTGGTTTTCTCCCTGACCTTTGATTTGAGGTGCCGAGGTGCCCAATATCTCCACACATCAGCTGGCACCCAGACCACTGGCAGATCACGTAGGGGAGAAATACTCGCCCCTCTGCCTCCAAGACAAGTCTCAGTTCTCCCACTTGTCCCTGACAAAGTTACTCGATGTTACTGATGATCCAGGGGTTGGACAAGATTACCCTGCTCGTTTTGCACTCTTTGTCTTCATCGTTTCATGCCAAAGGCTCCAGATGGTGTCTGTACCGTTGTGTATTGCATTTATTCTGTGAGCGGAGCCCAGGGTCGCCTGAGTCCATACGAACACCAATCCTCGCTGTCTAATTAAGAGGACCTGCGGCTATTCCTTGTCCTTTATATCCAGAACAGTGACTTAGCAAATGAGAGTGTAATTATCATGATATTTACATCACATCCCATTATGAAGCCCATCGACCAGATTTGCACATTCATAGCACTGCTGCTTACTGGAGTTCATCCTTCATAACTGCAAAATATACCTCATTACGTTATACTGTAAGATGAGCATGGCAGCAAGAAAAAGAATGACCAATATGCACATAAAGCCGTTGTTGTGCATATAGGGGCAGATCCTCAGCTAATATAAATCAGCATGGCTGTACTGAAGTCAATGGAATGACGAGCTACATAAGCCACAAACCCAGCCCACTACATTTGCTCACACACATTAGGATCGTGTTTTGAGTCATGCATGGGGATTCTCATACATTTGATCTGTCTTTATAAGCTCAGTATTTCTCTGGAGAGCTCAGCCCTTCTCTCCTCAGCAGCTCTGATTGCCCTCTTGGCTACCTGGGGCTTCTCCAGGCTCCAGTTTAAGTATCTGTGGTCTCCCTCTACTTGCACTCTTCTGTTTCCTTTTCTGTCTTCTGTAGTGCCTGCCTGCTTACCATCTGCACCTCTCTCATTAAAAACTGGGCCTTAACAGAAAGAGATGAGCAGGTCTGGGCAAGTAACATTTTATATACCTGTGTGCTGCCGCCTGCTAATGCAAAGTTTGCTTGGTGTGGATATAAACAAATTTAAACAGCTTTCCTGTAACCTCGCATAATATAGTTCTTGTAATAGCAGAGCAGCATAAGTGGGGGTGCAAATTATATTCATGTGGAGGCTGAGATTTATAATTCTGTGGAGACTAAGAATAAAAACATAAATGTACTTTCATTCCAATGTGCCTTTATTCACTTGATTTAAAGCTACAGCAAGCTGAAGTGACCTTAAATCATCCAGGGCTTATACCATTAAAAAGTCACATGTGCAATGTTCATCTTCGTGTGTTTTAGTAGCTTTCCAAATAGGCATTCATTGGGGACCATCAGCTTCGTGAGAGCCTAAGATTAGGAGGATATGGACTAGAAACCTTCCGTTAAGCTCTAAGATAAGTCTGAATATCTGAATGCCAAGAAAAAAAACCCTATTTGCTAAATTCTGACTTTATCCTCTAGCCTTCGCATTCAATGGCAAACTCCTTTGTTTAGTGCTGAAGCGCTTTCTCTCCAGGTGGGAGGGTGGTGTCTTCTTGAGCCAAGATCCCTGCTGCTAGCAGATCAGACAGCAGGGGCAGCCCGGTTTAAGAGCCTGGCAGCTGGCACATTTTTCCTTCCCCAGCAGGAACCTGAGGTTTTCATGTTTTTTAACGCAATTCGCCAGCTGGGATCGTGTCTCCCGATAAGCAGTCGGATCGGAAACTGCTCCAAGTCCCCTTCTCTCCCCACCCCACCATCTCAGGCTGATACTTGCACACACAGATCCAATGTCCAACACCGCAGTGAGGCTGCCATACCACTGCACACTCACAAACCAAGGAAACCGCTGCATGCCATTGTAATGCGCTGTTGTGGGCTTTTTTGTACCAATAGCCTCAAGTCCTTCACCAGAACGACAAGACGCAGCTCGGCCATCAAGCAAGAATCCTTTGACCTGGACAGTGGATGACGTGGTTTGGTTTGTGAAGGATGCAGACCCTCATGCTTTAGGTCCCCACGTGGAGCTCTTCAGAAAACACGTATGTAGAAGGCTGCCCTTACCGCTTCTAGGTAATTTAAGCCAAGTGTATGGGCAGTCCCAAGAGATAGCCAGAACACATCACACACACACCCCCTCAGCTGCCTTTGGCTGCTACAGGCAGTGTTTGTGCTCAGCCAGGTTGAACGCAGGGCCCTGCAAGGTGTTCAGCACCGCTGGGGGGTTTGGGTTGAAGCAATGTTCACTTATCACCCAAAAGGTTGGTCAAACACTGGAACAGGCTTTCTAGAGAGGTGGTCGATGCCCCAGGCCTGTCAGTGTTTAAGAGGCATTTGGACAATGCCCTTAATAACATGCTTTAACTTTTGGTCAGCCCTGAAATGGTCAGGCAGTTGGACTAGATGATCGTTGTAGGTCCCTTCCAACTCAACTATACTATTCTATTCTATTCTATTCTATTCTATTCTATTCTATTCTATTCTATTCTATGCTATGCTATGCTATGCTATGCTATGCTATGCTATGCCATGCCATCCCATGCTGTGCCATGCTATGCCATGCTATTCTAATTCTATTCTATTTATCCTTCAAAGGGGAGACCCTAACTATGTCTTCAGAAAATGCTCACTATTTCTTCCCAACTACGCCAGTGTAAATTGTTTCTTTGCCAAGCCTAAGAGAAAGCACAGAGGATCTGGTGCTCATTTTTCATTGTCACATTGGCACAAAAAAGCCTCATCTCAATGACAATTTTTTCCCACGATACCTATGATTCTTCTCTGAAGAGCATTTTTTATGTGTCTCTAGATATTTAGCAGGAGAAACCCAAAACAGCCAAGCTTTTAATCTTTTTCCCCTCCGTATTATGTAACTACATAACCAAATTTAACAGACCTGCTGACTCACTGGAGAATATGATGGTTGCTTTTGCTAGGCAATCACCAGTGGTGGAAATTATATTATCCTTCATTAGTAAAGGGGAAGACTGTAAACACACATCTGATCTGGAGTTTCTTGTTCTGCTGCTGTATATGGAGTTGGCACCACCGCATCTAATAGCATCTTCAGCCTCCTCCTCCTCCTCCATCCCTCCTCGACCAATTCAGTCTGGCTATGAAAATGGATTTTACTCTAAAAGTGACTCGCTTGTATTCAGCTGGAGGTCACAGCTTTGGATGTAAGTCCCTGGACCTAGGTCTAAATGAGAAGAGCTCCCCAACCCTGACTCCTGAACAGCGCCTCAGGCTGCAAAGCAAGTGAGATGGTTTGATCACCAGGTCCCACTCCTTGCCCGTGTGCCAGCAGGGTCAGGTGGGAATGTGGGGCTGCAGACGAGCTGAGGGAGGCAAGTGATGGACTTCCAGCTACACCTTGGGTGCAGGGTTTCCAGATACTGAGGAGAGGAGGTGGCTGAGGAGCAGATGAAAATGAAGGTAAACACAGGCCTTGATGTCTGCTCACCCTAGGCAGGTATTGACGCGATCTGCCATTCTGCAGACACGCCGGTGGGATGAGAACAACAGAGCAGGCACAGTGGTGCTAGGACAAAATCTGCAGTTACAGGTCAGACGCCAGCTTACTTTCCCTGCCTTCTGCAGAGAAGTCAGATCTGCCTTATAAGCTGATAATGAAAATATCACCTATGTTGGCCATGTGGGTAATGAGGCAATTAAACAAGCCTTGGAACTTGCTTTAGCATGAGTTTTTGAGACTATCAGAGGGGGCTGTGCATCGAGAGAAAACTCTTCATGCAAGGGAGAGAGAATTGCCATGCCATGGTCTGAGGCATACAGGTACATCCCAAAGAAGAGAAACATTTAAAGTTCATCTTGTAAATATGGACAGTGCAAAAGCACCGGTTTTGTCTGGTTTCCACTTGCAGCAAAGGATGGCACAGTGTGCTTTTATCTAGCAACAGGGCAGTGACGTGCTCCAGGCAGTCATGGGCCAGCTGCACTGGAGCGTGCCACGATAACTACAGCTGCTCTGTGACCAAAGAGACCAAGCTAAATTGCCGCTAAAGACTGTCCCTGTCATCCTTTGTTGAACACCCAGCACCCATGGGCTCTACTTATCATTGGTTTCCTTGTAAAATATGCCGTAGGTGTGAGAACATGAGTAAGATTGCCACACAACTCAATACAATTACGCCTTTGAGTTATATATGTCCCTGCAATTTTTCAGCCTTCAAATCTCATCTGGATTAGCACGGAGACCCCAGGGGTGAGAGACAAGTGATTAGTCCATTAACCTTATCCATATCTTCCTGTATGTTCAATCTTTCTATGAAGCAGGTGCATAATTTACTTAGAAGCACTTACTGTCATTGACCAGGACCAGCTATCACCTGAAATCATTGCTTTGGCAATCAACTTATCTGAGCTATGACACTGGGAGGGAGATGGTGGTGGAACCACCAGGAAGAAAAGGCTGGGGGAGGTATCTTGTGTGCAGGCAGTGCTCTTTCCCACAGCTATATTAAGCCATTTGGGCGCTGACCACAGTCCCTGGAGCTGGCTCTCTCAGGGTGCAGTAAAGAGGTGCAGCCCGCGTCCTCCACAGCTGCCATATGCATTGCAGGATGACCGTGGCTTTGCTCTACCCACCAGGCGCAGAAGCTTTTTTTCTTGCCAAGACACCCAAGGAGCTCTGTCACAGGTGGCTCCTGAGATTGTCCACCAAAGACCATGAAACTACCTACTACCTCCCCTCTGCTATTCCGTGCTCCCTCAGCAGAGATGTGTGCCGAGGAAAGCCTAGCCCACGACTGATAGATCTTTTGGCCTCATGTAAAGGAGCCATCGGCCTGGCAGGGACCTTGTAGCGGCACTGTGTGAAAGCCCCATGCAGTGCTCTCTCAGCAAGAAAGACTTGGTAGAAAGACTGAGGGAGGGAAATGGAGAAGGGGAACGAGTTACACAGGGAATTAGCAGGTAGAAAACTCAAGGTGGAAGGATTGAAGCAATGTTATGATCTGACAGTTTAATTATGGCCAGTGATTGGCAAATGCATGTACAAAGGAGAAAAAAACCTTTGAGTTTTAATAATTAATCCAATTTATTCAAATAGAAACCTGTCTCTGCCGGTGCTAGACATCAGACTTGTGAGC
>NW_008825111.1:213942-221017 GCF_000699105.1 Pygoscelis adeliae
TTTCCCTAGACCTTCTTCATCTCGAGTGTTTGAGGACTGACCACTGAGCTGCCACTCAGCGCACTCCTGTCGCAGGTGGTGGCCTTACTGGTGTTGGTGTCTGTTCATGAGATTGCAGAATACAAAAGCAGGGAGAGAGATATATATCCCAAGCAGGATATAGATCCTGAAGTCTTTCATTTTACTCAGAATTAAGTGCTTAAACACCCATGAAGATGGGGACTTTAATCTTTCTCATTAAAAGCCTCATCCTGGGGGACATCCACCACCAGGTGCAATTCTTGTTTGCAAGGCACAGGGCTTGTTTAGGGGCTACTTTTTGTACAGTATCCTCAGAACAACTGCTGCAAGAAGCCGGCACAAACACAGTAATACTCATTCTTGCAGGTGGAAGCTGTATGTTTATACCCACTGTATCATGACCTCGCAGCTCCTGTTTCCTGTGTCCATCCCCTTGCAGGAACATGGCAATGATCTCCTGCAATATTCTAACTTGCAGCGGGCCAGATCTCAACTCATGTGAAACAAGCTAATTGCACTGATGGCACTGAATTTTACCAGCTCCAGATCTGGTTCAAGATCTTCTGGTGGGGCTATTGCAGATTTGGGGACCATGCAATAGAATCCTTCTTTTTAAATTTATTTTTAAAAGGGCTGACACAGTAACACTGTAGAGAAGTCAAGCCAACAATCTGCACAGGGACATGGCTAATATGGGATATTTAATTGGATATGAATGCTCCCTCTGGCATACTCTTGTCATGGAGTTTAATTTTGACCCCTACGCGGTAATAATAAAGGAAATAATAAAATGCTGAACTCAACATTTAGAAACAGCTGCCTCTGCATGAAACCCTTGACAGTGTTTTTACCCTATGGCACCACAGTTCCAGGAGTTTGTTTTTCTTTCTTATGCAAATATTAATTACATGTAACACTTATTCTTACTTTCCCTTAGCTTCCTTAAAATAATGGGAAGGAGATGGGGAAGGTGAAGAGAGTTTCTATTATGGATAGAGTGGGGGTTGCAAAATGAAGAGCTTTAACTGATTGAGTTAATCAGAAAGTGACCTTAACTGCTCATCTAAATCACCTACTGAATGGAATAATAATGATCAGGGCAAATTAGGATCCATAGTATTGCTTAATTAGTAGGTAATAGATCACAGAGGAAAGATCTGACCATCACAAACAGAATAAAATATATACAGCATTAGTATGTGTATATATGTGTGTATCTATGCACACACAGAGAGCACTCGTTATGCTTTAGCTCTGATGGTCCAAGCACGTAAGTGTGGTGGAGACTGTGGGGAGGGGTAGTGTGTTTTAGCAGATCCACTAATAGAGTCAGGAAAAAACAGACAAGCTGAGGATCCATGGAAGGGCAGTGTAGCTGAAAGCTTCTGTGTTTTACAGTCCATAGTACAACACAGTCTGTTTCCCTGTGCGCCCAAGCTACTTTGTGCTCACTTTGTGATTTCAAAAGGTTTTCAAGCCAACAGGCCTGGGATAAAAAACTGAACTTGGTGGTAATTTCCTCCACTTACATGATGGTTAAATGAAATTTGAACAAGTTTTATTAATAAATGCAATAAAATAAGCAAGTTACTACTATCTTCAATTTAAGAAAGAGAGAGAGAGAGAGAGAGAGATATCTCACCAGATATAAGTGCACTGGGGGTCCGTGAAACATGCAGATACAGGGACAAAGCTGGAACTGAGATTCAGAGATGCGCTGTTAGCAGTTCATGAGGCCACATCCTTCTCCCTCTCTCCATCACTCACTCCTTTCTCTCAAGGTTGACTGGCTTTTCTCAGAATTTGGCTTAGAGCAACCCTCTTTTTTTTTTTAAATCCTCGTGTTTTAATTGCAAAATAATTGAAAACCTAGACAAACCTTACAGTTCCTTGAAGAATAAAAAGTACTATTTGATTAACCCCTTCTTTAGAGTTTCCTTCTATCATACCTCAGATTTCAATTTTTTTAATGAAATTTCAAAATGCATGACATTTCAGCTAGTTCTACTTTAAAAGACATGCTGTTTCTGATTCACCTTGTTTAATGAGTCAGGACACAGCACTGGAAAGGGGTTATCACACTTTGATTCTCTTTCTCTCTTTTGAAACCAGGAGATTGATGGCAATGCTTTGCTGCTGCTGAAAAGTGACATGATCATGAAATACCTGGGGCTGAAACTGGGACCTGCGCTGAAACTGTGTTACCACATTGATAAGCTCAAGCAAGCCAAGTTCTAGCAATTTCTTGAACAACAACAGAACCTGACCTAAATCTAGATGGAAAACTAAAGGTAACATGTTGCCTTACAGAAATGCATTCATTTGCAGATTGTTTTTCCCTCTTTTTTAACAAAGACTTTGTCTTTTTTAACGTTTGTGCATTGTCACCTTTTTTTAATCCAATGGGGTCTTTTGGGCTGCTTTGTGTTAATAATTTGCCAAAAAGTATATAATTACAATAATTATTTTGTATCATTGATATTATTATGATTATAGTAAGTCCTATTTTTGTAATCAGAAGTGGGAAATCAAAACCAAACACAGCTATGGCATATGCTGAGAACTGCTGGAAGACTAACCAAGAGTCCCTCATTTGCCACGGGTCCGCCTCAGAGGAGTAACCGCTGACCTGCATTGGCTGGGCTCCAGCTCCACCACCGATGCTCAAGGGCTGGAAAAGCACAGCGTTTGGCCACCTATTGTCTGATGGGAACTGCCCCATGTCTTGCACTATCTGGAAAACTTGAATTCTTCACTTTAAAAGAAAAAAAAGGAGAAAAAAGAAAGTTAAAAAAAAAAAAAAAAGAAAATAGGGGGAAAAAAGGTTTTTTTGCAGCTAAAGTACTTTTTCCCACTAGAGGGAGCAGCCCTAATAGACTTGAGGCAGGAGCTCTGATGCCATGGTGCTTTCTGTCTGATGAGCTTTGACCATCACAATTCTCCTGTCATCGAGCACATCTATAAATACCAACTAGGAATCGCAGGCTCCCAGCAGGATAAGCCCGTCACCGTTTACAGATAATTAATTCAAGAAAAGCCCAAATGCAGAGAGTGTTTCTGACAGGATGTTTCCCATTACACTGAAGAGGCGGTGGATGGCTCCCACGGTGTCTGGCGTGCTCAGCTGTCAGCTCCCTTCCCTGAGCCATTTCTGTCTGGCGTACAGTTTGTGGCACTCTAAGAAAAGCAGAATTTCTGGTTTTGTTTCTGTTTGCATTTTTAAGAAGTGAGGGAGCCAGGTGGGAGCGTTCCCCACGAGGAGCTGGCAATGCAGGGCGCATCTCTGCACTTTGCAGCAATGGTCAGGTCCGGGGCGGACACTGTAGGGTCGGTTCCTGATTGCGCCGCACCTTTCAGCACATAGGCAGATGTGCTGGGTTTTCCGTCTCAAGTGCATTAAAAATAATGCTCTTCTGCCTCTTACACAAATCCAAAAGGTGCTCACTGATATTCCATGTAGCCAGGTGGGAGAAGGACAGGTGTCAGGCTGAGGAGGCAATGTGTGGCATGGGTATGCCCGCCTTTTCATCCTTCACAAAGGAGGATGATGAAGGGACACACCCATGCAGTCTAAACCCTTAGTGCATGACAAGGAGAGGTAGCAAGTGTTTGCAAGTCAGGTTATTTTAGAGCTAGCCTCAACTGAATTGAGAAATGGGGTGCTGATAATATGCAAGACATCATACTGTCCAACCCTGTTTATGCAGAACAGAATATTACCAAAAATACCTCATGGAATAAAATTCAACTTGATGCATGTTGCTAGACTAGAACTCCTAGAAAAGATACCCGTTCAAGACCTAATCCTGGAAATCCTTAACAATATGAGAAACCATATCCCACAAGACTTTCACTAAACTCTTGGAGACTACTCCCCCAAATTAAAAAAGCTGTCTGCATACGTTTGCAGGATTGGATCTCTACAGGACTGACCAGCTTTCAGCAAATCCTGTCTGCACGCTGAAACACCTTTAATAGGAATAGCTGAACAAGTGTGTTAAATGAAAAGTCGTATACTATCAAGTGATGTAATATACTGAACCCTAAACGTGCCGATGCTTGGAAGGTAACACCCATCCACATCACTTTGTGTCCATGGTGTAGAGAACGGAAATATGTTCAGCCGGCTATCTGGTTGAGGCAGAGGTGACTTCACCTCAACATCAAACCTGCACAGTTCATTTTTCACTCTTAAATTCTTTAAAAAAATGAATCTTTTCCCCACAAAGATCCCCAAAATATGTAAAAATCTTGCTGTATTAGTAATGTCACCTTCAGAGAGTCCTCAAACAATCTTTTTCTTTTTTTTCCCCACCATAATTTTGAACTCAGTTAACCTCTTTTTTTTCAAAAGGTGATTTTAATTCCTCCACTTAAAAACCCACCTTGCTGTAGTATATCAGTAGTCAGAGCTGGTTAGACTTTATCAGATGGCTTCAATGCTGGAAAATCCCACTTTGTCAAAATCAAAACTCTTCATAAAAGCATGTCACTTTCTAACGTAAAATTCTATTTAACTGAAACTACAGCTTTTGGTAATGTCAAAACATCATTTTGACATTTTGGAAATGGAACATTTTTGTTCCAAGAAGATTTTTGCATTTTATTGTATTTTTCTGGAGAACCTGTAACCTCACATTTTGTTCTGAGAGTGGGAAGAAAAACCCACAATTACAGACTTTCCTGAGCAAGAATCCTTCCCATTCAGCTCTGTGTCTCTTCCCTCCACCTCCCCTACTCCGGACATTACACCTGTGAGGGCTGATAATACCAACGCAGTATTTATAGACTCCGTGGCGGCAATGATGTTCCTACATTTAATATGCTGAAATAGTTTTCATGTATGTATCTGATGTATACAGTCAGTGGTGCTATCTCATTTGATATGACACTTGTAGGCATGACAGGACTGTCCCGCCCATGATATTTAATGTTCTGTCTTTTACAGGGGAGGCAGTTAGTGGATTCATTTTACATGTAAGTAACGCTGATAATAAAAATTCCTCACTGCATGTTTGTTTTTTTTCACTGAAAGGCAATTAGGAGGCAAACATTACTGCAGTAATATTGCAATTATAACTAATTTTTCTCTTTCAAGTCTTGTCGGTGAGGGTAGTTAAGGAGCTCTGCTGTGCCGAGGGTGTCAGGCCATTTCCTCAGAACAAGCACTAAGGAGCCAGAACATGCATGTCAGCTGCTTCTCCATTAGCTGCTGCTTTAGACATTGCTTGTACAAATTACTTCGCTTGCTATTCCGTTCGTAGCCTTCACTTCAGACTGCAGCTAACCCACTTGTATTTTTTAACTGTTCCCAACAGGTGGGTGGATGTGCATACCTGCCCTTAAAAGCAATACATGTGCCTCTTTTCTACTTCTAAGCACTCATAGCTGCATCAAGAGGCACTTTGGTTGCTTCAGGCAGTTTCAATACTTTAACAGAAAAAAAAGCAGGCAGGCAAAGTCTAAGGATTTGAGGAGACCTCTTCCCTTGCTCAAGTGCTGGTTGCAGGGCATTAGGAGCATGGAGCAGGTGGTCCCAAGCACACCATCTTCTTGAACCTAGCATGGCTGACCAGCTCAGCCTCCGCTGCGACACAGGTCAGCCACGCCACCTTCCCACCCACCTGCTGTCACGGCTTCTTCGCTCGCACCAACAAATGTCTCCTTCCCCAGCCAGACCTAGTCGAGTTTCAAGAAATGCCTCTGGGGAATGCCTCCACCTCTCTGAGCCCAGTCTTGCTTGGCAGGCTGAGGAGCGCAGTGGCCTTTGCAGCATTAGCAGCTTCACTCAACAGGGTTAATGCAGGTAGGCACCCTTGGGACTGGCATGTAAAGCATCACTTTGGGCTGTTACTGCCCTTAAACTGATCGCTGAATTTCTATAGGTTGTCAGCAGTTTTCATGAGTTACACTTCTTTACTTCTGAAAGAAAGGATGGCTGTGAGCGATTAAGTAGAACATTATTAGCAAACCCAGCAATAATCAGCAAAACAATAAGAAAATGGCTAATGAAGTTTTGGCATGAAAAGATGCCTTTGTTGGATTAGCGGCAGGAGCACAAACAATCCTCCGGTTCAACCAGTGCTGCCTGGGCAAGGCAGGATGAAAGGACAGCGCGGGAGCAGGTGTATGGCTTTAGAGAGGGAGCGGCTTCGAAGCCCGGCCCCAACTCCAGCAGCCACGGATGGCCTTTCCTCTCGCCCCGGCACTGCTACCCTGCAGCCCCTTCCTGCCTGCGAGCTGCAGTGGCCTCCCCTTCCCTGGCTGCATTGTCCGGGGGCCAAGTGAGATCAGGGAGGAATTTGTCAGCTCTTACGTCCCCAAATCATACCCCAAAACATTCAGTTAATTAGTTAGTGCCTTCTTTTCTTTTTTTCCCCCCCCTTCTCTCTCTCTCTTTTCCTTTGAATGGCTTCTACTTGGAAAAAGGCATCAGGAGGGAGATCCCCCCACACCCCTCCAGGAACCTGGGGGTGACCCCCCCAGCTCACCCCACAGAGGAGCATCTCTGGGGTCAGACATCCTCCAGGACGCAGCCGGTCCTGCCCTAGCACCAGGGAGGGAGGCAAGAATTAAATGCCCCCTTTTTATTAAGTAAAATTAAATGCTGTTCGGGCGCTCCCCCTCTCTGAACCACAGCCTCCCTCCCCAGGGCTGGTTGCTCGGCTCCTCCCCATGCAAGAAAGAGGGAGGCAGAGGAGATGCCCAAATGGGCTGCCAACTGCTGCCTGGCCCAGCAGGGTGGCAGGTACGGCAGCACCAAAAGCAGCCACCACCCTGGCTTGAATCTGGTTTGGTTGGAGAGAGGCATCCTGCCCAGGGTTTTGGTCTGGAGGATTTCGCTGTCGGTTGTTCACAGGTCACACCCCAGCGTTTCAGTCTGCATGTTCAGCCTGTTGATGTGAGGATTTTGTCTCCTCTTGAGCTAATGTTAGGGGATTGCTCTGCTGGCGCGGGCTGCTTCCACATCAACAGGCTTGGGGTTGCTAGGGAAATAAGTCGTAATGAGCACTTTGGGGGCAAAAATTCAGGGAAATGGCAGGTCAGCAAGAGC
>NW_008825111.1:221064-229991 GCF_000699105.1 Pygoscelis adeliae
TCTTTCCCTTTCCAAGCACTTCTGTGTGCAGAACCTTACTGCGGCAGCTCCAGAATGGGGCCCACACACCATTACTCCCCATCACTGGTAATTGGGTCATATGGAGCCGTATGGATTTTCCTTCTCTTACCACGAAATATGGTCCCAAATTCACACACTTTTGCCAGAGAAAGCAGGCAAGTCGCTGCACACATTGCCTCTGATCCCTTGCAATAGTTGCATACTGCTCTCTAATCCACGCTCCCTTCATGGACAATTGGAAACCGATTCCCTTGGAAATCTAAAATTTTGCTTGAAAAAGAATCACTTTTATTCACTGCCATGAGTTAAATATTATGGAAACATGTCTGCTAACAATTTGCTTTGTGTAATTTGTACTAATGCTAATAAGCAACAGCTGCAACACTTCCTGTTGTAAATTCTTTTGTGGTTGCAGCGGTATTATCACATCTGTACTTCCCAAATCTGATAGACTCTAGCACAACTCGCTCATTCTGGCCCCAGCTCCAGCAAATCCCCGTGCCTCAGAAGTATGGCTATGCAAACGTGCATCTGCAGTCTCTGTCGCCCTTCGCTCCCAGAGCCTCCGCTCCCCACCAGGTGCCTGGAGCTGGAGGGGTGGGTGGGGATGCGGTACCCCGGAGGTCAGCCGGTGCATGCATGGTGTGGTTGGAGGGGATTGCTTTCAGCAGAGACATCACTGACCAGCCAGGTTTATTGCAGTTCAAGCAGACAGGTTTTGGTCAGAGGCTAAGTGCAGAAGAATGTGATTTATTAAAGAAAAAGAAAGAAATATTAGTGTGCGATAGACCGCCACCATAAGACTCAAGCTGAAACCCAAGAATCTTTCAACTATAATCTAAAAAAAAAAGTTTCCCTCACTCAAGATGCTAAATAAAGCATGTCAGGCCAAACCCAGGTCCCACTGAGGTCCGCGTAAGTTTTTCTATTGAATTCATAAGACCGGGGCTTGGCTCATAAAACAGGTCAAGCTTCAGCCACGTCCCATAGTAACTAGAGCCTAACAAGCTATTTCATCCTCCCTTACAAAGAGCGGAGACAGCCGCCGCTGGCCAGCCCTCTCTCCCCTGCTCCCGGGAGAGCTGCTAGCTTCCTGGTAGAGAGCTCTTCCAGCTGCACCTCTACCTGATCCCGACACCTTCTCCAGTTAGCTTTGTGTTTTAGGTCCGAGTTTCGTGGAGGGTGGTTTGGGTTTTCCACTTCGCGGCAAACCAAAGCCCGTGTGCTGAGGATTTCAGCCGTGCCATTAGGCAGAAACTTGCCCTGATTTGAACATGACTTCACTGGGAGATTTCCACATGTTCCTAAGGTGAAGCCCTCAGTGGAAGTTAAAAATAAAACTTTTCAAAATCAGTCCCAGTGACCCACAATTTTTGGCTCCTTCAGCATCCACGGCACTTCATCATACTTCAAACGGTTGAGTCTCTTGGTAGTGCCATAATCAGACAGGAATAGCTCACAGGACTTCAGAAGAGACTCAATCTCTGACTACAGAGTCTTGCTCCTCTTGGTCTATAGGTAGCTGCCAAAAAGCAGCATTTGAGGCTGGACAGGAGAGTGTGCGTGTCTGCGTGTGTTGCTCAGAGAGGCTTGCCTGGCTGCACAGACAGGCTTTGAAGCGGGTGAAATAAGAGCAGGACAGAGCAGCTAGGAAGGATGGGGCTCAAAAATGGGCAAGTCTCAGGCTTCACTGGGCTTCCCGTGTAGTTTGTGCCCTGTCTCCAGGTTTGTATTGAACTTTCCCTGCGTAGAGCAGTATGTCTTTCTTACCCAGAGTTTTCTCTTGGTGTTACAAAGAACTAGGATCATGCTGCCCTTTTCTTTTTGAGCATGAAATACGGGCAACCAACTTCCTATTGTCAGAGATCTCCAAAAGAATGAGGAATGGGAAAAACCTGAAGTCCAAGCGGTACAGGAATGAGGACATTTCAGAGTGGAGCAGTTTCACAGCTTTCAGTGTCTTTCAGCCAAAACACAGGAGAAGGGGAGAAAAAGGACTTCTGAATTGCAGTGAATCCAAGCCAGTGAAAGACTAGTGATTAATTTTATCCCTCACTTTGATGGTTTCCTGATCTGTAATATGTTTTATGGCCCTGAGCATTTGCTATAGTGGCAGTATTGTGAATTGATCCATGTGTTCAGGTTCCACTGGAACCAAATGACTGCCTCTAAAACCTATCTGTCTTCTTCATGGCTTTTCTAATGTGCTGTAGCATCCAGAATGCTTCTGATCAGCTTGGTAAGAGTCAGTATTTAAAGAAAAAGATTTTTTTTCTTTTTCTTGTGGCACAAAAACTTCAGAAAGCAGCTATAGCCATAGCTGTGTAGCAGGTCAACATACACCGGCTTTTCATTTTAACCCTCTTAGAAACCTAGTAGTAAAAGAAAGTTTCTTGCTTACCCAGTCTATACACTTACAAGAAGTCGATCTAAATTCCAGTCTTCCATTGACACTACTGTAAATTTAGTAGAGTTATTCCCTATTTTTACCAGTGTAAATGAGGTCAATATCTGATCTACTAACAGTTCAAATACAAGCATGTTAGGCTGCTGTTATCAAAACTCACTATCAGTATTTGTCTCACAACAGCATGTAGAGATTGTGTCTGGCGATGTGCAGGAACAGTATGAGACACTCAACCTGCCCTAGAGAGTTGCTGCCTCATGCAGCAAAAGGGACAACCTAAGGAGAAGGCTTTCCTAGAGGCAGTTTTCCTTCCCTGTTGCAGATAAACACTTAAAACAGATAGAAGTCAATGGCACGTGAGGGGAAAATAGCAGAACACTGAGAAAAATGAACCCAAACTTCCACGAAGGTGAACCGTATTGCCTCTTTCCCAACATTGTTAAACCTGACCTTTGGTGAAGCCAGAATTTTGAACCCAGACGTCCTGGCCTGAATCTAGTGCCTTACCCACAAGACCATCCGCTCTCACTGTACTCCTGCCTTTCTCCCTGTGCTGTCCACATCTCTCTCACTCCTCGCACAGCCCTTGCCTACACCTTCCTTACACACCTGAAAGACAGCACTCAAACAGGCCTTTAAAGGTCAGTTAGTCCCTCACCCTCCCCTCATTCTTCTCCTTCTTAGTCTTCCTCTGGTTTCTAGCCTTTTCCCCTGGAACTTCCCACCCTCTTCCATTCCTATTCCTCCACTGTAGTTACTTTCATTCTTTTCTCTTCAGTTCCTTTCTTGCAGCATCTCTTCTTCTTTTTCTTCCTTTCCATCTTTCAGTGACCATATATGTGTCTCCTTCACTCCTGCTGCAACTCCTTCTCTACCTTTTGGCTCTTCCTTGCTCTTCCATTTCTCTCTATTTCCTTATTCTCTTTCTCTGTAGTTTTCTGCAACCCTTTCTTTCCTTTTAATCAAGTGCCCTTCACAGGACAGTCTAGTACCAGTTCTGCTGTGACAAAGACTACCACGTGCTGACATCTTTGAATTAGGTTGTCTGTTTTTTTTTTTACATATTCTTTATCTTGCACAAAAAAACTTCCACTGCTTTCATTCACCAGCATGAAAGGCACTTTTTGAGGATGGTTTTTAACTAGTTGGATGATGACTATTTGCAATAAATACCTCATTAAAGGCTCAGCACTTTTATGCAGGGTGAGTGCAGTTTTCCCCTCTACCTTCCATCTTTTCCTGTGCTGCCTCTTGATATTCAAGCTGCTTAAATGCTTATTGGTTTGAACCGTCCCAGTTACTCTGCTCACTGGAATGAATCCTTGGCTCCCACCCTGTTACTGATGCACGTTAAGGCCACGTGGACGAGGCTTGGCCCTGCAAATGGCACACCATTAGGCTGGTGCAAGCATCGATGTGTGCTGAGCACAGAGCCACCAGCATCGCTCCCCCAGACCTGGAGAAGGTCCAGGTTGCTTTCAGCCAGAAGCAGAAAGTTGGTTGGAAAGAAGAGGTGCCCATTGCCAATGATAAGGACAACAGGAGGTAGGAAAGAACCATCCGGCTGGAGGAAAGAGAGAAGCAGTGCTGGCCAGTTGGGAGGCAGTGGTGGGATAGACAAAATTGGCAGCGAGGGAAGGCCACGCTTGTGAGCCTACATTAAGCGTTGTGAGAAAATCCGCACGGCAATGGGCATTGCAATATTTACAGCATCATCCTTCATACTGAAATACGTGCAATAACACAGGGCAGATTCACACACATGGATGCACAAGTGTGAGTTTAGAGTAATGACTGTAGCTTCTGTGGGGCTACTGCATACTTCTACCAGTGGGAATGAGATCAGATTTTGGCTCTGGGTCTCTGTTTCCAAACAGTGTGAAGGATGAGAGCAGAACAGTTTCTATCCAGCTGGAAAGTGGCAGTCTTAAATCAGGCCACAAAATAGCGCAGCTCCTGCTCACACGTTTTTTTAAAAATGCTGCTCTGAGCTCCCTTCCAACTCCTCAGCATTAGCTTCCAAGGCTAGTGAAGCATGTACAAGGTGGTTTTTTTTGATGTATGTGCAGCTATCAGTTTTTGTACTGCTAATTGGGCTCAAAGTGCATTAGCTTTGATTTTTAATGTTCTGTAATTTGGTATATAAGCCTCAGTTTCTACAGCGGCTGGATAAGCAGGGCTGCTTTCATCACATCTTGCAGGTACTTTGCAATCTTTGTCTTTTTTACGTATCTACTACATATTAATCTCATCCTCCTTGAATAGTGAATGACATGGCTTTCCCAGTACTGTACAACCTTAGGAATGGACATTTTCTAAGGGACATCAGATATCAAGTGAATATATAGTTATTTTAATCTTGTCAAGCATATACAGAATCTGCCAGAGAGAAAAAAAACTGAATATACAAACAATTTGGTTACAATCAAGAGTTCAAACTCATACTTGTCTTGCATTCAGTCACTCCCAAATTTATTACAGCCTGTACCACTTACTACTGACAGACACAACATCTCCACATCTCACATCATTGGAAAAATGCATTTGTGACTGCTCTCATCCAAATCCCACAGGAGCTAACAGGAGCCTGTCCAGCACATGGCACAGGCTTCTCCTCTGTGACTGCTCTCAAAACTGAGAAATCAGCTCGTGTACGCTAGCTCACCAGGCTTCCTTCACCTGCCAGCGTGTATATTAAAAATAGAATGTAAATAACGAGATTTCCTTTTCAATAAAAATGTGCTGTCGTGGTAAGATTATGGGCTTGAATGATGCTGACTTCAGCCTTAGGTCTTGTGACTTGATGTGAGGTGTATATAAGGGTGATGTGTTTTGAAAGTCCTTGGCTCCGACTGTCTGACTTGGTTTCATTGTTCTGCCTGGATTTACTCCACCCGGCGCTGCCAGGCTGGTGTCACCAGGCTCCTACTCTCTTCCTGATGGCAAAAGGCAGCTGGGTTTATTTCACTGGCAGTATAACATTGTTAGCGGCAGCCCTGTGGGCTGCAACACAAGCGATCCTGCCTGGGTGCCCCCCTGGAAAGAAAAGACTGTGTCAACTCCCCTCAGAGCATCTACTACTGCCCTCCGACGGTGCCTCCTGCCCACCCCCAACGCACAGCACCACCCAGCTTTCCGGGGTGTTTCGATCATGTCCTGCTGTGTAATCCTTCCTAGGCTGCTTCTTTTCAGACACTGACATAAATCTAGACCATCCCCACCAGAGTCAGTAAGAGGGTACCGATGTCACACCCCCTGGTCAGGACCTCTGTGTTCATCTTTTACACATCTTTGCCTTAGCACTGTTTTGTTTTGCTTTCTTTCAATGAGAGAGAAACGAAAAAGCATCTTACCCTGTGACCACCTCAAGGTCCCAATGCAGCGATGCAGTTCTGTGCCATTTGATGCCAAGCACGCACCTCTGTATCACTGCAATGAGTCTTGAGCTTTGTTTCAAGTTGACTGCTCGACGTGCTTTTCTGAATTTAGGTAATTACTAATTCTGTGAAGCCTGAGCAATTCTTTCACCTAATGTTCATTCTGCTGTCCATTCATTTTACTTAGCACAATATTTTAGCATTACTTTATTTTTCTATTACTGTCAGGAGGTGCTAAACAATTTGGGGTTACAGAAACAGCTTAGATGCCTATGACTTTTCTTAATGCAAGCCTTCTCCATTTTCGACCAAGAATTCTTACTAAAGATGACATATAGCATATATTACTAATTATGTCAGGATTACCATATGATGCTAACAATAATCAGGGAAAAAACATCTGCCCCTTAGTTCCACTTATTGGAAAAGCAATGCAAACTCTTTAATACTTCGCTGTTTCTTAGCTATCAAAACCTCCCCTAATAAATCATCTCCAACAGTGAACACTGTATTATATTGAATAGTTTTGTATTCACTTTGCAAATATGCAAACAAGGGAGAGCTGAGGTAAAATGAATGTGGAACTTACAGGTGAGAATAACATGCGAATAAAACGCCTGGAGTCCCAAGAGCAGCACGATTATGACAAACAGCGTATTAGTATTGCTCTCACCCTGCCTCAAAGGGTTTTATCAAAGTGATTTGTCTTCAGCTGTGGAGGTGCGTGCCTTTCTATGTGTATGTACACACAGGTCTGATGTATGCACACAGAGATGCACCTGCCCACCATATGTACACCTCATACATACTCACGCATCCAGGCAAAATAACTGTCGATTTAGCATGTTCTGTATGGGTGGGTCCAATATATTCATTCTTAGTATGTATAGTGTTTCAATACATATGCAACCATTTAACAAATATAGTGTCAAACTGTGATTCCTTTTTTATTTCTTCAGACATTGTTTTTTATTATTTGTAACTTATTCCTTCCAGGGGATTCTCTGTCACTATTTAGAGGCATGTTTTAATGTATAGCTGTATATTGACTGTTCCGTGTGCTGTATGCTACTGTTTGCATCTTAATTAAACTGAGTATTACTGGTCTAAACGTTCTTAATTTTGTACAACAGACTTTTGCTTGGGTTTCACAATTTGATGCAGTATGTTTAAGAATGTAGTGTAGAGGGGGACCAGCTGTGATAAAGCAAAAAGGTCCCAAACGTTCAGATTTATGTTTCACAGAAAAAGCCAGTACTTTCTTTTACTATTGCAAAATGATTTCTGTATTTTTAATAAAGAATTGGATTTACTTGGTTCTATGTTAATAAACTGTATTTTTTAAATAAGGGCCTGGCCTCAGTCTTTACACACCTGCAGTGTTCATGGACACACAAAGCATTTTTACCTACCAAATTCCCTGTGGCTGAGCCTGCAGCTCTGCTAACGCCAGAATTACCTCCTATCCTGACCGGTGCAAAGCTAATCCCACATTTTTATTCACATTTCTCTGCTATGCAAATAAGAGATGGGCACTGAGGTGTCAGCCTGTTGATAAATCCCCACTGCAATACATTAGCATCAATGCTCATTTGCAGGGCAAGCAGTTTCTTTGGTTCTTCACTGAATTAAGGCCAGGGTGTCAGTTTGAAGCAAGGGTACAACACACAGGCAGACTCCTAATCCCTCAGGCTGCATCTGCATGGGCAGACCCTGCTCTCATTTGTGCTGATGTAAATATGAAGTGGCTCAGCTGAAGTCATTACTGTTATTCTGAATTTACACTGGGGAGAAAACAAGAACAAAATTTGTCCCAAGACCATAATATTTCAAGGTTGATCTGCCCACTTTACACACTGGCAGCTAGTGGAATACTCTAGCAATGTCTCAATAAAAAGCCTGAAAAAGAGCCAAAAAAATCTCAGCTCAACCACCATTAAAAAACTTCCCCTAGAAAATAAGAAATGCTTTCCCTGTTATGTAGAGTCAGCTCTAGCTATCCAAGAAATACATTGCATTGAATGATTCCCCTCTTTTTTGCCCTTTAATTACACTTTCCTCTATGATGCTATCAACACTACAGCATGATGAAGTTTCCCTTGAAGTCAATTTGCCATCCACGTCACTTCAAGTGAGAATAGGCCCCTGGATAATAGTCTTTGGGTCCTATCTTCTTATTGCTCTCTGTAATCGGATAGAAATCAGTTGCAAAAGCTAATGTTACAGAAAAGGTAGATGGATATATCCAAGGGACTCTACTAAAGAAAAGTGGTTTCAGGTCACCCCTTGATTTCATTGACTCTGGCCCCCCTTTATGAATCCTGAATTTAAGGTACCCTTTAAAAAATGTTGTAAAGTTTTTTTTTTTCCTTATGCCATTCCTTCCCACACTAAGACCAAAAATGAAGGCTTGTGAGATATGTAGCAACCCAGCTGCTGTTCATCCCCAGCTGTGGCTTGTCGCTTGCACCTCCATTCAAGGGACAGGAGAAAGAGCAGGAAAGCACGCATCCCGGTGCTGTGTGGCCAAAGGCCTTGGCAGTGTCGGCATGAAGCCCTGGGCCAACTCCTGCCGACAACCACAGTGTCCTCTCCCTTGGCATGGGTGCTCACATTCCTGGTGGGTCACTGCGTTAGGACCCAGTTCATACATTAAGCCTGGCCTCAGCCATATACCTCCCTTGTGTCCCTAAACAATAGACTGCAGCATTTTGGCTCTTCTGGCTAGGAGAAATTTGCCTTTTTTCACCAGACAGTTCTTTTATCTCCAGACTTTAAAGCCAAAAGGAAGTTTTCCCTCAGACTGAATATATTCAGAAGCTGTCTGAAGTCATTCAGAGCCTGGTTTCTGAGGTGAAGCAATTTAACTTCACCGTTGGTTTATGTGTCTGCAAAGTGCTCCGTCGCCTTGGTTTGAAGCTCAGACACTGTCTGCAATAAATACTGGGGGGAGGGAGAAAGCTCCTTCCTTTGATTATAAGAAGTCTATAGAGTAGACTGGACTTCAGGAAGCCAGCATTGATCTTGAAGATCACTGAGTAACATGGGCCATGCAGCAGTTTCATTTACTATTCTGTCTAAAGATCCCAGCTGGGGCTCACGTCCCAGCTCCACGAGGAATC
>NW_008825111.1:230024-243866 GCF_000699105.1 Pygoscelis adeliae
TCCTGCCTTGCACAGCTCACAGACGAGGATTTACATCTCAGGCAACGGATGAATATATATATCTATATACATACATATAGACGTATATATAAAAATAGATACATGCGCAGAGAGAGAGAGAGAGAAACACCATTTGCCAAAACTGCTAGTGCAAAGCCAACAAAAGATTGGATGCACTTTCTAATTGTTATGTAAATATAGCAGGCTCTTTTCTTCCCCTAATTACTTGGTGTGATGGCAGCAGTAGCCTGACTGTCCTTTCCCATATAAGAACTCGCCCTGTATAAGACCAGTCAGTCGCTTGCTCATACAGCTGTTACCTCTCACACATCTGCAGGAACCTATGGTCCAAGAGCTGGGATATGGCAGGTGATTACATTTTATGCAGCCCCTTGCACAGACTGTTTACCTGGTTTTACCAGACAAAAGGGGAGTGCAATATGCCAGGGGTGTTTCAGCCTGTTCAGATCCCTGCAAGGAAAGCCCTGCCCACCTTCGCCATGGTCATTTACACTGAACATGCCTGGGAAGGATTTTCATTTGCCTGTATTTTGAGGAAAACTTCCAGTTAAAAATTATGTCCAGGCAAGATGAGTTATTAAGCTGGAAGAAGCTATTGGGAGATAGGAGTCGCTTCCCATGCCCTTGACTCGCTCTGCACATCCAGGAGAAGGATCAGAGAGCTCCAGTTTAGCAGAGATTTACTCTGGAGGCAATGATGCGCACTTTTCCAAGCCTGTAAATAATTCCAAGATCCGTCTGTGTGAGAGCTCTTGGGGAAAGAAACCAACCTCCATTCATGCCCCGGCGATGAGACTCGTTCTAATGAACACATCTATATGCCAATGCCATCTTGATTGCACACATGACACCAACGGCTGAGCAGGACTTTCCTTCCCAGCTGTGTGTAGACCACTGTGACATCTGGCACAGAAGCTAAGAGGAAGAACATACATATCCCTTGTAGACTTGTTCAGTGTCCTGTTAGTGCCTAGAGAGCATGAAGGAGAAAGACGCACCCTGAACAGGGGTGGAGAGCTGGGTCTGAGGGACAGGGTGGTAGGAGAATGGACAAAAGCCTGGACATAAATGAGAGACTGGGAGCTGGTGGAAGGCTAATGTTATTGCTTGAGACTGGGAGAAAAGAGGAAAGACAGGAATTGTAAGCAAACAGGGAAAATGCTGAAACAAAAAAAAAAAGAGGAGAAAATGTGGGACAAGCTGGTGAAGGAACTATGGACAAGGAGAGAGGAGGCTGTGATGATCTGTGAGAGGACAAGATACTGGAGCTAGGAGCTATGGTAAAGCACATTTTGTGAACCTGGCAACGACCAGGCAGAGACTGGGATTCGTTGCAGGGACCTGAAGCACGGGTGAAGAGCTGCGAGCAGCAGCAGCCGCAGCGGCATAGGCTCCCCCCACCAGCACTTCAGGGGTAGCTGCAGCAGGGAGCGAAGCCTTGCCACCCTGCAAACATGCGCTCCCCGTGCCACCACCATCTCCCAGCAGGGCTGGGGGCCGGGAGCAGGGGTAACCCCCGGGCACTGTGGTGTGCCTCCAGCCCCGCTGCTCTCCCCAGCAGCCCCTCTCCTGGCCCCGCTCAGACCCCAGGCCTTTCCTCCCCATTGCTGATTTTTCCATCTCTCTCGTGTTCATTTTTATCCCTCTGCCTTTTCAAACTGATGGGAGCTCTTTGTTCGAAAATAAGCCACCTTTTGAAATAGTGTTACTTCTCTCCTTGAACTTTTCCCTGTGAATGACTTGACATTAAGCTGATAGTTGCTCTTAACTAATTGTTAACCTATTAGTTGAGACTATAAAAATTATTGAAAGGCCAAGGCTAAAGCTGTTTAAATGAGAAATATTTCTACAGAACTCCCCCGAGATGAAATAAAAAAGCTCCTGCCGACAGAGCGGCTGCCAGTTTCAGACTAACGGGTTTGAAGATGATGTTTTGCTAACAGCAGTTAATCAGTAAATTCCCATTACTAATAAGGCCATCACTCTTGGCTGAAGCAGCAAATTACATGTTATGTTTCTCAGTGCTGAAGATAAACTGTTCTTTAAATTTTGCATCTGCAAATGTAATGTTTAGCACAAAACACCATCAGGAAAAACAAGAGAAAAATTGAAAAAGTGTCACATACATTCAGCATCAATTTGCTTCTCTGTCACTAAAATTACATATCTTTTTTGTTCCAGTATTTATTACCACCTTGAAATTTGTATTTAGGAGGGGAATGGAAACCTGGAGGGCTGAGTTTTGATCTCAGGCACACTGCTGCTGCATGTGAGGCATCCTAAAGTCAGACATAGCCTGATGTAAGTGAAACCAGAACGTGGCCCAGTCACTTAGGACAAAATTAAAAAGGAAACAACCCCAAAAGTTTCATTACAATGTTGCATCTTGATTGTCAGCCAGATCTTTTGCTCGCTTACAGCATTGCAAATCTGGCTTCCTTCCACTGATGCAATCGTCATTCCAGATTTCAACTCTCTTACTAGAGAGTAGGATTTTTGCCATCAGTGTCCAAAGAAGAGTACAAAAATGTGTTTTATTATGGTTAGAAAGCTGGAGCCGCTCCTTGATTACCAGTCCCTTTTGTACCACTTTCCTTGTCCCAGACACAGCCAAATTCAGAATCCGGCCAGTTGCTTGGAAATGGAAGATGAAAAGCGCCAATAGCTAACTCGACAGCAGGGCTTTTTTCCAGTATGAAATGTTCTTTATCTACATTTCCAGAGATAGCTCTACAAAAGTCAGCTGCTTTAGGCAAAGCACCTCCCTCCAGTGCCAAATGATCTTTGCAGGGACGCGACAGCCTCATTTCTCCTGACCACTTCATATGAAAGTGTCTGCATGCCTGGCACCCCCCCCCCATGACCTTCAGTAGCATCTCCAGACTTAGCTGTTGGTGAGAGCGGGATTTTGCCCTGCGGTCTTAATTCTGCATAGAAATGGATACACACATCCAGGCAGACACATGCCAGCCCCGCAGCAGCGACCATGGGTCCCACTTAATGTTGGTGGATGTTGGTTTGACTGTGGAGCATATTATTTAGCCTCCATGCTGGGGTGGGTACAGGCAGGCGGCCCTCGGTATTGGTGCTGATGGGGGTGTTTCCCTGCTCTCCTCTCGGTGCTATCTAAGGTTGTGCTCGGGACGGAAAACCCATTTTTTCCAGCACTGCAGGGCAGCCCCTTTCTGGAGCATACACAGAGCTGTGCTCCCCAGGGGAAGGAGAGATGGTGTAATGGCGTACAGGCGGCAGACAGGAAATATTGTGCTTCGGTCCAAGGGAGGCTTATTGCCTCACAGGGAAAAAGCTGAAAGACAACACTTGTTTTGAAGGAGAAGCATATGTGGCCCAGGAGAATACAAAATATGTCACGCACTCCATGGTATCCCTGCTGAGGTGAGCAGTGCCTGTCAGAAGTTGAGAAGGGCTCAGGACCAGAGGGTCAGAGCCTGATACCAACGTGCCTTTTGAATCCCTGGCACTGTGTTTTCTTGGCACGGAAAAACTTGCCTGTGAATTTCTCAGTCAAGATGATGCCGGCTGGTGATGTCTGGTGTTTTCTTCTTCACTTTCCTTTCTGTTAACACATCTTCTGCTTTCTCTGGTATGTCTTAGAGCTATGTACAGTTTCCTGTTGGGTGGAACTCTGTATTTTTTGGCTGTGTTCTACTTTCTACATTTTCTGCACATATTTTCCCACTTTTGCTTGCACCTCTGTATCCTTCCTTCACTTAGCCGCTAACCTTGTATTAATCATTGCTTCCCTCTCCCTTGCTCTCCCCACTTAGAACAGCTTGGTTCTTTTCTTACAACTTTGTATTTTCCACCAGAAAAATTCACTTCCAGGTGGATCCTTCTTTCAGGATCGGTGTCTAGGAAACAGGATGTCAGCTGGGACATTTCTACCTCAAACTGGGAAATGTTGACAGGCATGAAATTCAAGTTCCAGGGAGCACGTCTAGAAAGCTGGGAACTCATTTTCTGCTGCAGCTGTACAACATGAAAGGCTGTATGTGGCCTCAGAGCAGGCCAGTGACCTCCACTGCAGTTCTTAGTTTTTCTCTTCCTGTTGCCAAGGAGGCTCGATGTTCCCTCGGTCATGTTACCTGAGCTTTGCCTCAGTCCACCTACTTGCAAAGGGGAGTTAATAACAATTCTTCTCTTGATGAGTAATTTTACACATTATTTCTCAGGTACTGGCATCCACCTGAAGTCTCAGCTCCTAAAAGCTTAAAATTAGGTACAGTGATTTAGTACAAATTGTCTTATACATAGACCCATATATATACACACACACATATACATATACACATATATATGAATGACTATCTGCGCCCCGCCCCTGAGCAGAGTTCACCACATACAGCAAACTGCATCCCAGAGACAGGAGATGAACCTGGTTTGCATTTGAAGTCTCTCCTGAGCACCCTGGAGGTGATCGACGAGGTGTTCAGCTTTCCCAAACTGCTGCCTCCATGTCTTGCACTGACAGAGCTTCAATCGGACGCATGCCAGTGAAATTCTTTCCAGCTTGGCTTCCTGAGGAAGGGAGAGTGTCTCCCCGTCTATCTCCTTTTGACCTTCTCCCCGCTAGCCCTTAGACCAGTTGACACAACTCAGCCAGAGGGTAGAGGCTCAAGAACGCTGAGATCCTCCAAGTTTTACCCATGGAGTCCCCATGCCGACACAACACCCTTTCTCTGCGCGGAAGCCAGCCTCACTGTCATTATGACTGATGTCTCCATTGCCTTGAACAGCTACTTCTACTTTAGGGACAAAGGTCCCAAACTGTGATCCTCAGAGGTTTTTTTTAATGCCACCTCCACCAAAAGGTGACTTAAGGACCTCTGCTTTCACCAGGGAAGTTCCCTGGAGACCCTAACAGCTTGGTTTTGGGCATAGGCAGCAGTTCCTAAGCCCTCATTAGGATGAGAATCTGCACCTTACTCGTACTTGCAGGATACACAAAATAAGCATCCTTCTGGCTTATCCCACCTGGAGGGCCTCGTCTGGCAGGGTTTTTTTAAGATTTCTCCTGGGAGATGCAGATTTTAATCACCTCACTGGGGCTGAAAATTTATTATGTCTTGTTCCACACTTCAGCAAGTCATCTAGCCACCAACCTGCCAAATAAAAGACCTGCCACCATGTCACCAGGTTGTCTTTTGGAAGGACTGAGCTCCTCTGAGCTTTTGAACAAACACGCTTTTGCCTTTAGTTCCAGGAGGTTTAGGGCTGTGAAGCCTGATTGAAACAAAGCACCTCCTTCAACATGCAGAGCTCATCCACCATGGAAGGGGGGGCATAAAATTTAAGAGGAGCCCTTGTCTCTAATGTTTCCTATCAGCAAGCTTCATGTGATTTCTGCCTTCACACACCCACAAATTAAGGGGTCCGGCACCTTGTGCAGCAATCAGGAACATAAAGCCAGATCTTACAGTTTTGAGTACTGTTATGAAACGGATCGTTTACAGATCTCCTCCTGAATAGTTAACAGAGTTAGCTAAGCCTGGCTGAGTTGGGAGAAAGCCCTCATCTGAAAACAACAAAGCGACAGTGGACTGAGGGGATGGGGGCGGCAGGAAGGAGATAGTTTTTCTCCAGTCTTTTTCTTTCCTGAATTTCCATATCTTGATTTTCCATTTCCACACATGAAGCTGTCTGTCTCCTGTGTTTTAATTATCCAGTTTGAAGAATTTCGACTTGGTCTTGTTTTTATTGACTTGGGTATTTTTGTTGGCTTCTCCATCAGTCATGAGCAGGGACTGAGAATGGGTCCTTCACAGCCAAAACCATGTCCCATTACTGCCTGTGTGCAAGAAGCATCACCAATAGCCATGGGCAGCAGTGGGCTTCTATCTTCTCCAGAGAAAAACAACCCAAAAGAGGATGCAAACCTCCAAGCCTGTGTTGTATAAGAAGAAAAAAACAACCTCCGTTAGAGCGAATGGATTACTCCGGGTTTCCTTTAGTGGTTACTGGAAATGTTAATGAGATGACTGGTTGTTTCTTTTGCAGAGAACTGTGAAGCGTGGGTTTTCAAATGTGAACTCATTCATTTTAAGCCAACTGTATAGCTCCATACACCAGCTGCAGAGACCTAGAACTGCAATCCTTGTTTAGCTCAGAAACAGTTTCAAATGAGCAATCCGGGGAAGAGGCTCTCCAGTTTAAGAAGTAAACTGAATTAAAAAGCATGATTAATTGCTACAGCTTATTTAGCTTCAGATTTCTCTGCTTTGTACACTTACCAGAGAAATCAGAGCACCTACATTTGGTGCTAATAAAAACTCTATTAATGCTAATTGATTTTTACATTGTAAATTTATTACCTAGAGTTTCATGCTACATGGCCACATGGTTTAACAGTCTACTGTCTGCAGCCCACCTCAGGTTCAGAACAGATACTTGCATTAAAGCTCTGCATTGAGGATATTGCAACTTCCAGACACACCCCAACAGAGTCCAGTACAACAGAGGTTTCTGAATTTCACCGGATCTATGCTCAGGTGATGAAAATAGTCACTCGGCTGACAGCAAAGGTGCGCTGGGGGAAGAGCCCTGCTGGTCACAGGAACCATTCAGGCCCCGGCTCAATGGGTTCATGAGGAGTTTCAGGTTGCAGAGCTGTTGTCACGTCTGGAGCCATGGAGAGAGAACAGAGGGAGTGGGAGGAGGGTACTGGGGGCTGAGCAGCGCAAGGCAGACAGCACTGCCTGAAGACGCCTTGAGCTGAAGGGAAGGATGCAGCAAAAAGGCCAAGTAAAAATTAGCTGGATCTCTTAACATAAAAAAATTATTTGGATATTCATCCAAAATTCAAAGTGTCAGTCATTTCTGAGGTTGCAATAGCACTCTTTGCTTTTATTAAATTTTGTTTTCTTAAATTATCACCTCTGCCTGGATGCTGCCATTTCAAAAAGAGCAGAACTGTTTTTTTCCTCTCTTTTTTTTCCCTCCAACTTTCCAAAAAACCCTTCTCCTCCAGCTAGAGAGGAGGCCTGGAAAATTTCAGCCTTCTAGGTGAAACTTTTGGATAGTTGCAAGCAAGTGAAAACAGGGAGATATAACATAATGGAAACACTTTGGCAGCCTTAGCTGTAGCTGTCACCAATGCTCCAGCCCTAATGAAAACTTTCCTGAAGTAAGGCTGGGGTAGACGCATTAACCCAGCGAGAGCCTTTCCTGAGCTCACTGTGGTTTGCAGGCAGGCTGAGCCTCCCAAAACGGAGAGGGGTGCTCGGGCAGCAGTCGGGGCACCCTGGTGACTCTCACGTAGGCACGCACTCGTGCCACAGCATGCTGGCTCCAGGATGGTGGGGGGCAGTGCCTGTCTTAACCTTGCTGCCACATGACAGGGGCTTCACGGAGACAGGGTTAATCTGCACCGGCCAGGCTTTCTCCTACACACCCCATATTGGAAGGGGCTTACATGTGTAAATCAGAAGGCTATTTCTGCCCAGGGTTTCATCCACTCGCCTGGAGAGGAGACGCCACGACGACTTGTCCAGGACAAGAGCTTTCTGCATTCCTGGTTCGCAGAAAATCCTGTCTGGTGTTCCCCAAGCAGTGCTGCTCTGGACAGCTTCCCTGGACCTGCCGTCCCGCTGCCCGCCAAGTTTCCATGGAAAGGACACTTGGCCTCGCCTGACAGACAGAGAGGTTGTGTGCTAAACCGCTGGACTCCCAGCAGGGTGGGAGACCCAGACAAACAGCCCTCGGCTCTCGGCTCGCCCTCCCTCATGGGGCAGCCCTGCGCCCTGCAAGGTCAAGAGCGTGAGCCTCAGTGCAGCCCCCCAGCCAAGCGGGAAAGGGTGCACCAAGGCTTCCCCCACCACAGCTCTGTCCACAGCAGCCCCAGCCAAGGGGACAGAGCTGCACCATGTCTGGGGCAGCCCTCCCCCAGAGTGGGGAGTAGGCTGCAGAGCCTCTGGGGGCACCCTTGGCCCCAAAAAGCTCTGCATTTGCTCTAGATGACCAGCTGGCATTTCTGAGAAAGGTTCCTGGTGTATTATCTGCCCTGTCAGCTGGTTGGTAGAGCCAAAATGTTCTTTAGATTATACCCCACTGGCAATCCACACCAACTGTATGGTCTTGAAACTCCACAACACTATCACAGTGGCTTCCAGTGAGAGCAAAACCCGATCAGCGCTTGACTCACCATCACTTGAGACTCACTTACCCGAGAGTCTCATTCAGATAAAACCTAGATGTTGGATTACTATTTGTCATTTAAAATCATTAATTTTGGGGCCCAGACTTTTAAAGCATTTCAGTGCTGCTCAGCTTTAAGGTTTCAAATAAAAGGGCTTTCCTCATTACTTTCTTATTATGCATCTAATTGTCTTATAATGTGCCTAATTTCAAGAGAGGCCTGAGGGCTGATTCTGAAGAGAACTAGCACACTTTCCTACTGGTGAAGTGCCTGAGAGGTGAAAGGCCTCTGTCACCAACATGCCCAAGTGACAGGCTGCCCCATGAATATGCTGAGTACCCTTCCCTCTCTTTGGGTCATTTCTCTATCCACGCATTGCATAGGGTCCCATTGCCAGTTTTCAGGGACCACTGCAGGAGACCCACAGCGTCACAGCTAGAGGGGATGCCATTACAAAGCCGGGGTAGGTAGGCACCGTCCTGAGCTGAAAGAGGGCTGAGCAGCAATAGCCGCTAATTTCTGGTCTCCCCACCATCAGAACATGACATTTTGCGCCACCTTTCCGGGACAAAACAGCTGCAACACAGGCACAGAGCAATGTGTACACATGCCTCGGGGCAACTATTGAGACTAAAGTAAAAGCAGGCCTGGTTTTTTGAAACCAGGTAGCTGGCAAATTACCGTCTTGTCGCTGGACTAGTAATGAAAGGCAGAGCAGAAGGAAATACTGTCCTTTTGGCCCTTGGGTCCCTGAGCATCACTGAGGTCTGAGGCTGTTTGGTTATACTTCCATATGTGCATGTACCGTATATTGCCTGTATATCCATATAACTCTTGCATCTCTATAAACAGATAAGTATTGATCTATATTGATATACATAGATTTTTTGGTGCCTATCAATCAAGAGTGAGTCAGACTTGTGGTGACAGCTGCTAATTTTGCTCTGTAAATGCAATTGATCATTGATTTGGAAGAAAGTAAAAAATAATGATCGTTTGTGAGTTGTTCCTCCTCTCCCCTTAGAAGAGGGAGGTTTCTGGCCCCGCAGCTAGAGGATTGCCAGACAAACAGTTGATTTTGTATCCAGCATAACTGAGGCATGGAAAAGAATGGGTAAAGGATCCTCTGACAGCAAATCTACCACTGGCGGAGAAAGTTTCTATTGTGTCAGAAGTTGCTTGACACAAGGCTGCTGCCTCCCCGCCTTCACTGCTCATTTCTGCCTCCCCTCCTCCTCCAAATCCCTTCTTCCCCCAGGATGAACTGAACAGCAACAGCAATTTCAGCAGAGCGAGTCCAAGTCAGGGCTAAAAGCTTCCAGGAGGACTAGGAACGAGCAGCTGGGGCTGCTGGCAGAGGTTAGAGGGAAAATTAAAATAATAATAAAAACCAGTTATCATTTGTAAAAGGTTGATGGCTACTGTTTAACAACCCTACCTGTGACCAGGATGATACTAATATTAAAACCAGGAATATCAGTGATGGCATGGGCCTGGAAAACATTACATTTAAGCACAAAGGCTCTTAAAGGATCAGCTCACAACATCTCTCTGACATACAGCTATCGGGCCACTCAGAGTACCTAGATATATGAAGCAATTGAAAGGACACATACTGTAATTACAGGGATATACAGATATGCACATGTTTCAACCTTAGCTTCAGAGCAATAAATCTTTGCTAGGTAGATAAATCTTTGGTTGGTAGGAGAGGAGTCTTGCAGCTGGTTCCTGTAAAGTAAACGTGCTCTTACATTAATAAGCTTTAATAGTGATTGTTCCATTGATTTTGGTGGGGTTCCTTGCAAAAGTGAAGATTGTAAGGTTTCTTTGGAAGAAATCTGATTGGGACACATTTTTTTCAGTGTATTGCAGGCACAGTTGCAGTAAAACTTACTGACTTTTCCAAACCGAGGGTTCAGTGTGTTTCTTTTTCATTATTAAACCAGGGATCTACAGCAGACAGCATTTTTCTACAGAGTAGTCCTTGATACATTTAATCCCAGCAGGTGAGATATGATGGGTTTACTGTTACAGAAGGGAATAATTGTGCCACTACCATTCTTTCTTGTGTCCTGCGTTTAGTGCACTGATGGGTTAAAAATAAGTGCACAAGGCTCACAAAATGCCAAAAATTGAGTGTAAGTACGTTCAGGGTTTACCACTGTATAGTCGAAGGACTAAAATAATCTGGCTTTTACTCATGCAAGTGGTTGTCTTAGGCGTGGCAGAATTGCCTAGAAGCTCCAAGGCCATTTCAGACTGTAACATCTCTCTGACTGGCACTCAACAGGAGTACCAGAAGAAGATGCAAAGACCATGAATACATCCAGATGTTTTGCCAGTCACTATCAGCTAACAGCTGGCTGAAACCAGGACACGCTGGAAAACATAACTCTGGTTCTTCCCTCTGTAAACATATGTCATCCTTTTAAAAATTCCTCTGGCTCCAAAGTCCTGTGGCAATGGTATCCTCAGGTTAATACGTAATGCTAAAAAATCCTTGTACTGATTTTTTAATTTCTTTCTGTATTGTGAGGGGTAAGTAGCAATATTTTACCCACCCCTCCCATGCCATTATTCTGTGCTTCTATCCTGTTATGCCCTCCACTCCTTAAAACCAAAGTCACATCCTTCTACCCCTCCCTTTGCATGGAAGTCTGTTCATGCTTCCAATCATTTTTGTTATGTTCAGGTATGCAGGTCTAGCTCAACAACAGCACAGACCTACTATTTCCTACTACTCCCTTGCCAGTCTATATGTAGGGGGGTGCCATTCACCTTATCGCTGTGCCAACGAGCTCTTTGGTGCTAGGATTGCTTTTTCCTACTCTTTAGACAGTCTGTGACCCTGAGGGGCTTAGTCACTGGTAGGGGCTATTTAGGCAACACAAATAATTAACCATTAATCAGCTGAATCCTCCAAGTCTAACCAAACTCAGCAGGGCTTAAGTTAAGCTCAGTGAGGTTTGGGAAGCTCGGTGGCTTGAAGGATTGACTCTTTTTGCTCTGAAACACTTTCCCAATTAAGTAATAGTTCAGAAGAGGCTGTGGGATTCAGATCATTATAGGTGACAGTCCTTGGGAACTCTGAAGAAAGGGCCGGAGGGAATAGTCCCCTCTCTCACTTGAGCAATGAGGTGACTCCCCTGGAAACCACTCCTTTTAGTGCCCTATTAGTATTCTGACACACCGTTCATCCTATTAAAAATTACCTTGTCACCGGTGCCTTTACTAACTGTCATAAGCACGGATGGGGCATTAACAGGCAATTCATTAGCTCTGCTCTGTTCCAGCACTCTGAAGCTATTCACAGCTGCTGAGGAAGGGTTTCTTCTATATGGGACGGAGCCTGCCCTAGAAATGTCCATAAAGATGCACGCACCTTTATGTTTGTGGCCACGACATTATTTTCCCCAGTGTAGCCCCCAGAGCAAGATCAGATGCATTTCTCCCCTTGGTCAGAAAAAGGTGGGGAAAGCCATGAAGCTAACAGAACTGTCAAGGACACAGGCAGGACAGGAGATCAGGGTGAGATCTGGAAGACAAAAGTGTTTCGAAGAAACAGCATCATTGGTCTTCACCCCAAATCTTTCTTGTACTTTTTTGGAAAGGATTTCTGGAGAAACAAGGTGCAGAAAAGTCTTCTGTTTGACCTATTGGGAATCCCATTTCATGAAATAACTTTTTTTTTTCTCTCAAAGATAATGGTTGTTGGTATTTAGCTAATTTTAATGAGGTGAATTAACAGGAAAATCAATTAGCTGTAATAAAGTCAATTTCATGTCATAGATATTTAAAGCAGGAGTACAGCTAAAGATATGGAAACTTTACAGCAATTTTTAAAGATAAAGTCCCAAAGAAGTATGTAGGACCTGCTGTTTAAAGATCTATGCTCCCTTTGTGGTTTTATTAGAGCTGCGGAATTAACTGGTTTTCTCTGTTCACATTTGAAATAATAATTGTCTGGACATTAAGAAATACTAATTTTATTTTTATATTTCAAGATGTTTTCTACATCCAGTTTAGGTTAATCCTGATTCTAAAGTGAGATTTGTTCTATTTGTTTCTCTCTTTAAGGTTGTGGTGTCTTGCACACAGCGCTTGACTCAGGCCATGCTACAAGAAGGCATATTTATACATCTTCTTTGCTTTTGTTTTTGTTTCTATGGAATATAATCTGTAGGAAATCTGCATATGCCTTTTTATTTGAGAAAAGGAAACTTCTTCTGTGAGGCATTCTTTGTGCATAAATACTTTAAAGAACAGAGTATAAAAGCAGTTACATAGAAGTGTGATCCAGAGCCAATTGAAACTCCTGGAAATCTTACTGTTAACTGCAATGGGGCTTCCTCTGCCAAAAGCACCATCTCGGCTCTCTAGCAGTAACAGACCATACATGGGAGAAGCAGCCTTCATCCTCTGCTACACAGGCATAAGACAAAAGGACAACTGTGGAGAGATCATCTTGGCATTATGTGGAATTAATAGATCTAATCCAAGAAATCATCACACGCAAAGGATTCTTTGGATCAGATAAAATCTCTCAGATTGGGACTGCTTCCTTTAAAATGTGCTCTCCTTTCCTTTCCAGGGTCTGCATTTCTAGGTGCAGACAAAGCATTTTCTGAGGCATCGTTTAGTCACTCACAGTCCCGCGAAGGGGCTGCCACAGGTTTAGTCGCAGCAGAGGTAAACGTCAATCTACAATGAACTCTAGAGTTCATAATGAAGAACAGTTGAGAAATCAGTTTCCTGCTCTTTACATAGGGAATGAGGAACACTGCTTTGGGACCTGGCTCCTCACTAGACATCATAAATAACTACACACACAGCAGAAGAAAAAAAAAAAGCTCCTTAATTTATTTCCATGAGTTAAACACGTACTTTAGGAATAAGTGAATCACTCTGTTGTTTCCTGTCTCCTACCAATAAAAGGAAAATTATTTTAAATATGATGCCTGCTGGTCTACAACAGAGCCACTCAATTTTTACAAAGAACTGTTGGATCGTGTTAGCGAAGTCCACCAGCACACTGATTCCAGGTTTGTTGGAGCTGCCGGATCCTGTGTGCTGGCTTCCCAGCGGGGGGAATCACTGCCTGGAGAACAGAAGCCTGCAGGACTGCCCACAGGAATGACAGGTAACACATGGCAGGGACCTCAGTGAGATCATTCATTTGGAGATCGTGTGCTATCAGAGCAGCCCTGCAAGAGATTCACCTGCTCGCAGCGGGTGTAAAACCCCGTAGCCCCACAAAAGTTGGTGTAACTACGCTGAAGAGGGCCACCTGACCCAGCGATCCTGTGCTGCAATTTTCAAAACCTGGCTGCGCTGGTCCCAGAGATTTGCAGTGGTGTTTGTGCTCCTAAATCACAACACACAGCCAACACTTAGGTCCCCAAGTCCTGCCGAAGTGCTTAGCTCCCTTGAAACCTGTATTAAAGATCTTGCCATAAGGAGAGAGCCTCAACACCTTTGATGCAAGTAGGTTCTTTGGCAACTTTGGTGGATCTACCCCGAGGCCAAAGCTTGTAATATCCACAGGCCCCTGCAGGGCCCAGGACATCACCCATGGCCAACATCTGAGAGGGCTTACAAGCCCACCGGGAGCAGGGGCTGGGAGACGTGTCGCTCCCTATCCGTCGCTCCATGGCTGTTGGCTC
>NW_008825111.1:244454-252444 GCF_000699105.1 Pygoscelis adeliae
GGCGGCGGGCGGGCAGGCCGGGCCCTAGCCCAGCCCGGTCCGGGGTATGCGCTCATCCCTCCCAGACGAAAGCACGCTCTGCAGAAATTCCTAAAAAAGCATCCCTGCTGCTAGCCCCCTCCCCCTGAGTCCCAACACCGTGACACCAAACGGCTCAATTTCACCTTAAATTATTCAGCATCAGAAAGGTTATATGGGAAAATGCACGTTGTATCAGCAACGACATGGACACGGGTTTGAGGCCTCTCTGCCTGGTGGTGTGTTCAAAATGCTGTTTTTTTTTCCCTAGCTTTTCTTTGCACCACACCTTCCTGATGCTCCAGTGGCAATCCATACCGCAAGGCGCCCTGAAAGGTGTGGAGATTTCAAGAGCTAACGTTAACCACAGAGAATATCTGTGTTCGTCTTGTCAGGGTCAGAAAGCACGAAGTGTGGCTTTTTCAGCAGAGAAATAACACGTGCTTTGAACAAAAGAGCCCAGTTGAGGTTTGGCTGTGCCATCCTCAGTCTCCCTGATGTCCTGCTGAGAACTGCAGGTCTTTCTTTTCCTCATTATTTACCAAAAGCATCTGTAATTTAAAAAAAAAAAAAAAAAGATTTCTCTCCATGGTGTCATGTTTATAGCTCCAGCCTTCCTCCCCATTTTGCATTCAGAGTGCAGGAACAGTTCAGGCTGTGGTAATGAGGCCGGTTGGCCGTCCCCGGCCCAGCTGGGGTGAGTGGCAGAGCCTGGCGTAGCCGGCTGGCACGTTTCAGGGACATTATGAACTCAGGTGATTGCCAGACTCAGAGGTGAAGTTACAGAGGGGCCTCATCTGACTTCACTCATGCAATGTTTCATTAAAGGACTTTGCGCCCATCAAAATGATGGAGCATAGGCCAGCGTGTTGGCTCTGCAGGCTAATTAGTCTCTCAGACCTTCTGCTCCTCTGGAAGTCTCAGCCCGGCTGGGCAGGACAGGGCTTTGTGTTGCTTGCGTCGAGTGGCCAGGTTCCACATCTGTGGTGCTGGTATTTCGCTGGTCTGCGGCGCTCTCATTTGGCCTATAAACCGCAAACATCTGCTGGGGTTATGGTCGGCTTGTTGGCTGATTTCAGCAGGGGTGGTGACCTGCTGTACTAGTCGATCAGTTCTGGAAGAGCAAACTGGATGAAATGCAGAGGAGTTTGAGAGAGCAGGAAAAGCGCTCAGCCAGTCAAAAATAAAAGGTAGGTAAAAAAAAAAGAGCTTGTGGAAATGGTAAAATCCTGCAGCTCAATCACCTAGGCAAAGTGCATGCTTGTACTCCCGGTGTCCTGGACGTTTCCCACATAGCCTCTCCCTTGACGGCTAGATATTATTTTCTAATGCATGTTGACAATTGAGCGCATTACTTTACCAACCCAATAAGATAAACAAAAATCTAGTCATTTAAGAGGAAGTAAATTACGAGAAGAAAATGTGCCTCACACCTACAGTGATAAAGTACCCTTAATTTGATTTAGTTGGGGAATAGTTTATTTTAAAGCGATATAATAGCAATCAATTTGCCGTAATAGCCCTGATCACAATGACGTCTTCTGCTGTTAATGTGGACTTCACGTGCATCTCAGAGAAGTGTCACCATAGTTCGACAGGCTGAGGAACGACGTATAAAAGACTAACTCTGTTCTCCATCACAGCAGTGTTGGCTGAAAGAATTTCACCAACCCTTCCCTCTAGCTACTTTGGATGGACACAGATGGAAACGAAGGAAGCATTGGACTGTCAAAGCTCTCAGCGTTCATCCTCATTTCTTTAAAAACAAAGTCCCTGCCGCCGCTCTGATTGGCCTCTCTCCTGTGCCAGGGTATATGAGGACTGATTCTGGAGGAATCGATGGATTTGTGCTAGCTGACAGCAGATCTGGCCTTTCTTAAGTAAACATGCATAGTTCTTTCCATGTAAATTAGGTTTAGATGCAGGAGATTGGGAGAAGGACTGTTGAAGTGACTTATCCCGCCAGTTATTCTATAGTCTCACTGAGCATTTATTTCCAGGGCAAGCAGGGCGGTACATGCCGAGAAGGAGCAATGGAGCACAACTCAGTGTAAATAATATGTTAGGCCTGATTTGGACCCATTTCTGTTGGCAAAACAGTCTCTTTGTTCAGGAACTTAGTCCAGTTGGGACTTCCAACAAATGCAAGTGTTTTATAGTGCAACCTTGTAAACTACTTAGGGTTTTCAAAAATAAACAAATACAAGCAAAGATACTGTTGCTGTTCCTCAATGGCTGGTGATTTCCCTTGAGCATGGGTGGCCAAAGAAGGATGTCTTCTCGTGGTTACATACCCTGCCATTTTGGGGATGTCACTCACTGGACTGCATTATAAAAAACATTTAATGAATCTCCTCTTGGGTTTGCATTCCTGAAGAAAGCCACAGCAGCTCAGATTGCAACTCACAGCAACCTAACTGCTTCTTGAACCCATGCTCATCCTGCTGGGCGACCTCCTCAAGTCTCCCCAAAATGCATACAAGTGCCTGATCCCCTTGAAAAGCCCAGCCGGGGTATCCGCCAGCACGTGTCCCTCTCAGAAGAACTGGGACTGGACAGGAGCAAGGTGAGGAGACTTCTGTAAAAAACAGCCTACAAACCTGTGAACTTAATGGAGGGTGAAAAACATGATTTTTTTTTAAATCAACCATTGTAAGTCTTAGAGTAGGGATAAAATTTTCCATTAAATTCTATATGGTGGGAAGGTTATCACTTTCTATCAAATTCTCCTGGATTTTCCTGTGAGAGCAAACGTGTCTGACTGATAGCATGTGGCTATCAGACACAAGGAAAATTATCTAATTTATAGCCAGTATTGAGAAAGCTACCAGCAGCAGAATAAAATAGTTCTCCATATGGTACCGTAAAGCTTCCAAAAACTATAGTTAAAGAAAACAACAATGCTTTTAGAGAAATTCTCCTTTTGTGTATCAAGTAAGGGGTTACAGCAACAAGGCTGGTAAAGACTCACAAGAAGGAGCGATGTCTTTGATTGTCTTATATTAATTTATAGCTTTTATGTACCGGATTACAAGTATTAGATGCATCTTTGTGCTAACAGGGCTCATGTTTTGAAGTACAAGAAAACTCTACGGTTACATTCTGTGGAGGCTTCGGGACACAGTTTGCCAAATGGAAAAACATTTGGAGGTTTGGAAAAATCTTGCACATAAATTACTAAAGGCACGAAGCGCCTGAAAGATGGATGAAATCAGAAGCCAAGGAAAAGCAGCGTGTGTGCCAAGGAACAAAAAAAAACATGTAATGATTTCTTTTAATGACTCTCCTGCAAAATGGAGAGCAAGCTTCCAGGGCATGTCATATTCTCATAAAAGCAGCTTGCCTGGGTGATGAGAAATACCCTGTAAGTGGTCAGACCGAGACCCAATTTTTCATCCTTTCTGCACATAGCTCTCCATTGATTATGTTAAGTGCTACCCACTGGTTAAAAACACAGCAAGCTCATTGTCTCTGCCTGTGGCAAAGGGCAGCTACACACTTGCTAATTTCCTGATTTATGACACCCTATAGAAGGAATTGAAAGTGGGCACATGGCGGGGGGGGGACGACACACTATTAAAACAGAGGGAGATCAGGAAGTTTGTGATAAAGAAAAGGCAGGCTCTCGTCTGACATGTAATCTCTCTTTTGGCTTGAAGTAAACCTGCTCCTTCAAGGCTATGCCATCAACAGGGCCTGGCTCAAGTTTCACCACTAAATCTGAGTCAACAATCTCTAATCTGGACACCGGGCTCGGGATCCAGGCTCAAGTTGCAGTTGGAAGCAGGAAACAGGGACACGGGGAGGTGGGGGCCGGGGGGGAGTGGGGCGAGGAGGAAAAAGACAACCTTTGTTTCTCATTTGATTGTCCACACAAGGCTGAACTGAGGTCATGTGTCATTTTATTATTGTTTTTTTGTCATCTCTGAGATAAAACTTTGCACCTCTCTGGCCTTGAAATTGCCTTCCTGACACTTATATTAAGTACAGAAGATATATGTCTGAGAATGGGGGACATAAGTTTGTGGAGCAGCTCAGATTTGGAGTTCTTTTCATCTTTCTGACATGTGATACCGTGACATAAGCTGCCTGCAGTGGGGTTGCTATGCAGATATACAGTTTCTGAAAAGTTACACCAGGAAAACTAAAACCTACCGATGGATTTAGCATTCCACAAAGAAGCGGGATAAAATGTGTAGCAGTTAAACTCAAAAGCTAAAAAAAGGTGAATTAAACTTTCATGAAAACAATCTCCCTTAAAAAAAGAGGATCAATAAGTATAAAAGTATCTCGATGCATTCCTAGCCTTTGGGCTGCTGGCTTAATCCCGCTACTGTATATAATAAAGGAGACCCTGTGTGTTTAATGGCAGGGACAGAAAGAAGGGGGAAATACTTGGGTACTGTTCCCCCTAATTTCACCCTTTTCCCCCCTCTTTGTTGCTGCCTCACCATGATTTTATTTTGAAAAATAAAGACTAGAATAAAAAATATGTTGTCTGAGGCTTCCAGCCAAAAATGTGCCAGCACTTTCCCTTCCCACCCCACCCCCCCCAAACTCCTTAGGCCAAAAGCCTTAACAAAAGCTGTTTTCTGTTTGGAAGATCTCCGGGTCCTTCACTCTCCTTCCTAACCCCTAACACAGGAAATGATTTTATAATTCACGTTATTAAGGAATTCGACTCACGCTCCCCCCCCCTTCCCGCCCTGTTCCCTGGATGTCGACCGACAATAAGCCTGTGGGCTGGCACCCGTCCTCCCTGACCCGTTTGTGTCAGCTCCTCTACCTGACCCTGCCCGTAAATCATCTCGCCAGACCTCTTGCGCGGGCGGGCGGCAGCCAGCTTTCCCCAGCATCCAGCTCCGCTTCAGTGCCTGGGTGCCTGTTTAGGCTTATGCTTAAAAAGATACCTGCGAGCTAAATAGCGGGCTGCTCCCGAGTTGTGTCCCCTCCCCGAACGTTACGTTTCACGTATGTGGTAATGCCTGTCATGCCAAAGACCGCTAACAATTGGGAGCCAATGAGTCGGTCTCCCTTGGTAAGAATCAAAAACGGCGTCTCCTGAGGTACTCCAGAAGGAGAGGGCAGGTAATGCCAAGGCCCGGCATCACACAGCAAGTGTGGGGCAGGCCTGCCGGTGCAATCCTGCCAGCCTGGCACGCTCCCATGATCTAAAGCTGAACAGGTGATGCTGCCAGCGCTGTGGCCCCCGGGACCTCTGCGGCTGCCCGCCCTCCTTTGCTTCGGAGATGGGCTCTGTCAGTATTTACTGCAGCAAGCCTGAAGCCATTTTGGGAGCAGAAGCAGACGTCCTTGTTCCAGGAAAGAGCCTCAAGCGCTAACTTGAGGGCTGTGCCCCCTCTTCCCGGCCCTGCGGATGTTGGATTTGTGTCTCTTCCACGAGGAGTGAAGAGCACCTCTGCTGCCTTTCTTGGCATAGCTCGTGTCCCAGTGGGCAGGCTGGGAGAGATTATATCTCATCAGTCCTGGCCTGGGACACGGGAAAGGATGAGAGCCTTTCTCAACACCTTGTTTTGTGTGGGCCTATGTGGGTTTGATTCCTTCAGCTGGAGAAGGGGAGTGAACCTGGGTCTCCCAGCCCCTGGGCAAGCCCCCTAACCACAAAGCTTTTCTGGAAAAGAAGGCAGCATTACTTCTTCCTCAGACTTTTTTATTTTACTAAACTGGTGCAGCAAGGTCCTTCAAAGAAAAAGTAGCCCTGCTGAAGGGTGGGAATCGCAACACATCTCTGTCCTCAGCTATCTTACTGGCTAATAATAACCAAGTTTTCCTCCCCAGTTTGGGCAGCGTCCCACCTGCAGCATGGGCTGCCCGGATGCCAATGAGCCCCACGCAGGAGGTGCAGGCGAGGCTGTCCCTTGTCCCGTGACAGCCAGGTGCCTGGGCATTCAACGTAGGGACACGCAACTTTTAGATGCTTGTATCATTTGTAAGGAAAGGTCCCGGTCAGTGCACGTGGCTGCCTCTCTGTGTCTTATATGTCCTTGGAAAACTGTTTCAGTAGAGCAGTGGGTTGGCTGGGACACTCACCTGCTCCAGCAGATAGGTGATGCTTTAGACACGAGGGAACATCTTCGAGACAAGAGACTGTCAGCGGCCTAAGTTACTCTTTTTTTTGCCTTGTGGCTGGGTCAGTTCCCCGCAGTGTCACAGAAGTTCAAGTCCCAACAGGTCTTGACTGGTCAACGTGACAGGCTGAGGAGCTCCCCTGCATCAGAGACCCCGTCTCCCTCGGAGGTGCTGCAGCACCCTGCAGCCAGAATCCATCGCATCTCCAAGGAGCCGTGCTCCCACTGTCTCTGGAAGAAAACAGCCAGGAGCTGCTGTTCAGGTGTATTTTTCACAGCTCTGTGTGTTTTGCTCGTGCTGGTGCATCCTATGCTTTGTGGAAAATATTCCAGGGGTGCTCAAGGTAGCATTGCATTTCTTTGTCCAGTACCACATAAATGATAAGTAAAATGTGTGCAAGCCTACGTGCCTATGTAAACCTGTTCTACCCATTTCAAGACATCTGAGCGGTTATATTCAATACGAAGCAGGTTCAGCTCAATTCCCGACTCTCTCTTTCTCTCCCTCTGCTGCACTCATGCGTGTGGATACTGCCCAAGTACCACCTTCCCATACTCACAGATCCCAAACATCAAGTCAGTTTTGGGTGGGAGTGGAAGGCAAAGCAACTCAAGGGGCCGTTTCTTATTCTGAGTTATATCTCTGTAAATCCAGAGCAATTCCAGGGGAATCAACCTGCACCAGCACCAGCAAATTTGTTCTTAGTTTGAGCACAGAATGTTTGTCACAGTTGTTATTAAATGATGCCTTTACATATTCCAGGCCTATTTTTAAAACAAAGGCAATGAAGTTAGGGCATCCAGTTCTATATATGGACACTCCAAATGGCACTGAAATGCCTCATGCATGTGTTTGGCTGAGTGTTGATTTGGGTGTCCAAATATGGACCTCAGAATGGGATATCTCACTTGGATAAGCATCCTTGCAAATTTGGCGCGCAGTGCTTATTTGAACAAAGCAAATTTATTTCTATCCTTTAGCACAGAAAAAGCACAAAATGTTTTCATTTTGAGGGACCTTCTTATTCATGGAATTGGACCACTCATATACTGTCTTGTGTAGTAGTTCTGAAAAAAAAATAAAGCCCTCAAAATCATCTAAGACAACACAGGAGGTAATTAATGCAGAGTGTTTGCAGTACACAGACCCCCTCTTACCACAAGGGCAAAATTCTCACTGACAGCAAGAATTCAATGCCAGCAGAAGGACCCGTGTGGCTTGATCATAGCAAACTCCCCCCTTGCCCTGGCAGTGTGAAGGGATGCACACTGGGCCAGCTGCTTAGAGACCTGAGGCAAAGCTGCCTCTCTCTGCTTGTGAAGACAGTCTCTGCATCTCAAAACTGCACGTGTGCAAGAGCTGGAGTGATTGCTGTTGCACACAGGAACCTTCCCCTGTATCTCCCAGTGCATCAGGATTTTCTTTGTCTGGCTCCTTGATGGTGAGTTCTCCAGGAAAGAGCTTGGCTTGACTATCAGGTCTTAGTGCGTAATAAATAATGTCAGCAGTGAGCGAGCACCGTTCTGTAAGCCTTTGCTGGGTTCCCGTTAATTGCGAAGGACCTTCTTACATCCTTTGTGTAATTCCACTCATTTTGTTGGCATCGTACAAGGGATGGATTTGGCCACAGAAATAAAGCAGGTTTCTTTTGCATAATGTATCGTACCATTTGGTCTACATTTTGCTGAAGGTTTATGTGTACTTGGAGATTTCTCCCCAGATACGCAGCTGTAGATATTTTTAAAATAGCAGACAATGAACTGATTCAACTGTCCAAAGCATCTGAATTTTGGGGTAAGTTGTTAAGAAAGTGCAAGGTGGGCAAATTTTCAGGAAAGCTAAGGTAGTTTGTGATCATTGGAAATGCATGAAGCCAGCTCCA
>NW_008825111.1:252471-255055 GCF_000699105.1 Pygoscelis adeliae
TGTCCTGATGATTTTTGACAAGCTGATTCCATTTCTGGAAAAAACAGTTCACGAGAGAGAAAGATTTCTCTAAAGAGTCTGTTGTTTTTCAGAAGAGTGAAAATGTGTGCTAACAATTCTGGACCACTGACAAAAGCAAAATCAATACACACGGCCTTCATTTTACAGCCAAGTTCAGATGAATAAATAGAGATGCAGCAAGCTGTTTACTAGGGAGACAAGCTTTGCTCTACGTGCCCTTCCAAGCAGGCATGCTAATGCTGTTGTTGTTTGCCTTACATGGCTGGTTAATGAAATCAGTCAACTAGTTACAGAGCTCACCGGACATTTCAAACCCCTCCATCAGCAGCGCTGGTTGTGCTGGCCAAGAGCTGGGAAGCAAACGTTATTGCGCGAGATAGCTCAGGACCTGCAAATATGTTGCTGTTGCAGAGTTTTGGGGGCATTTGGGAGGAGTTTGGTGCTTTGAAGAACCTAGGCTTGATTTCAGGGGGAGTTCATGCATAGAAAAACCCCATCCTTACGAAAGGACAGGCAGAACACACTCGGTACACGGCCCCAAATGCAGCACGAGCAAACTGCGCTTGCATGGATCCCCTTGAAATGAATGAAGCTGCAGCCAGTGCATCCATCCAGGGCTCTTCTCTAAAATCAGGACCTAACTCTGCGCTCTGCTAACTGCAGGTTTTTTTTTCCCCACACCTTGAACGCTGCAGAAACTGAGAGATGATGAGGGAGGAGCGAAAATGGAAGGGACATAGATACAGCCTCCAAGAACACTTACACATATTTTGTCGAGACTTCAGACTGAGTTTTGTTTGATCTGTGGCAAGGCAGGTAGAGAAATGAATAACCACATGCACAAAAAGGAAAAAAAATAATAATAAAACAACAGCACATTTAAGTGCATTTTTTTTTCTTGGAGATTTATTTTGTTTTAATAAATCTGACACCAGTCAGGGAGAGAGAAAAGCGTTGCAAGCCCAAAAGGAAAGCAGAGCACGCTGAGGGTGCTGCAGATTCTTGCTCTCTTGAAGATGTTTCATCAGTATCTCTTTGAGCTCTCTCCCCAGACTCAGGAGTTGTTGGATTTCCCCCTCTTTTTTGTTTTTTTGTTGTTTTTTTTGTTTTTTTTTAAAAAGCGAGCTTACTCGCCCGGTGTGTTTTCCAAGCTTTCACAGCTCTAATAAATAAGGAGCACCTGTAAAACAGTAGCTTGACTTAAGTGAATCTGTACAAAGGAAAATATAGAAATACAGTATATACATAGTGCTCATAGTGCACCATCACTACAAGGCTCTGGTTCAACTGACTCTGCTACCTTGCTCCCAACACCGCTGACACCGTCAGAGACACTGCTCCTGCAAACTGCTCCTCACTTCCCCGCAGCAGCCTTATAGAAAAGGTGTACTCTGAACACTCAAGAGTGAACAATTGCTTTATTCGAGTTAGTAAACAGTTACACTGAATCACAAGGTGATCTGAATTTTTTTTTAATTTTTTTGTTTGTTTTTGATTTTTTTGTGGGGTTTTTGTGGGGTTTTTTGTTTTTTTTTTTTCTTTTCTTTTTTTTTTTTTGTATTTGTCAGAATGGGATACTCCACGACTCTCTTACCAATTCAGTGCCAGTATAACATGCTCTAGTGTACTTTTGGACTCTTGGCTACAACTGTACAAGTGCACACAAGTAAATTCTACCCTGTTATCCTCCACCCACTGATTGAGGATCGAATTGCACATTTCTCTTAACCATGACAGGAGAAAGCAAACAGTGAAACAGAATCATGGGGGATCTTTCTCACTTTACCCTTGTTTTCATTGGTTTGTCCATACCATTCTAATTATCATGAAAGGGCTATGCATATGGAGAGATTGTCTCACTGCCTTCCTGGATCACTGAAAACCATCAGGGTTGAAATTTCATCCAAGTCTTTCGTGACGCCCAGCAAATATTCCCCTCAGATTATTTTACACCTTGAGGGAATTTTGGTCTTTAGTTCAACACTCTTGCTCTGTTCCCAAATGGGGCGCTATTTAGGGGAATTTAAAGAGAAAGCTGAGAAGAATAAACATTTACTGAGTTCTCTTGGCATTCAGTCTCTGAAAAACCACAGTATAAACTATTCATGCTGCTTCTTACATCTGTCAAATCAAAAATTAAAAGCCATAAAAGTGTAACACTGAAAATATGGCATTAGAAAGGATAAAGGTGGCCTTTGTAAAAATAACAAGGAAAGTATATTAGCCAATAAAATATTCTAACTCTTCATTTAAAAGTGCATCCTGGGTAGGACAGAGATGACTCTGAAGCGTTGCTACTCCAGTATTACCCCTTTCCCCCATCAAAACTTGAATAGGTCCAAAACCATACAATGCAAATCACGATTCTTAGTGTAGCAGCAAAACCACAGCAGTTTTTCAAAGGAAAAAAAAAAAAAATCCGTATCATTGTCCAGTCTCAAATATCTGAACTTTGAAGTCAGAGAGGAAAAAGTACCTATGTTGGTCCGTGTGGTTTTTGAAACCAGGGTGAAAAATCCCCCCCCAGCAAGAAACCAAGAGGAAAAAGCGTTCCTTGGAGGAG
>NW_008825111.1:255148-259779 GCF_000699105.1 Pygoscelis adeliae
CGTGACGTGCTGTCTTCTGGGTCAAAGGCACCCGTGGGACCGAGGCTTCCTCGGAGGGGCTTCGTGGCAGGAAGCTGCTTTCTTTGCCGGACTTTCAGCCAGAGGGGGTGGTGAGCGGACCAGCTGGTGTCATTCGGTGGAGTGACGTGGTTTGCTCTGCTCCCTTTCTCCATGCAAGGTACCCTGTCAGCGAGCGTTCCTGCAAAGCAGACAAGTAGACGTGGTCAGGGCGAGTGGCAGGAGACTCATCCCAGGTGGGCTGGGTACCGCCTGAGCTTGCATGCAGCCTCATGCTGGGTGGACAGCTGGGCAGAGACACAAGCCCACTGCTTCGGCCTCGGCTGCCCCTCGTGCCGCAAGGGCTGTCAGTACACGCAGCCTCCGAGGTCGCTGGAAAGGAAGATGGAGGAATTCCTGCGATAAAAAGCTGGAAACTGATATAATAATAGTTCATTCTCTGGGTTTCATAGAGCGCCTTTCATCCTACAAGAGCATGGGTGAATAATGATACTCTGCAATTATACAGTACCCTTCACCCCTTGATCTCAGTGTGCTTTACAGAGCTGGGTTGTACCGCTCTCTGCATGGCACAGGTGGGAAAGTGGTGTCACAGGAGGAGAAGCATTTGGACCAGGACTACCCAGTACCTGGGATGGGGATAGGATGGGGAACATCGCGCATGCCAGGGCTCCCCAGAGACCCCTCACTGCACAGGCTGGTGTGCAGCTCCACAGGGCTCATTGGTCTCACAGGGAAACTGGGACGGTACCCGGAGACAGCTCCACTCTCACATAAATATGCATTTCCCACTAACAGAGCTAACTCTGTAGGTACTATCCGTGCTATGCATGCAAACTGAAGATGCCCCTCTTGGCCTTTCCCCAAATCCGTAGTCATACAAAGGAGAGATGTATGCTCAACACAGCAAAACCGAGCTGCAATGACGGAGGCTGGGCTGGAGTTCCCCGCAACCTCCTCGGTCCTCTCTTGGGATGGTCTGCAACCAGTCTTGTACCACCACCATAGCAGCTACAGCGCCAGGGGGTCACAACCAGCAGAGCACAGTGACTGACACTGCCTAGCATGACAAACGGAATTCAAATAAAGGCATTTTAGGACCCAAAGTAGAACTAGGCATTACTCTCACTGAGGCAAACTGCTACCAAGATCTTGTATTTTCAGTGTTGAACGCATACATTTCCATGGACCATGTATGAGACGAGAACAAAACTCTCCAGATCCTTCTAGAACAGATCACAGAATTAGGCAAAGAATTTAACTTTCCAGCTGTTCCCTTCTTCTATCCCGGTCCTCATTTCCAGGTCCATTTTTCTCCTGTTACCTGACCAGATGTACTGACTGCTTTTGTTTTCTTTCTTTTCTCATTTTTTAGGACACAAAAGGAATGCATCCCACAGGACTTATTCAGACAACTGCTTCTGAAGCCCACCGGTGCTTTGACTGGGTGAACAATACTGGAGCAAACACAGCTTTATTGATTTGAGGCCTTCAGAAAGCTGCATGGTAGCTCCCCTAAAATAAGGTGAGCTTTGCCAATGGTGAAGGCCAAGGTCTGAAAATCTTTGGAATCATGATTTCGAAAACCCGAATCACCTTCTCATCAATCTAATGCAACTAACAACACCCCAGTGGTTATAAGCTCCTGATGCCTCAGTTTATCTAGGGGCTACTGGATGATACACCATGGCCTCATGTGCTTCTGCTTCCCTTGTCAGTTGACCATGTAGTCTGCCTAGCAGGGACTGTCCTCTCTCCCTACACAGCGTGCTTTGGACTCTGTCTCCTTGGATGGGATCTGCTGTCCCCTAAAGATTCGGACTGAAACTCTGAAGTACTTATCGGCCTTAATTTTAGTGCTGGGTCACATTTTCCTTCTCAGTCTGCTCCACGACCTCCCCTTCACACTGGCTCCTCTGTGATCCCTCTCGTCACTGTGCTCGTATCCCCCTGCCAAACCTCCACCCTTCTCAAAGCAGAGACTGGAAGGCATATTGAATGTGTTGACCAGCATAAACTCCCAGAGCATGGAGATTACTATATCTAGGTTAAGGAGTAACATTTGGGCTTTCAGGCAATGTGCCCAGCAGGATGAGCAGCTTTGTGTGTACAGAGTGCTGTGGACAAGAACTAGACTGAGAACTGGGAAGTATCCACCTACTAAGTACTCCCCATAAAGTACACGACTGCTTTCTGTCACTTTTTGGCTTGAAATCTTGCTCTGAGATTAACTAAAAAGGGAAGCAGAGAAAATAAAATCTGTAACGTCTGTATGAAACTTCACTCTGCACTTCAGGTATCTTGCCTGCTCCTCTCTTTCCATACATCAACAGAAATGAATTTCCATCCCTCACTAATCAGTCTCAAATGGCATGGCATAGCACAAACTGTTAAGTGATTTGGGAGGGAGGGCATAAAGAAGTTCCCTAGCTGTTGATGCTTTCTGCCTGAAGCAGTCAGCTAGCTTTGTAAGTCTTGTCTATTTTCCCCTACTGCAGATAGACTCAGTGTAACAGACTGCAGATTGGAGAGAAGGACCTTCCCTGTTGATTGGCTCATATGGCAGTCATTGTGTTTGATAAGTGTATCTTTGTAGCAATCAAGTGACAGAATAAAAATCCGTATCAGGCATAGCATGCAAAGTTTTGTGAAGAAACGAGAACACACTAGTCATCACCACTTCACATTTAGACGTTATACACCTTGTGCCAACACCAGCGTGCATGACCAGCACAATAAAGTCAGCTATTTATATCTCCCCCAAAAAACAAATTATTTTTTAGGGGAGCAACATATGCTCTTCACCCCAGCTGAACTTGCCCTCAACACACATCAAATATTGCTGATCAGATAGAAAAATTGTGTCAGCCACAAAAGAATAATTTTTGTAAGCATAAAGCCATGGAGTTGAGCTTATGTGAGTTGCACTGAGGTGAGCACACTGGGTTTTGCCTGCTTTCTAAAGCTAAGTAGGTCTGGGCTGATTTTGGGATGGAAGACCACCTAGAAGTCAGAGGCAGGCTGTAGTTCCAACCCCAGGAGGCAGCATGGAAAAGATGACAGAAAGAGAACAAGTAGGAAGGCTCATTTCTGCCCCACTGTCAACGCAGGGGGGCAAAAGGAGAATAACTCAACTGGATGATGACCCAGCTCAGAGGTTCACCTATGCGGGCTCAGATAGCGACGCAGTGCTCCTCTGAACAGTGGGTGAGAGCTGCACTGATGCCCTCTGTGGCTGTTAGTTGTAACCTGAGCAATGGGCAGCTATGAAACAGGCTGCACCAATGCAGAGCTTCCTCTTTCCTTTATGCCCTGACACATGAGGATTTAAATCCTTGCTCAAAACAACACAGAGTTAGAGCTTGGCAGGACAGTTTGGCAACTAGGGCAAAGCCTCCCCAGCAAGCTTCCCTCCTCCCTTTCTGCAGCTAGCCAGCTCTTTCCAGGTGCTGCTGCAGACCTACAGCCCTTTGTCCTGCGTAGCCCCTGGGACTGGTGTGGTAGGAAGCTTGACCCTAGAAGTACTCCTTGCTCCACTCCCCCTCCATGCCTCCATGCCGAGGAGCCGGGTAGCTCAGCTGTGAGGGCATTTCCTTCTCCTGCTCCTCCATACCCAAGCACAGACTCCTGCGTGCCCACTCCCAGCGCTGCCCCATGAGCTGAGTGTTGCCACGCTGGCAGCATGCTCCTGCTGGCCGTGATAGTTGCCAGAAATAGCTGCTTTTACCCACTGCCCTCCCTGGTCATGTCGTACCTCCTCAGAGGGGCCATGTCATTGACATGGCTTTGGACACACGCATGCCTGCAAACACACACAGTTTTTTCCATGGTTGCTTCCCCCTCATTCTGCACTCCATTGAACATTTCTGTCTCCAGATTCACATCTTATTGTTCAGAAAAAAATTAGAGACTGGGTGGGGAGAGCTGAGGCAACCGTTGATGTGGGCTGGCATGGCAGAGTTTCCATCATTTAGCACAGCACTTAATTCACCCGGACAATGAATGCTGATGTGCTAAAAGAGGCCTAGTTCATCTGGGACATGCATGGCCCTAGAGAAAATGCACTGCAATTATTTTCTCAGGGAAACTGCTCTGAAGATAAACCACAAGAGTGCAGCTACAGTCAGCATGGGAGCAAGCTCAGCCCTGGAAACACTCTGGAATCATCTGTTACTTGTAATAGTTCTGTAATTTATTTTTTTTTTTTTTAGCACTTCTTAAAGCAGTTCAAGCTTCTTCATTAAAACCTTCCCCTTTGAATATTTCATGATTTATCTTTCCATGACCTAACTGAAGGGATGCCACATTGCAAGAGTCAGGGGAGGCCTTTAGCATGAATGGGATAACAAGCAGGGTCCTTAAGCACCATCCCTTGATTTCGAAGGTGGTGTTTTCCTTCTGCTCTGGTCTTGTAAGCTATGGATTCTTCTCAACTTTGGGTCAGATACGCAACTCAGGCTCTCCCGCCTACTGAAACGCGAGCTGTAATCTGAGCAGACATTGTGACTTCAAGGAATGCATTGGGGAAGAGGCTTGGGATTTGCCCTCCTTTTATGCCTAGGCAGAAGAAGTGGTAGGGACAGCTTAGTCACCCCCAACTCTGTGACTGAATT
>NW_008825111.1:259816-267337 GCF_000699105.1 Pygoscelis adeliae
CGTATCCAGTTGCCTTGTAGTCAGGGAAGGACCTTGAGGAAGAAACATGAACTGGAAAGCAGAAGGTCTGTCGTGTGCTGATGCCTGCTTCCCTGCATCTATTCCTAGAAAAGCCTTTGGGGAAATTTCACCAGTTTACATCTACGTTCGGCCCCTTGCTGGTACATTTAGTACTGTCTCTCACTAAACTCATTCAATGTATATTAAACTGAACCCTGAAACTAGCTAGTGAAGTTAGGAACAGGGATGTATGTCACCATGCCCTTGTTATGTAGCAAGGAAATGGAGGAAATACAGTTCCAGGCTCTCCTTCATGTTCCTGCACGGCCCAAGGGGAAACCACCTCTTAAAAAGAGGGAGCAAAGGAATCATCACTGTGGAAGAGACCCTGAGAGTCACCAAGAAGATGTGGGCTCCACACTCCTGTATTTACCAGGCAGCCAGCTCACTGAAGAGAAACGAGACAGAAATGAAGCCCTCTACCCCATTCAAATTTGGTGAGAATTGTTCAAAACCCAGCTATCTAGCAGCAGAGTCTGTTCTTGACTGCTTTGTTCCAGCCCCAGGCTCCACGGTAGGGATACAGCATAAGGCAAAGGGGTAGTTTCTTCTCTCCATTATACAATTACATAAAGACAGTGCTCCCCCCAAAATAGGAGTACAGTCTTGGCCTGGGTAAGCATGCAGCTCTTCTTCATAGCCAGTGGAAAGAGGATTCCCTAAATTCAGCAGAGAGCAGCCACATACTTGGGCAGAATGGCCTGGGCTGCTGTAAATCCTCCCCTGTACCACAAAGCAGCAACGCAACTTCACCGTGCCACTTGCTCTGCACAGACCCAGGGGACAAAGCACCTCCTTTCCCCTTCAGGTTTGGATTCTCCTGGGCAAAACAGCTGCCACCGAGAACCCATGCCACAGCATTTTAAATTTCCATTTCCTCATGTTCCTATCACTGTCAAGCTTTTTGTGAAAATAGCTCCCCACTGAATCACACTGCTTTCTCCTTTCCTCTCCTTGTGGTACAGGGAGTGGGCAGGCAGGGGCTCATAAACTTTAACCCAGAGGGACCAGTGTCCTCATTCTCCGTCCCATGCCCAGGGGTGCTCCAGAGCAGGCACTGCCTTAGGTGCTCTGAAACACACCTGGGAAGAGCCTCTCTATCCACCAGCCATGGAGGGAGGCAGAGGAGACCAGTCCTGACAGGCTAAGATGAACAATTGTTCTCAGTTCCCCAGATTTCAGCACCGGTGCTGCTGTCAGGTTTCGCCGCTGTTGTCATCCTTCCTTCCCCACCTATACCACTTTCTACTTTTCGAAGTAGCAATCTCCCCAGAACCTCTCTAAATATTCTCTTCATGTAATTTTTCACCATTTCAAAGAAGTTTCTCATGGTTTAACCTTTTATAGAACAATTACTCAGCGAGTTCATGAAACTCCCCTTCACTTTCAATCTGAACTAAAGACAAAACCAATGTCAACCAGGCCCTCCTGCCCAGACCCATGGCACCATCTTTCTCCAGGCTTTCACTGACAGAGGGTCTCTGCTTTACATTTTGGGGCATTTCAAGGTACGTATGCAAGTCATGCAAAGAGGAAAATGCCACCACGGCTCTGGACTTGTCATATCAGCGGTAGCACCCACTGTCCCTGGGCATGGCCCCTATGGCACATCACAGAGCCTGCCTGGGCCAGATCCTGCTTTACACTGGGGTAACTGGGTATATCTCCACAACAGCAAGGCAGCCCATTGCCCTCCAGGTAGAGCAGCACCAGTGTATTTGGCAGATCTGTAAATAGTTTGCTCTGCCCCACCGATGCTTCATGTGCAGATGTGGCAGAAGATATGATTTTCCTTTGTAAAAAAAAAGCCAAATTTTCAACTAATTTTCCCATTCTGCGCTGGGATAAAGCTGAAACTTTGCAAGGATCTTTTTGCAAAAAAATAACAAACAAAAAAAACATAAAAACTAAAACAGAAGGAAAACCAAATCCAGACAGTTTCTACTCTCCTTTCCTGAAAACAGGCAACCACTGTGATGTGATAACCCTTCTTTAAGCCTCCGATTTTGTCTGAATCAGAATAGAAACTTCAACTTGAATTTCAGCAGCCTCCTATGGGCCCAAACCACTAGGCTTTTGGCTATTCTGAGGTGGTTCTCAATTTTCTTATTCAAGCTGATCTCTCCAGTAAAACCAGATAAATAGCCAGAAAAAGGCAGATTAACTATGGGTAGCAGTGTGGAGGAGGACGAATGGTGAGGATGGGGGTCTTGCTGAGCAACAGCCCGTACCTCCCTGTGAGAGTCCTCCTCAGCTGGTTACACCTGGGTCTGGCTTTTTCATCTGAAATACTATTGTGGGCCACAAAACAATAACAACAACAATAATAACAATAATAATTTTTTGCAGAAGCAGCATTGAATCTTTTTAGTGAAAAGCTTCAGCATCCCGTATCAGGAAGCAATCAGCATTTCCCATTTTCCCACGAAAAACCCCTCCATCTGTAACCATCCAAGGCTGCATGCCTGCCACCATCCCCATGGGGTTTCTCCCTGCTTTTCACAGCCCCCATCCTGGTTCGTTTCAGCCTAAGCAAGAGCAGATGCAGACTCATCTAAAGGCAAGGGGGCATGCTCAGGTGGCCAAAATGTCAGGTAGATTATACTGTGGGGGAAGGAAGAGAAAAAACCCACCCAGAACACATACGGAACAAGCAGGTGAGACCTGGCATAGACCTCGGTGCAGTGCCAGGCACCTTAGGGCATCTCCCTTATCCCCAGCACTGCTGGCCACTGAGCGACCTGCACTGGACCCAACCGTTGCTTTAGATTTTTGCTATTTCCCACCTCCCCTACCCACCCCAAGAAAACAGGAACAATATTTTTACCACCAAGATAACCAGCTCAGCAATAATTGGTAAACTGCTTCAAATAAAACAGAACTGGCATTTTAATTGTACTTTGAAAGGTAGGGTCAAAATTCAAATTTTCAGTGACCTCATCATGTATCTTTTATACTAGTGTTCAAGCATCTCTCAATTGGAGAATTCCTGTGAGAAAGGGTTTTTCTCCCCCTCCTTTTGGATAAGCAACTTAGAAGTGGCAGCACAAGTGGTTCATGAAAGCTTATAAATATTTGGAGCATAAGCAGGCAACACAAAGTTTTACATTTAACCACGTGGGCTCCAAATAAATAGCTGAAAATTGCTCTAACCATAGGTTTCAATATCAATCGGCTGATGATGGGATGCAGATCTTTCCAGAGAGGTCGGAACTCGATAGTTATTTCACTCTGCACTACCCAATCCCTAAACCCCCTATTTTTAAATTTTTTTTTTTTTTTTTTGCAAATGTGTGCTTCCATAGAAGATGATTACTTTACACAGCCTGAAAGTCCAAAACCGGGACTGGAAGATGGAGTGCAGCAGAGAGTGGGGGCGTCCTCTCGACAAACGCAGTTCAGCCTCTTTGCCTCTAGATAATTTGTTATTGTAGGTTGGCTCGAATTTAAGACAGTAATGTTTCAGAAACACTTGGGAAAGCAAGCCAGCTGCAGGGAGGATATCGTTACAAATTGAGACACATGTTGTACAGGAATACCATTCTTTTCAAATACCAAAATCATGTCTGGGGAAGTAAAGCCATGCAAATGAGTCAGAGGCAGGACCTCGGTCTGTAACGTGCCGAGGGCCTTCAACGTGCATTAGAGGCACGGAGCACTGAGTGCACACAGTACTGCACAGGATCAAGCCCAGATATTTAATTAGCTGTAATTTTCACAGCAGAAGCAAATGTTGAATAGTTGAGGGTTCTGCAAAATGTCAGAGGTTACTTCGATTCACGGCTCTCACGAGATGATCACACACGCTTTCCCGGGAGTGAAATGCAGTTCATTATCAAAATAGTGTAAATAAGGTAAAGATTAGTAGGCCTCAGCCGTGAGGCCTCGACTGATGGAGGCACCTAGGAATGTGCTTAACTTGCCTGTTTTGCTCTATGGGACCTAAAAATAGGGAGGGACTCAGCAGGTAATCTGGAAACAAAAAGTGCTTCAGAAAAGCTTGCTTGTCACAGTCTGATTTCCTCCTGATTTCTTGCTCAAACAGCTTTGCTTCTGCTTTGCTTGAATCTCCCACTGCTTTTTTAACAAGAATTTAATTTTATCTTAAAATCCGTTGCTCGCTGCTTGATTATGTCCAACTTTTTTGCAACCACAGTCCTCAAAAGTGTTTTAAGCAAAACACTTCTTTTTGACCCACTTTTCAGGTATTGCTCGTAATACTGAGAAATAGTTTATAAGCTCTTCACAGTTGTTCAGACCTCACCGCTCCGCACTGAAGTTGGCCATGGTTGCTTCAGGGTCAAGCTTCACAAAGGCTATTAGGTGCTTAGCTCCTTATCAGATTCCAGCAGCAATCAGACACATACCGTCCAGGATCTTGGCCTCTGAATGTAAAGGCAATTGTTGCCTCAGATGATGTTTTTACAAGGGTGCCTGTCTGTTTTACTATGGTCTTTGTTGTTAGGGACTTTGTATTTAATCATGAGTTGTTCTTTTTTTCCCCATAAACTTTCCCTGTGCCACTGACTTCGGTAGCTCAACAGCACAGGAACAGACTGATGGAGAGCTAGAGTGTCCCCCCCTGTGCCAGTTCTACACTTAACACTTTTGAATGGAGCCAAATCTGCTTTGCACCAACTTAAATAAGAGGAGCATTAGGCGTTATATGTATGAAAATGCCTGGTTGGTCTTTAAAGCCTGGCAAAGAATTATGAGTAACTCGTTTCCATATGAATGTGGGTTGTAGCAGCTTGAGGAATGGCATGGGTAAGATCCTTATTTCAGTTCAAATAATTTTCATTTCACAAGACAATTAAAACTAATAAGGGAAAGTAAGCACTGAAATGATCTCTGAAGTCAGTGGTCCCAGGTCCTGGGAGCTGTCAGGTAGGCTACAGCCTCCAGGAGCTGCAGGCTCTGCAAATTTCTGTGGATCTGTCAATCGAGCTACGGTATTTTTTGCTGGCTGAAGTTCTGGCCCCGTGTTTTGTTTGCCAGCAGCCCTAGATGCTCACTACCTTTGCAAATCAGACCAGGTGTAGTTATTTTCTAAACTGGGTTCAAGAATCAGATTTCATATTTGAAACATATGCCCTAGGAGGTTTTATAGAAAAGCAGGAGGAACCCATCAGAAATCAGCACTTGTTCCTTTGATTCGAAGAGTGTACAGTGATCTACGGCAGCGTACCACAAGCCTGCTATTTACTGCCACTGAGACGGAAGTTAGTGCTCCCACACCCCGGCAGCAAGATGTGGGAGCTGAAAGCCACTCTGGAAGTATGTCATTTTATACTTCACCATTTTGAGAACCTTTTTTTTTCTTTCTTTCTTTTTTTTTCTGGGAAATCCTTTTTCTGATTTAATATATCTCAGAAGCTACACAGGCAATTTTGAAACATAAGATCACACTGCTAGAGCCAGGCAGCTCTCAAGGGCAAAGCTTCAGTTCCAAGCAAATGTGTTTAAGGCTTTGTGGTGTTAACAGTCTCTCCTCTCCCCCTTCGGATAAATGGAAAATTTCTGTAGGCTCGTAAGAAGCCAGGTGAAGGAAAACTTCTGAACCAGAAGAGTAGGTGTTAAGTGTACGAGTCCAATTACTCTGCTGATTTAAATTAGTTTAGCACCAGTGGAACTATATCCAGTTAAAATTAGCTAAGGCTCTGGCCCATAGTACTGTGTCAATGAAGATGATTAGCAACAAAATGTGTTTAAATACCTAAAATCTGTTTTCAAGTATAACTTTAAGGTCAAATTCTATCCTGATCAGAGCGAGGAGGGCAGGGTAAGATGCTGGTAGAGAGATGCTACAGTGACAGGGGAGAGATAAAAACTCTTAAGGCAGAAAGGGAGGTTAATAGCTATGCCCCTTGCCTCAGGAATCCTGACCAGAGCAGGAAATCTTGTGCCGGACTATTATGGGCAGGGGACCTCACAGTGGGATATATATTACTTCTGCTCTGAACTGGAGCATTCTGCATGTTGTATATTTTTACGACTACAATGTATGGACTAGACAGCTGGAGGTTTGGGCCTGTAACACAGCAGATGCTGACCCCAGGACATATGGGTTGGCTCTGTAGGTGGCCATACTCCTACTATTTCCATTACTTCTGGGAGAAATTCTGCTGACACAAGCAGAAAAACTCCCTTCTGCCCCCAACATAGGATTAGCCAACACACATACATACACACACATACACAGAAGCTAGTTGTGAGTTTAGCGTGTGCCACTTAATTTTCTAATTTTGTTTACCATAAGTATCATGTTAAATCCAAGCAGACCTTTGCGTGTCCATTTATTTGCTTTAGGAAACCTTGACACCAAAACTGGAGGGTTAAAACTGATCCCGCCTGGATGTAAAGCATGTAGGCAGGCAACACTAACACTGCTAATTTTAGAAACTCACGTTGCTCAAACTTGAAAAAATAACACCCAACAGAATATTCTTCCTAGCTTCATTCCTTTATCATAGTAGGACTTTGGCACTGAGACATCTTTTGCTGGTTCTTCAAATTGCATCAAGCTAGAACAGCTTGACAGTCCACATCCTGATGGAGAGACTAAGCTTTAACATCAAGGATTATGTTGCTGATTAGCACTTCCAATAATCAAGTAATTGGTACATTAAATAATCCAGAGTTTGGCGACTTGCCTGAAAAGGTCACGCTTGCATTGATTCCTTTTTAGAGAGTCCATGTTGCTATTACACGAATTCAATCTGTCTGTCCAGAACTCTAGCGTAAAAATATTTGGCTAATTTCCTTCTTTTCATACAATTTGATGGGAAATAAAATCCAGGAAAAGTTGCACATTAGGGCAATATGTTCAGATTTTCCAATTAGGGTAGGTGGGGAGCAAAAGAGAAAAAGACAACTGTCTGGACTTTCTCTTCTCCCGGGTTAGAGTGGCCAGTGCAATCAATACAAACCTCCAAGGGCCCAAGTCAACACAATTATTAGTGCAGCTCCTACCCTCTTTGTATTTCAGTAGAATTTCTGTGAGGTTTGGAGTGTCTCATGAGGGATCCTCCCCGCAACCAGGCTGCCAAAGGAGCAGGGCTTTACCTCCGCCTTTCCCCAGGCCTGGGCAGGAGGAACTCATCGGAACGGCAGAGGTCAGGGCTGCGGCATAAGGGGATGCACCAATGCTCTGTTCCCCCTGCTTGTCCCCTCTGTACAGACATGGGCAGGCTCTGAGCCTTGTGCAGCCTTCACAGACAGACTACTGGGAGGCCAGAAATCTAAGCAGCCCCCCTGCTCCCCTGGACTGGCTATTACCCGCACTAGTGAAAGGAGGGCTCTGCATGAAACCAAAGTCCTCACCTCAAATCAATCATCAGAGCTGCACAAATCACTTGTGTGTGCCTTGAGAGGCTCAAAACCCACCCGCATTTCACTGAGGTACCCACTGGAGTGAGATGGTTATCATGCTGTTTATTTCTACAGAGTATTTTGGGTATC
>NW_008825111.1:267629-281825 GCF_000699105.1 Pygoscelis adeliae
GGATCCTGGTCTCATATCTCTTCTGCACAGAGGCTACTTCCTTTCTTTTTGTGGAGAAAGGAGGGGATGAACACAGACTGACTAATAATCATTGCCATGCTATGCTATCGCACAAACCCCAGAGGCACGGCAGACACCTAGGCTGGGCTTTTTAACTCTCAGTGTCTATGGGGACATCTATGTCTGTGACAGCCACCCTAAGTTTCCTTCACAGCAAGGAGAAATAGGCACTCCTAGGGCACAATTCATCTGAGCTGTCTTAGTTGTCGACTTCAGGATGAGCTCAGCTGTCTCTTTGAAGTGCCTACTTCTCTAGGTTGATTTTAAAGAGAGTTTAGACAATTAGCTCAGCTGTGTCTTCGTTCCAGATGTCTATATTGGGTCAGATTAATCTTGCCTGGCAACTTGAAAACTTTCCTGTAAGACAACCCTTACACTGAGACAAAGGAATATATAAAAATCTTGCTGAATGGGAAAATGGTTATTCCTGAGGATAACCACAGTGGCAGTTATTGACATTTAGAGAATACAAAGAGCTGAGGACAATAACTGTGTCCTGGTTTCGGCTGGGATAGAGTTAATTTTCTTCCTAGTAGCTGGTACAGTGCTGTGTTCTGGACTTAGGATGAGAATAATGTTGATAACACACCGATGTTTTAGTTGTTGCCCAGCAGTGCTTACACTAAGTTGAGGACTTTTCAGCTTGCTATACTCTGCCAGCGAGGAGGTCCACAAGAAGCTGGGAGGGGACACAGCCAGGACAGCTGACCCAAACTGGCCAAAGGGATATTCCATGCCATATGACATCATGCTCAGTATATAAACTGTAGGGAGTTGGCCGGGGGGCGGTGACCGCTGCCTGGGAACTGGCTGGGCATTGGTCAGCAGGTGGTGAGCAATTGCATTGTGCATCACTTGTTTTGTAGAGTCTTTTATCATTATTATTATTATTATCATTATTAATATTGTTATTATTTTCCCTTTCTTTTCTGTCCTATTAAACTGTCTTTTTCTCAACCCATGAATTTTACTTTTTTTTTCCCCAATTGTCTCCCCCATCCCACTGGGGGACAGGGAGCGAGTGAATGGCTGTGTGGTGTTCAGCTGCCTGCTGGGTTAAACCACAACACTGAGTGATAAAGCATCCTTCTTGTCTTTTCAATGCAGCTTGTTCAGTTTGCCCACTTTCTCTGCCAAATACTATCCGTGAAGCGATGTCATGTATAATCGTGTCAAGAGGCAAAAATATACACAACTCGGTGAAGCCAGAACTCTCTCTGAGTTTTAAGGCTTTGGCTCTGGATGTTGCTAAACGCTTTTTGGGATCGGGACCTTGGAAAGGTGGCATTACTGCAGCCTGGATGGTCTGGGCAAGCATAAATAGATGCTAAGAACCAGCCTGTCTTTAACTATAGTGTCAGCACACAAATGTGCAAGTCTCTTAGCACTGGCTTGAAACAAACCACAGCTATGGGGAGCTTGAGCAAGGTGGGAAAGGATGGGTTAACCATGGCTCTCCTAGAATTAAATAAAAGGGATACAAATAGTGGCCTTCTCACTAGATCAAATCATGATCCCTAGGTAAAAGCATGCGTACATTTATGAAGAGATAATCTTTCAAGCTCCAAAGGTGGCACACTGGGGTTTGCAATAAAGATCTCACTGCTGAGAGAGACATATAGTCCATCCATACCTCCAGGGTGGGTAGGGGGATCCCCACTAGCAGGGCCTAGGAGCGTGTAAAGATTTTAAATATTCATTTGACTTCTGAGTTATTGTATATGTTGGTTATTAGTCCAAGAAAGTTATAGTTGTCCTCTGTTCTTACAAATGTGTCTTTTAAATGTGTCAGCACATGCCGAGAGCAAAGAATAATGGTTCTGTTCCACCGAAGAAAGTAAATAAATACTGTTTGTGATCAAGGGAAGTAACATTTCCGGCACTGCAGTCAGCACCGGGAACATGGCGTTAACAAAAAAAAAGGGAGTCCTGACTATACTGCGGTATCTTTGATGGTGCAATTAGCCTGCACTGATGGAGCAGGGAGATGTTGCAATGGCCCAGATCCCACAGCCTGCGCCGCTATCTACAGTTGTAGGTGCCAAGCCCTTCAAGGCAATATTCGTATTGCACCGCTGCAGTCGCTATTTGTGCTACCAGGGACAGGGATTTACTGGAGGCTACAGAATATTCCACGGATTGTAATGAAATTTGGCATGTCATCAAGCCACATCCGGCAAACCGTCAGTATTTTACTGCTGAACAGATTTCTTGTAACACCCACCATTTTCCCTTTTCCTGAAAGAAGCTCTCCACGCTTGTGAATCTAAACAAATGCAATTACATTTGTTTCTTGCTCACAGGTTTGAAGCAACAGACATATATTAAACTAACAGTTTTACAAAGGCGCTGTTTTATCAGAGGGATTCAGTAGGCTGGGAATAGGGAATGAAGGGTGGGGAGGTTTCTGCCTCTGGAGCATTGTCCTTGGACAAGCCATGCTTGTTGGTGGGCTTACCCATATCTCTGCCTTGCTTTGCAGCCCTACCAGGAACCACGCACATATAACGACCACAGGGCTGGGGGAAACCTCAACTGCCTTCTAAGGTAGGAGACTTGCACCGAAGGCAGATACCTCAGGTAAGAGAGTAAAGCCCCATGGCACAGGTCTTGCTGAGATAAGCTACAGCAGGCAGGTCACAAACAGCAGGCGGTCCCTAAGCACCGATACCCGAGAAAGGAAAGCTCAGGGAGAGGGGGTTCACTCCCCCGAGAACAGCCCGGCTGAAAGCCAGGGTGCGGTCTGGAGGCAGACCAAAGTAAGATGGTTGGAGATGACCATTTGGTAAGTCAACTGGATCTGAGCTAGCAGGAAGCAGCTGGGTCGTCCTGCTCTATGCTATGCTGTAGGGCAATTTCAATCATCATCATGAAGGCTTGAGTTGCTGCATAACTCAGCTGGAATAAGTAAGCAGATTAATGGCCCAGACCTAAACCGTATCCTAGGCAGAAAACCACTGACTTTGACATACACAACACAATAATTTCACAGCCAGCACCATCACGAAATGTTCTGTGAGCAAGAGTGTAATGAGGCTGCTGATGGATGGAGTACTGACAAGTACAGATGCAATACAACACAAAGAACAATATTAAAACATAAATACCAATAGTATTCTGAAAGTGCTGATAAATCGGGATCTCTATCTTGTTTCACAAAGGCCATATCCACACGAGTTTGACCTCATACCTGAAAATACTCATTCTACTCACACAGAAGGCAGTAGTGATTACACAAACCTTTACTTATTCTGATTTCGAATTCGGAGACACCTCCTTTTCAATGGTGGCTCCAGATCCTCTGGCCCTGTGCTGAGTATTGGCGTTGAGATAATGCATGGTGCGATAGCAGTCTTTTCTGCTGGTTTTGGCACAGGCTGGATCACGCAACCTGTCTTGGGCAGCATCCGCAAAGCATACGCATGGTCCTCGTCTGCTGGGTTGTTAAGGTTTGGGTCCTGTTTGTCTCCCCCAGCAAGGGGCTCTTCCCCAGTCTTCTTGCCAGCATCTCCCTCAAGGTGGCAGTTTGATGCGCAGTTGTTCTCCTTAACGGACTCCAGCTCGCTCACCGCCAGCTCCTCCAGGGGCTGGGGCTTTTTCGGCTCCTGGGGCGGCTCCGGGTTCTTGGAACCCTCCGTGCTCTTCGTGCCATTCACAATGACGTTGCACACCGCTGCACCAGCTTCCAGTCCCGGCGTGCCGGAGGCCAAGGAGACAGGACAGCAGTGAGCTCCGTCACTGCACGGTAACGTTTTTGAGTCAACTGGGCTGCAGTTGTCCCTGCAGTCACTGCAGTTCCTTTTGTCTGAGCTACCAAAAGCCAAATTTACAACACTGTTAGGTTCACGTTCAACTTTCACTTGGGCGTGTAAAGCCCTGTGGATAACATTGTGCAGCCTAGACCGGTGGCCTACTGTTAGGTCTATCACACCGTCCTGTGGACCCTGCAGCACACTGGGGAAACCAAATTTACTGTTCACTGGACTACTAGGTCTGACAGTCAAGTCAACAACTTCATTTTTACTGTGCTCCTGAAGAACTTGAGCTTGATTTAGGGACTGGCCTGAACAGCTCGGTGATGAGTCAGAGGATTTAGACGATCCTTGCTTTGACTCTCGAGGGGATGAAGAGCTATTGGTTGGCTTTGCCCCAGGCGTCTCACTGGAGGTACTTGGAATGAAGCTTTCGCCATTGCTGGAGAAGCCATTGGGGGGTTTGGAGTCATTGATGTGAGGGATGGGGATGGGAATGGGGATGGGGACGGGCAAAGGGACAATGACAGGATATGGCACTAGTAGAGTCGGGGGTGGCACCAGCGGGGCAAGGGATGGCAATCCAAAGTTCATCATCTGTGGCATAGGCATAGGACCATTTGGCATCATGCTGACAGGGGGAAAGGGAAGACTGGGCAAAGGAGCTCCAGGAGGGGGAGGCGGCAACAAGCCTGGAGGATTCCCAGGCATGGTAGGTGTTGTGGGGGGATGGATATGAGGGGAAAGCATTGGCCTGTGCATGGGGCTAGAGGTGGGACCCATATTTCTGGGACCACCTGGTGGGGGACCGATTCCAGGAATCATTGGATTTGACAGAGGGCTGTTAGGATTTGAGGCATGGTGAGGTGGCCCACGAATAAATGGGGGACGGATTTGCTGCATAATTTGCTGTTCCATGAATATGGGCAGAGGAACTGGCCCACGGTTTGTCATCACCATGGGAGGACTGCGAGGTGGGACACCAATTGGAGGCACAATGCTAGCAGGTGGCTGGACAGAAACTGGTGGAATATTTGGATTCTCACTGATGGGAATAGGTTTGGGAACTGGTGTGGGGATTTTAGTGACAGAGCAGTTGGCAGTGTCAGACGGAGAGGCAGTGGTAGACGCCGATGGTCCAGGACCTTGAATTTGGCCAGCTGCAGACGCTGGGGATGGGGCTTTTCTCCGAGCATCTGCTAGCGGTATATTCCAAGAATCTGGAGTCAGCAGCTGCACCCCAGTGCCTTCTGCTTTATTTTCGACTGGAGGATGTAATGTACTGCACAGTCCAGCTGGAAGATTGGCCTGTGTCTCTTTGTAGAAAATGTCCATTTTGTACTGATTGAGACATTTTGCACTGCAGAACTGAAGCCTTCTTTCCCCGTCCCCAAAATCCAGATACTCTTTTGTGTGTCTTATGTGCTTACACCAGTCACATACCTACAACACAGTAATAAAATCAAATCAGGTAAGAAAAGCAATCTTCTCTTCATAGTGTTATTTCAAAAGTCATTTTTCAGTTGCTTTCTAAATACTCACGTTATTTTTCTAGCAGAAAAAAAATAGTTACATTTGTGAAAACTATGCTTTTTTTGCTCCAAAATATTGGTGAATTGAATGACATTCCCTTTTCTGGCTCGCATGATCTCAATTCTACCTTATACAGTACATTATATATCTTAAACCACAGAGAAGAATGGCAGCTGGCATAAACTGTTATAACACACATATGTAAGTATACAAAATCCATATGAGTATGGCTGTGGTTACTCCTCAGTGGTACTTTAAGCACACCTGTACCGCCTGGGATGCCATGCTACACAAGAAGTATGATAACTGGAAAAGGACTCAGAAAGTTGCTGGAAATGAATGCAAATAATTTCCGCTAAACTGCAGCACACTGTAACATTCAGTATTCTATTAAGAGTATCAAATAGTAAGTTGGAAAGGGTGTGGTATTTTAAAATGGCATCATGAAGCAAAAAGCATCATTCATCCTTGGCCCTTCATTCCAAGGAGAAACTTGGAAATGGTCAGGACATTTGTCCTGACCTGAATAGTCCCAATTCGTGTTGTTTCGGCAAGCTGGAATTATTTTCTGAGCTCTTTGCCCACTCTTGTGTACGAGTCACTTCGAGTAAAACTTCTTGGCAAGCAAGGACCTATTTAGCAACTTTTCAGATACTACAGCAAAAAGTTTGCGTTGCAGGCTCATTTTTGTTTTGTTTCTCTGCTTTCGATTTAATCCATTTCTGTGTTACTATTGGTGTGGTGAAGGCATAGCCAATTTTTTTTAAAGTAAGGCTGCAAAACTAATTAAGCTGTGAAAGGTTTTCCCAGTCGTAAACCACTAGACACCAAAGTTCAAAAAATAGTCATTCTAGGCTTCAGAATCCATTACTTCAGAGAAATTATTGTGATTTCATTAACACATTAATTTTGCAACACCAACAGCTCTCACAGATGGTGAAGACATGATCTACAATTCAAATATGACTCTTGTTTGCACAAATGCCTTTCCTTCATATGGCATTTTAAACAAGAATTAATATGAGTAAGCTTGCCATAGCTATAAACAGATAAACAGATGTCAGATTTTTCAGTGCCTTACTTTTTTGACAGAATTTTACACACACAAAAAAACCATTTTTGCCATTTACATTAGTTCTCAAAATACTCCGTTGACAGAGATTTTTGGTGCTTTCTATCAGCATGTTGAGCCTATGACCATGTCAGAATCATCCTGCTACTGCTTGTTCTGCCTTTTCGAAATAGCACTTATTAGCTTGTTTTGAAGTGACTGTATCTTTTTTAAAAAAAAAAAAAAAAAAAAGAATACGATTGTGAAAAGACCGCATTAAAAGGATAATTAATTTTAATAACTATTGGCCATATAAACAATTCCAAACAACATATGTCGGGCATCTGATTACCCATCTCATTTAACTCTCAGCTTTCCTTTAATATAAACAGTGGTGACATTTTTGAGTTTTCAGTAATATATCTTTAATATCTATATATACACACATATACACACCCATATCCCCTATATGCTATGGTTATTAGCCTGTTTATTTTAACTCTGCAACCTTTTGGTTATCCAGTCGGGTTGCTATTTGATTCCCTCTCCTGCCTCCCCAACCCATTCACAGACTCACACACACACTCCCTCTCTCTACCACAAAGTTTTCATCCCAACGTTTAAATCAAACTAAACAATTACTTGAGAAGTAGCAACTATTAAGTCACCCCTGAAGTTTGGGAGTGCAGGGCCCAGATTTTTAGCTTGGGTACACAGACACAGTGCCACATGAGATAAAGCAGAGGGGGTGCTGGTGCTGCTCGACGCGTGTGGCATTGGGATGCCAGCACGATACCCCATGCAAGGAAGAAAATTTCCTGGTGCGTTACAAACAGGGCCAGCCCTGCATTGAACACACACTGACGATGTAGTGCCCTAAAAAACGTGGACAAAAAGGCTGTCAAACGCACAGAAGAGTCAAGATAAATGCCTCCGCTGCCATGGCACATGCATCCCCCCAAAGCATAGGGTGGATGGGAAGCAGGAGTGCATGGAGGACAGCAAAGAGGGAGCAGCCCCACTTCCAAGGGCCCCTCGGTTTTACCGAGGGCATCGGCTCTCCCTCTGCTCCCTGCAGGAAGGCTCAGCGGCCATCGCAGACAGCACCGGAGCTGGGCAACCCCTCGCCGCAAATAGTGCAAACACGCAGCAGTGGGCACTGAACCATCCTGAGTATTTGGCATGGGTGTGGGTTTTGCCACCCACCTGGCAAGCCAACACAGGATGATCTGATGGAAACACCTTATAATTGACCTCCTGAAATTTTCTGACTTGCCACTGTTTTCCAAGCAGACAAAAGGGGAATTTGTGAGTCTACACCGCAAGTTAATAAGGTACTGTTTAACCCAGTAAAGCTGCTGAATTTACCTTAAAGTCATTTTTGATCAAGAGCTCACTGCTGTAGCCACAAACTGCTATCTTTTTGCATGTATGGAATCAGGATGCAAACCACTGCAATTCCTTCTGCCACTTGCAGGGTATGCTCTTGCCCCAAGGGCTGTGCAAAGAGGCAGGGGGCCTCCACATGTACCCCAAGAGCTGCACGAAGAGGTACCAGGAGCTCCGAGATGGCTCCCGAGGAAGGCTAGGGGAAGGATGAAGCCCGCCCCAGCCCATCACCCACCAAAACAGCGTCTGCTTGCAGCGGAAAGATGATGAGGAGACCGGTCCTGGAGGTGGCTGCTGTAAGGGATGGGGCAGGACTCCAGATGCAGCTGCTTCTCTGATTTAGTCCTGGGATGGTGCAGCTAAGACTTGCCCTTCCTTTGGGGCAAAGGAAGCAAACCAACTTGTAAGCCTGCTGCCAGAGAAGCACCTGAGAAATATGAGAGAGTAAACCCAGCCTCCTTATCTTTCTAGGAAGAGCCCCCTCAGTGACTTTAAACAGGCTGAAAGAAAAATATGTCCCCAAAAAAACTTGTGGCATCTTTTCTAATAATTTAGTTCTATTAGTTATCAGTTGAAAAATCTACTGAAATACTTTAGAGTTTTATTGCTGTATTGATTTGTTTATCTAAGTGGGCTTTCTCCTGTTTTTAATAATTCACTGAGGTACAAGAAACTCTGAAGTCTGCCTGCCTCACTCACATATTGATCAGAGACGGTTCTGTATATTTTATCACTAGGTAAAATTAATTAAAGCCACAGAAATTAAAGGCAGTGATTCTGTTCCTCTGAACATCCTGGATGGACCAAATACCTAATAATTATTTCATTGATTTTATGCAACATCTCAAAGTGTTGAAGTTAACGTCAGTGAGAAATGTCTATCTACTACATCCATGTACTTCATTATTTTTCTTTTTCTTTCTTTCTTTCTTTCTTTCTTTCTTTCTTTCTTTCTTTCTTTCTTTCTTTCTTTCTTTCTTTGTGTCTAAGCAATCAGTCTATGCTGCTTATTTAAGATACAAGTATAAAATGTGCATGTCATACACAGGTAATATGACACCTTACAATACCATACTAAAAGGCAGAAAAACAGTCCCTACGATGAGGAGGAAATTACTGGAGGAGAAAAAATGTCACTTAAGAATTAATGAATCAAGTCTGTCTTACAGGATTGATCATTTAAAATGAGGTCAATGAATTTATGATACAAATGGCTATATCACTAGAGGTAATAAAACAGAGCAATATCATTCATTTTACATCTAACTAATGACGTGCTCAAAGTAATTACAGACTTCTTCTAAAAGCCTACACTGATTAGTTCAGATGTGATAGGTGAAACATATATATCTTTCCGTTCAATAAAATAACATTTTCTTATCTGTAAAACACACAACCAATGTCTTATTTTTTTAAGTACTTGCATTCCATACAGAACACCATCATTCTTCACCACCAGCTCAAAATCTCTCTGTGCATTTATTCCTTCTGCTTTCCTTTTCCTGCCTCATCCTTTCCCTTCACCATACAACCAAGAGAAGAGCTAAACTGTTGCAGAGTGCTTGTTAACGCTGCACATTGGATTTGGTAGTGCTTACGCAGGGGAGTAGCTCCCTGGTTTTCAGCGGGATTAGTCATGAGAGTTAATGCTGCGGGATCACGTTGGGAGGGTCTGACCCAGCACCCGTGGAAAACAATGGAGAGACTCCTCTTTAATGCAATCAATATCGGCTTTGGGTCTGATGCTTAATGCTGGCCTCCGCTCACCCTGGAGTCAGCAGGAGCCTTGCCCCGACCTCAACAGGAGCAGAGGCACAGCCAGGGATTTTGGAAGGAACTGCGGCAGAAAACCCTATAGCACAAGTTAACAAAAGGAATACAGGGGAAGAAAATAAATGCCTCGAGGCCAAGTTTCAGACATTTCCTAACAAACATAGGCGAAGCAACCATTTTGTACATTTCTACCCAAAAGGAGGTGGGACCGGTAGCAGTGTGACTGACAAGGACCGTGAACATTTCCGAGACAAAGGGTCAGACCTTGCAAGGTGCTAACAGATCCTCTACGCACCTTCATTTCCCTTGGAAAATACTCCTAGGACCGCTCTTGGGCAAGCACACTTCACACCGCAAATGCCAGAACACAAACCCTGAATGACAGAAAGATCAGTAATAAGATAACTGCCTATCTCATTCAGCTGTAACGCAACAACCCTCAAGAAGATTAAATTTACCTAACTGGGGCATGTCCAACGCTAAACAACAGAATGAACATTTCCTTCAGTACATTTAATGTATTTATATTTTAGTGGCGGGTTGCCAGTATGCTACTTATAAGCTCAATGACTTGATACCATTGATCTGCTTTCCTGTGAAACACGCAGCAATCTACACCAGGAGACGACTCAGAAGACACTGCATCAGCAGAAACACTACTCGCACCCAATACGAGAACACCAAGGAAGCCAGGACCGAGGGATCCTGTAACGCTCTGATTTCTCTAATACAAAGAGGGGAAAAAAGCCATTCCTGTTGGCATCCGTATCTTTATTTTGATAGAAACATCCAAAGCGGAGTCCAGACGTGGCCATGAGGTTGTCCCGCGGGCGCAACACAGGCATCCTGCTGCGCTTAAAAGGGCCACGCTTGGGCTTTAGGCACAGGGTAATGAATACTTTAATCGGCTGTCAAAGTTCACCCATTAGTGCAGTCCACCACTAACCTCTGAACAATAATCTAGTATCAGACACTACTTCATTAAGAAATATATTTGCAAAAATCTGTCTGCGCAGGTATTTACATCAGCCCGAGAGAAACCAGGAATGAGTAACGTGCAAACACCACTGCTGCGATGAAAGAGAGCCTGTGCCTTATACAGCACTTTGGACCCATATCAGCTCCCTGGTAAAGCTTAGCGAGAGGACAGAAAGGGGTCACTAGGGCAAAGACAGTCCCTTTTCAGCTTCTCCAGAACCAGAGGGTGACTAACGAAGCTCCTCTCCTTGCTTAGGAGAACGCCATCGTGGGACACCTTGCACAAGGGAGGGCTGCATCGCATCTTGAGGACCAGGCTCTTATCAAAGATGCCGAAACATGGGACTGAAGATTATCAAAGCCTTGCTTCCTGGCATAAAATCCATGTATTCAACTTTGCTGAGTAGTTTCTACTCCTTTTTCCCACTGTGGCATCCAACTCCTGTCTCTTCATATATGCTCAGGCATATGTTCTGGCTTCACAGACGTCACTGCAGATTTCCTATATCCCATTCTGGCCCTGGTTGCCTTTCCTTTTAGCCCAGACTGTGCCCCAGGCCCTTCCCTGCAGTTTCCAACCCTGCCACCCACCCAGGATGTGTGAGGCGTGGAGGCAGAGGCTCCCACTCCATCCCAAAAGCTGCAAGGCGAGGAGACACACACCCCCCCCGCCCCCCCGCCCCCCCTCCCCCCCTGCAGCCACGCGCGCACCCGACACCCCCCCCCCGCCCCCCCGCACACGCTCCTGCCTTGCAGCCAAGCGAGAACCTGACACACCAGCCATATGTTTTTCAGCAAGGGCTCAAGTTTTTTGAAGCCTGCCAAACATTGGACATGGCAGCAATCTAGAAATTAGGAAGTGGCTTGAAACGCACATACAGAGGTTTCTAGTAAACAGCCAAATGAGTCATAACTAATGCTCTTACACACAGCTCAGTCAGACCCTTTGCAGATCACGCAGTGGCCGCCGCGGCATGGACACCAGGGCACCTTGCCACCTGGGCCCCCTCGCAAGGCTGTGAAGCACTCCCAGTGGGACACCAGGGGAAAATTCAGTCTATCAGAAAGAAAGAAACCTAGATCTGTGTGTCCTGAAGGACTGTGTGCCCAACTATCTTTAACAGGCAAAGGAGTGTGAAACCTCTCTTGGCTGTCCTCGCCAGCTCCCCCAGCTTGTTGGGCAATGTGGCTGCCTGCTCCCTCCCTTCTTTCCTCCATTTATCCACCACCAAGGCTCCTCTTCGGAGCAGGTCACCTAAAAGGCAATGGTAATTTCTAAACAAATCCCCTGATAGATCCCGCCCATGGCACTAAATCCTGCACATGGCCCCATCTCTGCGGTCTGTTGCATGATGAAGCACGAAGAAACTTTGGGGCAAGAGCAGTACCTCAAGTGTTAATGTATTCAATGCTTGTGAGCACAGAGAAGTCACGGCCCCAGTGGGGCTCTGGGTCGGACTGACCCCTCCTGCAAACAACAACTTGGAGGTCTGTACTAACTCTTCACCCCCTGCCCCGCTCACCTCCCGGGGGTCCCCCTGCAGAGCTGCCCCTGGGGAAGCAAAGCCCCTGCCAGGTTGAGAAGGTGCCGCTCAGCTGTTAGCACACAAACACGCAGCGATTTGTTTGACATAAAGATTGTTCCAAGGCATTGGAGTTCCCTCTTAGCATTTTCTGACTCAGAAAAAAAGATTAATATTAAGAAGTGCAAGGTAGGCACCCTGCTGTGCTGATTTGGAAAGTCGAGCCCATTGAGAAGATCTGCAGAAGGACACGGCTGTGCTCCGCTCAGATGCGCGGGGTTAGAGTGAGGAAGAGGAGGGGAATACATTCCACCCAGAGACAATGGCAAATGACAAACTCCTTTGAGAAGTTAGCGATAATCAGCATAATGGAATTGAAATTAATAATTTAAAGGCTTTTTTGCTTATCCTAATGCTGTTGTGCTTTATTCCCAGCTAATTGAGTTATCACAAAAGTTATTCAGCTGCCAGCACTCTGCACCAAATGATGGAGTGGACACAGTCTTGCCAGAAGCCGCACAACCTGCCATCGCTCACCAAGGTGTCCCGCGTCTCCCTACCCGATGCTCCTCCAAAACACCCACCCTGGACCTGTTCAGGCTTCATCTTGAGAGGGACTGGGTAGCCTGGGGCATGGCCACTGCCTCAGCGAGGTACACAGGGGTCTGCATGTCCAGCACCACAGCCGCTGCACGCTGGCCCATGGGGTGGGTGGCTTTGGTCCAGGAGTCCCTGGCAGGGATGCAGACTGTCCGCAAAGGGGGAGGGCAGTTCACAGCATCTACTTTCAAGATGACTGTAACCAAGACCCCGCCTCAGCTGTCATGACTGGGAATTGATGCTCTTTCACTACCAAATGTCAAACAATACTAGTAATAGGCATAATCCAAAGTGTGGCTCTAAGCAGTTATCCAGCCTCGATCACCATTTTCAATGTGCTCTACTGCAAGACATTCAGCAGGTTTATTGTGGCAGGATTTTTCTGTCCAAGATGACTCATGATAATTTTTTATAATGATTGTTCCACTTGAATGGAGTGATTATTATAAAAAGTTAAAAAAAAAATCATTCCAGCTGAAACCTGCTGCGAAGGAACCCCGAGGCAGGCTCTAACACACTGTGAATGTGGTTACAATATAGCTCGTAGCGATGCTAGGTGTGAAGGAAAACAGATTTTTACAATGTTTGGAGCTTTGTGCAAAAACAGTTGACAAAACAGAACACTGCAGTCGCCTACAACTTAAAACTGTCCTGTGACTAGTTTCTCTCTGTTTAAGAGAGACCAAAGCTTGCCTGCTTGCTTGCTTTTCCTTTCCCTGATGTAACCCTCCTAAACTTCTTGTCCTCCCGAAAATCTTTACCACCGTTTTTTGAGGAGGGAATACTGACTTTATGTCATTTAAATGCAAGACCCACTCTGTCTCCATTTTTCATCCTAATTATGCAGAAGTCTAAGCTACATGAAGCATAAGGAGAAAATAGAGCTATTTGGTAATTAATGGCTAATGATAAATTGATTTCATTTTTAGAATCATTGCAGTTGTCATCTGTGGTATTTAAAACATAGTCTTTTCAAAGCCCTTACGTTCCTTTGTGTTGGGGGGCTTTTTAATGTTCCCAGCCAAAAGCAACAAATGTAAGTTATGCTAATGCCCGGTGGAAATCCAGGTTGGGTCTTGTTTCATCAGAGTGGCTACATATTTGATTTTGTATATAAACAGCTGAGCTCCATGTTTTCAACTTCAGTCAGAGGCTTTGAAACCACAGGAGGAACTTTGGATCTGAAACCGCGGGTGAAGCCCACAATATGGTGGGCGAAACTTCAGGGAAAATGAATGTCATGTGAGGTGGGGCTTGCCAAGAGGGAAGTTCTCCCCAGAAACCTTCCTGGCTGAAATAACACAGAATGGGACAATAACAGCATTTAAACCTTAAAATCCTTAATGTGGGGTTTTTACACTTGTACCATACAAGAGCTGAGTACAGGGCACATCTGCACTGCTGTTTCAGTACTGGGTAAGGCACCACTCCAGCAGTGACAAAAGTCCTACATAAAATTAAGATGATGCAAAAGATGAAAAGAGGGCAAGAGCGGGAGAGAGAGGCGGGGGGTTTACACGCCCTCAGCAGGACAGAC
>NW_008825111.1:281852-284480 GCF_000699105.1 Pygoscelis adeliae
TGCCTGAAGAACACCTAAGCCTGAATGCCCTTTCCAAAGGTAATGCAGGCCCCGAGAAACCTCGTCCCACTGTGAGTCCATTGGCCTTTGAGCTATAACTATGTCATGCAAGAGACTGTGGGGCAGAGCAAACCCTGGCTCAAGCCATCGAGTCCCAAGCTCAACTCTCCAGCTCCCATCAAGCCTCAAGCGCATCACACGGCTGCCACAGATCTGCAGGCAGTAGCCCAGCATTTGCATGGTGTTGTGCCCACTCAAAAAGGCCAAGAGGCAGTTCCTCTTCCAGACTTAACTTGGTCTGACAGGAGACCATTCAAGTGTGTCTGTAGCCTCCTTCTTGGTGAACCTAATTTGAGGGTAGGGATCTGTGGAGTCAAGTGAGTGTCTGCATCATGCTCCTCATGGCCCTTAGCTTGTGGGTAGCAGTGGGAGAAGCCAGCTTGGCAGACCAGTGGCACAGACATATTTGCTGGTCAGGCAAGCAGTTTGATTCGGATTGTGTGGGCATTGGTCACCTTGATGTCTGACACTTGATTTCCAGGCCAAGACTTCCCATGATGTGCATTCTCAAATTCCCCTGGTCCTGAAATGATCTCAGGAAAAACTGAGCAGCCAGAAGCAAGAACTACATTGAGTAGGTGAAGCTGGGCGTCTCGGTGAACTACAGTATGTGCCTTTCCACAACAGGAGGTTTTGCTTTATGATATTTAAGCTGTTAGTGCCACAGTGAGAGCTTCACTTCTTCCTAAAGGTGACACCTCCTCAAACTGCTGCCACTAAAGCCATGCAGAGTATCAGCAGTGAGAAGCGTCATAAGCACTTTGAGAACAGGACAAGAACTGTCAGCTTTGAATATTCAGGAAGCCAAAAGAAAGAAAACAAAGCTAGCAGTTGGAAAAACATTTCTGGGGCTTAGAAGTACTTCCTCACAGTGTCCAGTGCCTGCCATCTCTTTGGGGCAGGCAGGGGAAGGCTGAACTAGGAAATCCCCCTCCTTCCTCTCCCTCAGAGAGTGCAAATGCATTTCTTTCCTCATGGGGACATTCACCTCCATGTCCTTGGAGAACCTTCTGCACTATTTACATTTTCACGTACTCAGTTACAGGAGGCAGCAGAGCAGCTTCTCCATCCCTGGGGTGCCCAAGCTGCGGGGACTCACCAGTGCCTGGGTTGAGAACCACTGCCAGTCCCTCTTCAGGGGACAGATGAGAGGGCCAGCACCGCTGCCATGCCAGGAGCTCCTCGCTCCTACGCAGGGGCTGCAGAGACCCTGTTCCTGGCGAGAACAGGACTAAACATCAGCCACAGAAGGTTTCTTCTGCAGAGCAGCTGTCAAACCAGTGCACCGAGGAAAGAGAGCCTGTATGCACCAGGCTTTGCAGCACTCCCTGCATCCAGCCCCAGCAATCAGGAAAAGAAAGGGAAATTGAAAGCAATTAACACTGTAAATATTTCTATCAAATTCTTTTGAGAATTACGGATGCTGTTAAGCACAGGAAAACTTAAAGGTAAAAGAGGAAAGGGGCACTTTACTAGCATCAAATAGCATCTCACTGAGTGACCGAAATCTCTCCAAATGAGAAATCTTCACCCTTGGCAATATCATGCTACCAAGTCTGCAGATAACTTCAGAAGCCAAATGAAGATTTATATTCTCTAATCAATTCACTTTTTTATTCAGTACCTGAATAAACATGTTCACCCTTTTTTTCTGAACAAAACTTTATTCTGGTCATATAGCAAAGTAACATTGTGAGATGGAAAATAACCCATGTGGCTCATCTGTCTAGAATTTATACCTAGTAATATCTTATATGTATTTTTTCTCCAATATATTTTCTTTTTAATATTCAAGAGAATATAAAAATAACAATAAAACCCCCTCCATTATGTTTCCAGTGGCTCATAGGTTGGTTGACAGGACTATAAATGTAATAATGAGGAGGTTTGAGGGGCAGGTTAATGTTTTTTGCTAACACATGATGCTTTTAGCCTAAGGCATTGCTGGAGGCCAATACCACTTCACCTGGACCAAAATCACCACTGAACAGCCATTAAATCACTCAGACTTAAATGTAGTATTACTGGGTCTAGAGAATATTACTGTAATCCGGATTTGAAATATCATTAGTCCATAGAGTAGCAAGTAGGAATGCAATCTGAAACCTTGAGAAATCTTTATTTACCTGTAATGAAGGGTTCTACGTCCAATTCTTCCTCTCACCTATGCCATTTTACAGTGGCATAACCCTCACAGATTTTTGTGTTGTTTCTTCTGATTTATGCTTGTACAAGCAAGAAGCTTACAGAATAGAAGTCTCTGGGTGCTTTGGAATATATATATATATATATATATGTTTTTTTTCCACCTATCTATATAGGTCGGGGATCTTCAGCCTTTACTATTACGTGTTAATCTTTATCATGCAATAATATTTACAGGCCAGGACCCATTACGCTATGTGCTCTAACATACACATGGCCATAGCGTGGGCTGCAGCAGAACTGGCTGGGTATCACAGTCTACCTGGGACAGACCCCCTGCACACATTTCCCCACCTTTCCCAAACATATAAAATCCTTGAGGGACTGCATCAGCTGCCTACTTGGAAAAGAAATGTTAGGGAA
>NW_008825111.1:284490-289672 GCF_000699105.1 Pygoscelis adeliae
GGGAAAGATTGACTTGACCGTTAGTAAAAATGGACAAAAAAAATAAAAACTTTCCAAGAGGAGCATTGCTGGGTTTTAGTCTATAGAGTCAAAAGGGAGGAGGGAGGGAGTCAAAACTGTTCCAGATTTGACTGTGTGTGATTCACACTTTGAGAATTGCTGGTTTCGCCGCTGGTAATGGTACGCGCCACCCTGCGCCCCAGAATACGTTCAGTTTAAAGAGCAGCCCTGTCTCTGGAAACCACATTTGATTAGAACAACCCTGGGCCAGATCCAAAATCTGCTTGGATCAAGGAAAAGTGTGTCACATCAGTTTCAGCCCTGGACCAAGACATGTCACATCTCTTGCAGATTGGGCATGGAGAGTGGAATTCATTTTCCCATTTCCTCTGGAGTTGAGGGCTGGAGAAGACGAAGCCAAGCGAGGGAAATTGCTTGGCCGTGCACAGAGGAAGCATTCTGCGTCCCTCTAGTTTCTCTTGCTGTGAGGCACTGATCCTGGCTGAAACCCAGATCCCATTGGTACAGACCCAGCTCCCCTTCCCCCTTCTGTTAGCACAAAATCACCAGTGGAGAGAGGCTTACTCTGAGCAACTGTTAGGCTCACTCTTGGGCACTCCCATATGGAGCAGGTAAGACTGAAATAAGGGCCAGGGAAAAGAAGAGATGGGGAATGCAACAGTCTGCACATCCTCCAAATAGCGAGGGAAGGAGACGAGAGGGGAGGAGAGGGGAGGAGAGGGGAAGAGAGGAGAGGAGAGGAGAGGAGAGGAGAGGAGAGGAGAAAAAAGAAAAAAGAAAAAAGAAAAAAGAAAAAAGAAAAAAGAAAAAAGAAAAAAGAAAAAAGAAAAAAGAAAAAAGAAAAAAGAAAAAAGAAAAAAGAAAAAAGAAAAAAGAAAAAAGAAAAAAGAAAAAAGAAAAAAGAAAAAAGAAAAAAGAAAAAAGAAAAAAGAAAAAAGAAAAAAGAAAAAAGAAAAAAGAAAGAAAAAAGAAAAAGAAAAAAGAAAAAAAAAGAAAAAGAAAAAAGAAAGAAGAAAAAAGAAAGAAGAAAAAAGAAATTACTCTGTCTCTGGTAGGTAGGATTTACCATGACTATTATGGTCCCTAGCTATCTTAAACCACTGTTTTCCAGGATTTTAGCCTTAAAAATAATAAATGAGGAGTTATAAAGGCCTGAAACTGCAGCCTAGAGCCAAACATATGGTGAACTAATGTGTGTGAAAACTTCCTTGTCTTCTTCTGCTAATGCCCCTCTTGTTTTACTAAGAACATTCCTGCCATGAAGCCGGGCTTCCTCTGACAGGACCCGCCGGCTGCGAGGGTGGTGGGCAGCAACCAGCTTTACTTGTGACTGATGCCTGAGGGAGGGAGGGCCAGCCCTTCACATACCCCACCGTCTGCTGTGATGCTTTTGTCAGGCCCAAAACATTTGCTGGTTCTCAAGGAATGGAAAATGCACCTTCTTTGGTGATTTACACCTACCTTTTTCTAAGTAGGGTATGGATGCGGAAAAAAAAAGAGTCCCACTAGGTCTTTCCTATTCAAATGAAAAGGTCTTACTTATCCCTCTGCTTAGAAAGTGTTTAGCACTGGAGCGTACCTGACACACGGCTATTTACATAAATGAAATCTATTCTTCGCAACCCTGGGACAAATCCGGGGTAACTCCACTGAACTCAGTGTTGTTTTTTCAATTTGAACCATGTAACTGAGAGTTGAATTTGGCACAAAGTATTAATTTCTCACCAAGGAGGGTACATTACAGCAGAAGGCATCAGACGCGCTATTCGGTAAGGAACACAATTACAGAGGACCCTTTAGTAATGCATTGTGTTACTGTAGATGGCACTCATTCCTTGCCTGTACGTATGATGCACGCTGCGACTGCATAGATTTTATTATGTAAATGCATCATGGCAAACCCTTTCATACTTACAAGATCATGCAGATTATTTTCTCATTGCATGACGTGCGCAACGAAGTAGCTATGCGGAAGCTGCACACCAGGACAAAAGAAATCAACGTATTTAAACCCTCACCCTGCAACTGTATCGCAAGCAAGGCTCTCAAGAGTGCTGTGCTCTTGAGTCCTCCTCAAAGAGGACTAACTCTGTCTTGCTTTCTTCAGCCCTTTTCCTTCCCTAGGTCTTTCCACAAAACTGCTTCTGACAACAATTTCACAGGGTAGAGCACTGCTGGAAATATTCCTCATCAAACCAGCTGAGATCTGGCTGGCAAATGAAGACCAGTAGTCATCACATACAAAGACTGTGGGAATAGGAAATAATACACTGTGTATTTGTCCAATGCAACTGAAGTGTTTGCTTTTCTTTTAAGGGCTTTTCTTTAGACTTATTTTAACACCCATACCGGGTCAAGTGCTCCTCATCCAGTGACTTACAGCAGTAAAAGAAGGAAGGTTATGTAGCTAGGGTGCTGAGATGGGACTTGCCAGACTGGCACTAGTCATTCCCTGCAAACACAAAATTCCTGAGTAACTTTGGACAAGGGGAAGGGTAGGCAGTGAAATAATCCAGACAGCCCAATTTTAGGTATTTACTCTGATTGCCCAGCTCAGGTCTGTGGACAGAGGTAGGCATCTCAGGACGGTGGGTCACGGCACAAACCTAACTAAGGCTCTGAACTGGTCCCAGCAGAACTCTCTCTCCATCCCTCACAGAGGAAGCGAAGGGAGGGTAAGCTCAGACAGGTCTCTAAAGCTGGGAGGCTTGTATGTTCTTTATTTTCTGTCTGTATCTTTGATCCTGCTTTTAAAATGGGGAGAAGGTTTACCCTTATCTGACTAGCCTACTTAGAGCATGAGTTTTTTGAAATGGGAATCAGGTTGTCCTACATGTGTGTACAAGATCCAGTACAATCAATCACATACAGCGGGTGCCTTGAACCACCACCATCAAATGACCAAAGTGCAACATTACTACGGGGCTCTTTCCACTCTGTGGGATCAGCAATCATGAGGGGCTTTGCCCAAGCTCAGACTTTTGGATTTGGTCCTCTGTGGCTAGGTACAGATGTGCGCACACTTGCGCACTCATACACATCTTGTTAAATGAAATGTTATATGGAATGGCTTATTGCAGGACGCAATATAGTAATAGGGGAAAGGAAGACAGGGTTAAGTACAGCATATTGACTAGTAGACATGGCTGAGAATATTGACTGTTCTTCACATCTACCAGGCACATTTATCACCCGGTGATATAGGAGGGGAGATGACTGGGAGGTGGGGACATGCCAGTTAACCTCAGGCACTTGTCCAAGCACAATGAGAGACAGAGGTATGCGCGAGAGTTGAAATTCCATTATAGGTTTTAAATAATTAAACGCTACATGTTTGGAAGCTCATTCCTTCCTATTACTTTTTAAATAATTAATCTGTATTTACATCTATTGAACTTCATGGAGCTATACACATAACAAATTTTAGTCAAGATGCAGAAGAGAGATTTTTCCTGTCTGACAGCATTACAAATGTTTTTTGTTGTATACAGTAATTTCAGCTATGAGGAATCAGTCAAAAACCAAATCCAAGCTAGATGCTGTACATCACAGGCACATGTGTAAGGGGTTTTCGATCAAATTATTCACAAGTAATCAAAACACTAAGAGAAACTGTAAATCCCCAGAGGAAAAAAATGTGCTTCTAACATCTTAGAATAGCAACAAGTGATTCAAGTTGGAAGAGAGTAACCCAAAAAACTGCATGTATTGTTCCTATTGAACATACTCATTATGTTCAAGCTAATGCTGTCAGTTCCATGTAACCTGTAGTACAGTTTGATTAAAAAACCCCACAAATTCCTGCAATCGAAAATACTAATCTCAAAAGCTAGAATAACAGATATATACAGATGAACTTCTGGTTCAAGCTGAACAAGCTGTTAAGTACTCAGCAGGTTTCACCTAACTGGAACTACACGTGATGCACCAAAGTGAACAACCAACACTGTTCAAACCTTTGGAACAATAAAGCACTGAAACGGGCTCTTGAAACTGTAGCTCTGCCCTGGGAAATAAATTTGTAGCAATGGCATCAGGATTACATGTTTATTGTACATGTGATTTCCAGCTCAAGTTAGCTTCTATTTACAAGTAAGCGATATATATGCATTCACTTATGCAATTCTAGCTGCCATTCCTACAAATTCAGTCCGAAAGTCCAACTAAGTTATTTCCTTTTCAAACAGCATTACTACTAATAGAAATGCTGCTGGCCAAACAGTTCCTTCAATTATAGTAAGTGGAGCAAAGCTGCCTTCAAACTGAGATCTCGGTTACACCTGCACAGTTATTCTGGAAGTTAATTAGATTGCACAGGGGTAAATATGGACTTAATGTGCTCTTCAGAGGCCTCATAATGGCAGAAGACATATTAGGGAGAGAAGAAAGAAACCAACTTGACTTTCAAATCCCAGGCTGGCTTTGGGATTTGGAAAGGAGCAAAAACATCTGGACCTGTAGGTGAAACAGTCGTGAGTTAGAGGTCACGAAAAGGCAGCGTCACCTTGCAGGGGAAAGGTTCGCTTAAAAAACTTCTTGCAATGTTCTTATTTTGTAATCATTATTAAAAAAAAAACCAAAAACCAAAAACAAGGACACCTAAATCAAGGGCAGGCATTGGATCCAATAATGACAACTCTCCTGTTTGCTCCTTTGACCCATGCAGCTCTAATTCAGAGTCCTGAGGACAGAAGCTGCACATTTCTGAACAGCAGAAGACAAACGGGGCTGCAGAAGAAGGGACCATGAGGTCAGGTTTCAGTGAAAGCCAGGCTTGCATGCCAGGCACGGAGATCAAGGACCGACTAACTCAAAGCACAGGAAGAATCAGCGCTTCAGATGTCAGCTGTTTCAAGGATTACAGGCCCTCCTGTTTCTGGTGTCAAGGTAATAATCAGAGCAGCGGACGCGTGAGGCTCCTCACAGTGATAGCTGAACATGCAGCCCTTGATTTGGATTCAGTTTGGGGGATTTTGTTTCCTTTTTAGACAAAGCCAACAGCGCCAAGTATTCATATTTCAAGGCTGTTTTAAGGATCAAAACCCATCTTACTTAATAAAAAGATGAGCAAGATTCAAAGCAGAAAATTATATGGGAGCTTCACATACAGTAGGTGGAGAGGCAGATTCTGTGACTTTTTATCAGAGGTATTCATTTAGAG
>NW_008825111.1:289753-290759 GCF_000699105.1 Pygoscelis adeliae
CTCACATAAATCTGATTTTGGCATATTACTTTATTGTGGAGACATCTTCTGTGTACTGGATGGCTTATGCAAATTAACCAAATGTCCTGTAAATTAGTCTTGAAATGCCTGGGATAATGAGCTGCTTGCATGGTGAGCAGTGCACCGTATTCAAAGAAGGACTCTTTACAGGTTGGGAGAGCAGGAGAACATTATAAATGTGCCCAGGCTGCACATCAAAGCGGGATGCTCCACCAGCATTGTGCTCCTCACCCCGAAAGGCAACGCTGCCTGACTAGAATTGAAAAATGCAATGCTAGGAGATACCTAAAAATTGAAAACCCCAGTAATTAGCTGGTAGGCAGACAATGCGCCCCTAGCTGCTGAAGCCCAAGCCTGCAGATCTTCTTAGCTGACTTGGCCAACACATTTAAACTGGTTGCAAGATGGATTTTCTTCCCTGCATAATTTGGATTTTCACTGAAGGCTTTTAGACATATGTTATGTATGTGAATGGTATTGTTTTCAGTGCTTTTTTTGGAGATGTGCATCTCCCTACCAAAAGTCACACTTCCCTTGTGTTCCTTACCTGAGATGGAGAATGCTTCAAAACTACACTCCCGGTTGTATTTTAAAAACAAATTTAAAATTTGTTTTACGGCAACCCAGTTGCCGTTTTCTTGTGAAGTGCAGATTTAAGAGCAAGCTTTACGTACAAAGGGCTGGTTCTCTACTCCTGACTCGGGTGGTGCTGTCTGAAGTGCGTGAGGTAAATGATAATAAATCAGATGACAAATCAAAAATACACCACTTGCTTTTGGTGTGTGCTTAATTGGCATTCCACCTCTAATAATTACATCCATATTGAATTTGTGTGTGGGCACCTTCATTTGCAACATCACAATAATTAAATGACATTAGTGTTCAGAAGCAGGTATGTGAGAGAGAAAGTGCTATTAGCATTACTTGGCAACGATGACAGCCTTAAGGATGCCTTTACCTTGCATTCCTTTATTTCATTATTGTT